>NC_069502.1:246077175-246388842 GCF_027579735.1 Bombina bombina
TGGCACCTACCATTTCTATAAGGCCTAAGCACTTACTGTATATTGAGAACATACAGCAGATTTAATTAAACAACTCAGCTGCACGGCACTTCTCTGGCGATCATGTCACCTAAAAAATTACCAAAGTCGGATAAACAAAACAAGACAACATCCACTCCACGACAATCTGTGAACACATTCTTCAAACTCACAGACACTCCACAGATCACCCCTTCTGCAGCATCTGGAATCCAGAGACCATCTTCCCCCACCTCAGAAGATGAGGAAGATAACATAGAAGACACAGTACAGATTTCAAAGGCGCTGCTTGCTACAATACCTTCTAAACAGGATCTTATTAATCTAGAACCCCAAGTACTCCAATGCATAAAAGAGGAAATTGTTAACCTCAGAAAAGAAATTACATTAATAGGTAACTGAGTTTAAGCATTAGAAGAAGACAACGATCTAAACCAATCTGAAATATCTAACCTCCAAACTACAACACAAATACGTGATCAACAAATACTCCAGTTACAAGACAAGATTGAAGATCTTGAAAATAGAGAACAAAGGCAAAATTTACATATAAGAGGTATTTCAGAATCAAAAACCACAAACACATTCCTTGAATAACCCCTCTACAGGTGACATAATTATAGACAGAGCCCACAGAGCTCTCAGGCCAAGATCATCGGACCAAGCACAGCCACAAGATGTAGTGCTTAAGGTAAAAGATTAACAAATAAAAAAGGACATATTAAGAGCGGCCAGACAACATGAAACAATGAACTTCAAAAAAACTGCTGAATACAGATCTTTGCTGCTCTTGCACCCCATACTCTGCAGAGGAGAAGAGAGATTTTACCGATGACACTGCTTTTGAGAGAGAGAGGAATTCCATACAGATGGGGGTTTCCATGCTTTCTTACAATAACTCACAAGGTGCTAAACACATCTGCAAATTAATAGAAGGAGCCCAAAACCTATGTGAAGCAATTGGGATATCAACACCTAAAGACTAGCCTATCTCTGACAATACAACTCCCACAAGCTTGAATACTCAACCTCAACAGCAATGCACCCATTGGCAGACCATGCCTCCTAAAAGGACCAAAGCACAACCAACAACTATATCAACTGACCCTAATTGAAAATTGACTATCTGAACTGTCCTATAGAACATATGTGTACAATGTTCTAGTTTTCCACTAAAAGTACAGGGAGTGCAGAATTATTAGGCAAGTTGTATTTTTGAGGATTAATTTTATTATTGAACAACAACCATGTTCTCAATGAACCCAAAAAACTCATTAATATCAAAGCTGAATAGTTTTAGAAGTAGTTTTTAGTTTGTTTTTAGTTATAGCTATTTTAGGGGGATATCTGTGTGTGCAGGTGACTATTACTGTGCATAATTATTAGGCAACTTAACAAAAAACAAATATATACCCATTTCAATTATTTATTTTTAACAGTGAAACCAATATAACATCTCAATATTCACAAATATACATTTCTGACATTCAAAAACAAAACAAAAACAAATCAGTGACCAATATAGCCACCTTTCTTTGCAAGGACACTCAAAAGCCTGCCATCCATGGATTCTGTCAGTGTTTTGATCTATTCACCATCAACATTGCGTGCAGCAGCAACCACAGCCTCCCAGACACTGTTCAGAGAGGTGTACTGTTTTCCCTCCTTGTAAATCTCACATTTGATGATGGACCACAGGTTCTCAATGGGGTTCAGATCAGGTGAACAAGGAGGCCATGTCATTAGATTTTTTTCTTTTATACCCTTTCTTGCCAGCCACGCTGTGGAGTGAGTGGACGCATGTGATGGAGCATTGTCCTGCATGAAAATCAGGTTTTTCTTGAAGGATGCAGACTTCTTCCTGTACCACTGCTTGAAGAAGGTGTCTTCCAGAAACTGGCAGTAGGACTGGGAGTTGAGCTTGACACCATCCTCAACCCAAAAAGGCCCCACAAGCTCATCTTTGATGATACCAGCCCAAACCAGTACTCCACCTCCACCTTGCTGGCGTCTGAGTCGGACTGGAGCTCTCTGCCCTTTACCAATCCAGCCACGGGCCCATCCATCTGGCCCATCAAGACTCACTCTCATTTCATCAGTCCATAAAACCTTAGAAAAATCAGTCTTGAGATATTTCTTGGCCCAGTCTTGTGTGTCTTGTTCAGTGGTGGTCGTCTTTCAGCCTTTCTTACCTTGGCCATGTCTCTGAGTATTGCACACCTTGTGCTTTTGGGCACTCCAGTGATGTTGCAGCTCTGAAATATGGCCAAACTGGTGGCAAGTGGCATCTTGGCAGCTGCACGCTTGACTTTTCTCAGTTCATGGGCAGTTATTTTGCGCCTTGGTTTTTCCACACGCTTCTTGCGACCCTGTTGACTATTTTGAATGAAACGCTTGATTGTTCGATGATCACGCTTCAGAAGCTTTGCAATTTTAAGAGTGCTGCATCCCTCTGCAAGATATCTCACTATTTTTGACTTTTCTGAGCCTGTCAAGTCCTTCTTTTGACCCATTTTGCCAAAGGAAAGGAAGTTGCCTAATAATTATGCACACCTGATATAGGGTGTTGATGTCATTAGACCACACCCCTTCTCATTACAGAGATGCACATCACCTAATATGCTTAATTGGTAGTAGGCTTTCGAGCCTATACAGCTTGGAGTAAGACAACATGCATAAAGAGGGTGATGTGGTCAAAATACTCATTTGCCTAATAATTCTGCACTCCCTGTATATGCATAGTCTCTATGCTAGTTATAAACTGTTCTTTTAGTCAAAATGTTTATATAGCTTACAGTATCGTCAGATGTGAATAAACATGCAAGGGAAGGGCTATTCTTCCCATACTCTGTAACACGAGATGTTAACAATTTTTGTTCATGTTTGTATTTAATTATTGTTCCTTGTTCGTGACAGATGTTATATAGTATCACTTAAAATTCTACTTTACTCTAGCTTATACAATGTTTTCCTTATATTTATGTTCTTGCTCGGCTACTACCCGAACTCTACTTTCTGCTTAATGCAGATACACAATAGACACCCTACACTGTATCACGCTTAGACCCCAAATAAATTCTGAGACCAATACAACTCCTTAAGAAAAATGTTAAAGGATTTAATAATCCACACAAAGATCCATAGCTTTTAATTATATCAATCGTAAACAAATAGACATCATATTTTTTCAGGAAACACATTACTGTCAGGGTGCCAGGAATCAGACTGAGACGAGAAGCGCAAAAATAATCACACCTTTATTAATAGCAAAAAAGAATAAAAAGTCCACAAGTCAAATAACAAGCCAGGAGTCAAAACCAGAGCTGGTAGTCAGACGAGCCGAGTCAGGAGCCAAAGCGAATAGTCAGATGAGCCGGAATCAGGAACAAGGAAAACAGCAGAGTCAGGAACAAGCCAGGGATCAGGAACCAGGAAGGACGTCAGGCAGCCAGGTAATACACAGGAACTCTCACAAACAGGTCTGAGACAACGCAAAGGCAAAGCATACTGAACAGAGGCCCTATAAATAATAAGTGATGACATCACAATTCTGAGACTGCATCCTGTCTCACATGGATGATGCACACCAGTCTGGCCATAAAAGGAAGTGCAGGAAATGAGCAGCATCCCCCACAATGCACCACAGTCAGGAAGAGAGGTGAGTATAATGGCTGCCAGCAGCACATGGCAAACACAACAGGAAAAAAACCCTGACAGTATCCTCCCCTTAAAGACCCCTCCCCGCGCGGGAGGACAAAAGGCTTATTGGGGAAACAGGCATGGAAGGCACGGAGGAGGGCGAGAGCATGAACATCAGAGGAGGGAACCCAAGAACGCTGCTCCGGACCGTAGCCCCTCCAGTGAACCAAATACTGTACACGGCCCCTGGACATACGAGAGTCAATAATGCTGCTGACCTCATACTCCTCATGGTTGTCAACAAAGATAGGACGGGGACAAGGCAACACAGTGGTAAACCGATTACAAACCAATGGTTTCAAGAGGGAGACATGAAAAACATTGGAGATGCGCATAGCAGGAGGAAGGTCAAGAGCGTAGGCCACAGGATTAACCCATCGGAGTATTCGAAAAGGACCAACATAACGGGGAGCCAATTTATTGGAAGGCACATGAAGGTTGAAGTTGCGGGAGGACAGCCAAACTCTCTCACCAACCTGGTAGGAAGGTGCGGGCAGACGCCTACTATCAGCCTGGAACCTTTGGTGCTGCATAGAACGATGAAGTCAATCCTGAATCTGCACCCACGTTGAACGGAGTTGACGAAGATGCTCCTCCAAAGCTGGAATACCCTGAGACATGAATGAATCGGGTAACAAGGATGATTGAAACCCATAATTCGCCATGAACGGGGATAACTTGGAGGATGCATTAATAGCACTATTACGAGCAAACTCTGCCCAAGGTAACAGTTCAGACCAATTATTGTGGTGATCTGAGACATAGCAATGGAGGAACTGTTCCAGAGCTTGATTAGACCGTTCCACAGCCCCATTGGATTGAGGGTGATATGCCAAGGAGAAGGAAAGCTGGATCCCCATTTGAGCACAAAAGGAACGCCAAAATTTGGAGACAAACTGGCTACCCCGGTCCGACACTATCTCCTTGGGTAACCCATGTAAATGGAAGACCTCCCGGGCAAAAATTGAAGCAAGCTCCTGAGTGGTAGGCAGCTTAATCAAGGGAATGCAATGTGACATTTTAGAGAAACGGTCAACCACCATAAGGATAACAGTATTGCCATTGGAAACAGGGAGCTCGACAATGAAGTCCATGGAAAGATGTGTCAAAGGACAATCGCCATTGGCAATAGGTTGAAGAAGACCCACAGGAAGACATTGAGGAGTCTTATTCTGTGCACAAACTGAGCAGGAGGCAACATACGCAGCAACGAAGACCTGGCCAGCAGAATTGTTGAGTGACAGACCAAATTCTTTGGTTCTTGCCTGGGTGACCTTCGGCTTTAGGATAGTGGTAAGTGTGCAAAAGTTTAGTTCGAAGATTCTCAGGAACAAAACACATACCACTAGGTTTCTCAGGAGGTGCATTGGTTTGTGCAGCCAGGATCTCCTCCCCCAAGGGAGAAGTCAAATTAGTACGTATGGTAGCAAAAATATGGTCAGGAGGTATAACAGGAGAAGGTACAGACTCCTCCTTGGACAGAGGCGAAAATTGTCGAGAGAGGGCATCAGCCCTAACATTCTTACTACCAGGCAGGTAGGAGACCAAATAATTAAACCGAGACAAAAATAGCGCCCATCTGGCCTGTCGGGGCGACAAACGTTTTGCTTCAGATAGATAAGTTAAATTCTTGTGGTCAGTAAGAATGAGCACTGGCACGCTAGTACCCTCAAGAACATGCCTCCATTCCTTAAGTGCCAAAATTATGGCCAGTAATTCCCTGTCGCCAATTTCATAATTGCACTCCGCTGGAGACAATTTCTTAGAGAAGAAAGCACACGGATGCAAGGAACCGTCAGGCGTAGGACGTTGAGACAAGAGGGCACCTACTCCAGTCTCAGACGCATCGACCTCAAGAACCAAAGGCAGGACAGGGTTAGGAAGAGCCAGAACTGGAGCGGCAGCAAAGGCAGTCTTAAGACTATCAAAGGCCTTAATGGCAATAGGTGACCAATGGAGTGGATCATTCTCTTTACAGGTCATGTCTGTGATAGGTTTGACCAAGGAAGAAAAGTTTTTAATAAACTTTCTATAGTAATTGGTGAACCCCAAAAAACGTTGAATAGACCGAAGACCAACTGGGCGAGGCCACTGCAGAACTGCAGATAACTTGTCAGGATCCATGGAGAACCCTGCAACGGAGATAACATAACCTAGGAAGGTTACTTGAGTCTGATGGAACTCACATTTCTCGAGTTTACAAGTCAGGCCATTCTCATGTAGTCTCTGAAGAACCCGTGTAACATCAGAACGCTGAGCCTCAAGTGTGGGTGAGTGTATGAGGATGTCGTCTAAGTACACCACAACACACTGTTGCAACATATCTCGTAGGACATCATTAATAAATTCCTGAAAAACAGCAGGAGCATTACATAGGCCAAAGGGCATTACAAGATACTCATAATGCCCACTTCTGGTGTTAAATGCTGTTTTCCATTCGTGGCCCTCCTTAATCCTAACAAGATTGTACGCTCCTCTCAAATCAAGTTTAGTAAAGACCGTAGCTCCCTTGAGGTGGTCAAAGAGCTCCGTAATAAGCGGAATAGGGTAAGCATTCTTAATGGTAAGACGATTAAGACCCGTATAATCGATACATGGTCTTAACTCTCCACCCTTTTTCTTCACAAAGAAGAAGCCAGCCCCTGCAGGAGAGCAGGATATGCGGATGATCCCCGCGACAGAGCATCGGCAACATACTCCTCCATAGCACAATTCTCTGCAACAGACAGAGAGTACACCTGGACACGAGGAGGAATGGCTACGGGTTGCAGGTCTATGGCACAATCGTAAGACCGGTGAGGAGGTAACGTACCGGCACGCACCTTGTCAAACACGTCTAGAAACTTTCGGTACTCCTCTGGCAATTGAGATACCAAAGAAGTGCACAAGACTTTATCTGGTTTCCGAAGACAAGTGGAAATACATTGCGGGGACCACGACAAAATTTCGGACCTGTGCCAGTCGAGACTGGGATTGTGCTTTTGGAGCCAGGGATAACCCAGAACAACCGAAAAATACGGAGAGTTTATCACCTGGAACTGGAGGGTTTCAAAATGGAGAGCCCCAACAGCCATGGACAACAGTAACAACTGTGGGCTGAAGGGGCCTGCCATCAATGGCCTCAATAGCAAGCGGAACGGACCGAGGCAAAACAGGAATGGAGTGCTTTGATACAAAAGCACTGTCAATTAAATAGCCTGCAGCACCGGAGTCAACAAGAGCCTGGGTGACTATGGAGGAGTCCACCCAGGAAAGGAGAACCGTGACCAAAGGTTTCTCCTTAAGTGGTTCCGGGGATGAGGATAAACCACCCAAGGTCTGCACCCAACAGGACCTTAGGTGTGAGCGTTTCCCGGCCGTGTAGGACAAGACTTCAAAAGGTGACCCTGTAACTCACAATAGAGGCAGAGCCCTTCCCTCCTCCTAAAGGCCCTCTACGCCGTGGAGAGACGCGTGAATCCCAGCTGCATCGGCTCAGCAGTACCTGGTGACTTGGGACCAGGAGACATGGGAGGAGAGGGAGGCATGGGTGGGAACGAACAAGTAGGAGACAACGGAACAGGAGGCTTCCGCAAGCGCTCCTTGAAAGAGGGCCTCTCTCTGAGTCTGATGTCAATTAGGATCAAAAAAGACACCAATGCTTCGAGATCCTCTGGTAAATCTCTGGCAGCAACTTTGTCTTTAATCGCATCAGAGAGCCCATGAAAGAAGGCGGCAACAAGGGCTTCATTGTTCCAACCTACCTCTGCGGCAAGCGTACGGAACTCAATAGCCTACTGAGCAACAGATCTTGTACCTTGTTGAATGGACATGAGTCGTTTAGCAGCAGAGGAGGAGCGAGCCGGAACATCAAATACCCTTCGAAAGAATGCCACAAATTCAGGGTAATTTGAAATCACAGGTTTATTAGTCTCCCACAAGGGATTAGCCCAGGCAAGAGCTGTGTCAGAGAGTAACGAGATGAGAAATCAAACCTTAGCTCTGTCAGAGGGAAACGCCTGAGGTAACATCTCAAAGTAAATGCCCACCTGGTTCAAAAACCCTCTGCACTGAATAGGATCGCCTCCATATCTCTGAGGTAGTGGTGCAGAACCGGACATGCTCCTGGTAGGCATAGGTGCAGCAGCGGAAACAGGAGGAGCCATAACTTGCGGGACACTTTGGTCCAAATGTGCAGTGTGAGTCAGCAGGGTTTGCAGGGCTAGTGCAAATTTATCCAAGTGGTGATCCTGTTCATCCATCCTGGAAATGATGTCAGGTAAAGGTGGATTATTAGCACCATCAGGATTCATGGCCTTTGCGTAATGTCAGGGTGCCAGGAATCAGACTGAGACGAGAAGTGCAAAAATAATCACACCTTTATTAATAGCAAAAAATAATAAAAAGTCCACAAGTCAAATAACAAGCCAGGAGTCAAAACCAGAGCTGGTAGTCAGACGAGCCGAGTCAGGAGCCAAAGAGAATAGTCAAATGAGCCGGAATCAGGAACAAGGAAAACAGCAGAGTCAGGAACAAGCCAGGGATCAGGAACCAGGAAGGACGTCAGGCAGCCAGGTAATACACAGGAACTCTCACAAACAGGTCTCAGACAACACAGGCAAAGCATACTGAACAGAGGCCCTTTAAATAATAAGTGATGACATCACAATTCTGAGACTGCATCCTGTCTCACATGGATGATGCACAACAGTCTGGCCATAAAAGGAAGTGCAGGAAATGAGCAGCATCCCCCACAATGCACCACAGTCAGGAAGAGAAGTGAGAAAAATGGCTGCCAGCAGCACATGGCAAACACAACATGGAAAAAATTACATAGCTGGGAAAGAACCACCCTATTTTTCATCCACATATCCTATTTTTCATCCACATATCCTATTTATCAACACAGTAGCCATCCCTCCAGAAAAATCTGTGGGGTCAGCATTTACATACACATATCAGTCCCATTCCAACTCCAACAAGTTGAGAAAGATACAGAGGGGCGATACCTAGCATTAATAGGCATCCTATATGGAAGACCAGTCACCCTGGTAAAAATACATGCACCCAATTCGCACCAAGCTCCATTTTTCCGGAAAACTGTTAGTTCCATTATTTCCTTCACTAAAGGTCCTCTTCTTTTAACTGGGGATTTTAACATCCACCTGAACCCCACCTCAGATAACTCCATGGCACATGCATATATTACAAAACGTACCCTTAAAACCATACAGTCCAAGATCTCATTATAAGGTCTTCATGACACCTGGAGATACCAACACCCTACATCCAAAGATTATACCTATTATTCCACTCCAAACCATACACACACACACATTGATTATATACTCAATGACCACCTAACATTGGTAATGCTACAAAACACTAAGATCTACCCAACTGTCTGGTCAGATCATTCCTCAGTCCTTTGTAAAATAACTTGGCCTCTAAAGCCTCTCAAACCCTTTCATTGGTGCCTAGAGAACACCCTACTAGCAGATAAATTGATCTATCAACAGACCGAAAAATACTTATAAGAGTTCTTCCTCATAAATAACACACCAGGGATTAACCCATGCACTATATGGAAAACCCACAAATGCACATTAGAGGGAAACTAATTAAAATCAAATCAATACAATCATAGCAAAAAAGAGCAAAATATAAAGACCTGGCATTTCAATTGCAACAATTGGACAGTGCACATAAATTGTATCCCACCGATACATTAAGTGCAACTAATCTGGTCCAAGCTAAAGCTAAATTAACTGATTTCCTACAGACTTCAGCACATATACAAACATTCAAACTACAACAGAGATTCTTCACAGAAGGAAACAAACTGGATAAGATGTTGGCAAGGGCCTTGAAAACAAAAACCACTGCCAACTGTATCCCAAATACAAGACCCCCCCTAATGACCCAATTGAAAACTCTATAGGTATTGCTGACATATTCCGGGAATTTTACACCAAACTATCGGCTAGAGTACGAGTTTTGTGTTAGAGGCTATGCAGTGCTAACGAGCAGTTTAAGTGAGCGTTGAGCAAAATTTTGCTCCACATCTTACTCCAATACCAGCGCTGCTTATGTTAGCGGTGAGCTGGTGTAACGTGCTTGTGCACGATTTCCCTATAGGAATCAATGGGGAGAGCCGGCTGAAAAAAAGTCTAACATCTGCAAAAAAGCAGAGTTTAGCTCCTAACGCAGCCCCATTGATTCCTATGGGAAAATAAAATGTATGTTTACACCTAACACCCTAACATGAACCCTGAGTCTAAACACCCCTAATATTACACTTATTAACCCCTAATCTGCTGCCCCCAACATCGCCGCCACCTACATTATATTATTAACCCCTAATCTGCTGCCCCCAACGTCACCGCCACTATTCTAAATTTATTAACCCCTAAACCTAAGTCTAACCCTAACCCTAACCCCCCAACTTAAATATAATTTAAATAAAACTGAAAAAATATTACTATCATTACCTAAATTATTCCTATTTAAAAATAAATACTTACCTATAAAATTAACCCTAAGCTAGCTACAAAATAACTAATAGTCACTTTGTATCTAGCTTAGGGTTTATTTTTATTTTACAGGCAAGTTTGTATTTATTTTAACTAGGTAGAATAGTTACTAAATAGTTATTAACTATTTAATAACTACCTAGATAAAATAAATACAAAAGTACCTGTAAAATAAAACCTAACCTAATTTACAATAACACCTAACACTACAATATAATTAAATAAATTAACTACATTAACAACAATTAAATAAATTAAATTAGCTAAAGTACAAAAAAACAAACACTAAATTACAGAAAATAATAAACAAATTACAAGATTTTGAAACTAATTATACTTAATCTAATCCCCCTAACAAAATAAAAAAAGCTCCCCCAAAATAAAAAAAACCCTACCCTACACTAAATTACAAATAGCCCTTAAAAGGGCCTTTTGCGGGGCATTGCCCCAAAGTAATCAGCTCTTTTACCTGTAAAAAGAATTACAAATCCCCCCCAACATTAAAACCCACCACCCGGGGGGGCGGAGCCTGCTCTCAAAGCGGCAAGACATGTCTCTGTGAAGCTCTGTGAGGTTGAGAACATTTTTGCAGATTATCTACATCAAACTTACAAAATACTTTGCTATTTGGATATATCTGAATCTATATACTACTTTAGTTTGCATATACTCTAGGAGCTGATATTTTGATTCTGTTTTGGCCTATGTTCTCTGAGACGGCTGCGTGATAGTCCTCTTACAGGCCTGGAAGCCATTTTACTTCGGGTCTCGTGGAGATTACAGAACGCAGGACCGGGGCTGCCGCATAATACCCCCCCCCCATTGCCGGGGTTACGGTGTCCTATTCCAGGACTCTTATTGACAGACAAGAACATTGTAAGAAAATAATGGCGCGCACGCAACTGATCGCTGCATTGAGCTCGATTCTGGAGGCACACAGGATTCGCCTCTGTGGGGTTCTGGAGAGGGCCTTCCGCCCAGACTATAGGAGCTGCAAGGAACCGGAGGAGCAGCCACAAGAAACAAACCCTCCTGGTCTTTCCCAGGAGTCCTGCAAGACAGAGGATAGGAGCGTAGAAGTTTGCAGAATTTCGACACAAGTAGGAGCACACGTCGCTCCTGACGGGATTATTACAAATGCTCAAGGAGAGGAGAATATGCAACGACGAGGACCGCATGGCCAGGACCTTGCTTTCACTTACCCTCCAAGACAGCACAGAGTTCCTGATCACGGCTCACACTTGACAGCGGCAAGCCATGTAGGAGGGGGCGTACGGAGTACAGTAGCTAGCCGAAACAAAAGAATGCCATGCCCGATATCGGAAGATGCCTCCCTGATAACATTGGCCCCATCTGGGTCGGCAGGTTATGTTCACCGCACTCAAAGTCTTGCTGGAGCTGGTAAATTTTCGGTGCATAACCCGTGCAGCATCATTGAACTCTGGTCTCCAGTACATGGCCCCCCTCCACCTGGGTCACTCCACATTAGGCTCCTTAGGGTGGGTCACCAAGAGAGATTGGACTGGCCACTAGATAGAATGGGGATAGGCTGAGGCATTCATCTTTAACAGTGCAAGAGGCAAGATCCTCTATAAATCTTCATCCCGATCTCTGCTATATACTGTTTGTTATTCAGTATTTTTTTTTTTATTTTGGGGCCAACAAGTTTATTTAAGTTTGGATGTTTAATCTTTTATCTGTGAACATTCAGACTTTTCACGGGATGTAGCAGCTCCAGCATCCAGGTTAAAAATGTTTTGTAGGTGCTCTGACTACTGGTGTACTGGTATCTCTATCCCCTAATGTTTAACCATATATGTATATACCCACCACGCATTTATCTATGATATTGGTACTCCCCTGTCCCATTGCAATTTGTTCAGTTTCTTAGTATGTAAACTAACTTTGGTGAGCTCACAGACTCTACAGGTTTGTCTATACATAAATGTATATACCTGATTTTCCTCATATGTCACAAAAAGAGTAGGACAGAAATTTTCACTATAATACACAGTAAGGTGCCTTAGCATATTTGTTAGGCTTTCAACGCTTGTTTTGAGGGACTTCTGTTAGAATGTAAATAATTAATATAGGCTGTTACTGCCCCTATTCAGCTTAGCAGAAGCCTCTACATTGTATCGCCATTAAATCACTCAGCCATACCAATCCTTTCATTATTTTTGCGTTGTGTACCCAGTTCAAATGGTATGACTTAGCCCATATATGAGTTTAATGTGTCGCCACACTTATTCCTACAATGCTAAGGTTATGCTTGATAGAACACCCCAAGTTTCTGTATTAGTAGTAAATTGGTCCGTTAAGCTCCTGCTTTATTTTTACATTATACCTAGCATGGTCATTAACATAATGGCAGCCTTACTTATTGGCTCTAGATGTTCTCAGGAGGCTCTTGTTTACAAGATTATGGGGAGCTTAACTTCTTTCTCTAAAATATTATATACTGCTGCTTACTGTTGAGATGTCTTATTATACTTTCTCATTCCTGCTCCCCCGAACGGCCATATAAGGTTCTATATTTATATTTGCTGCGATACACTGCTGCATACTGTTGAGATGGCATGTCTTATTATACTTCTCCATCCCTGCCCCCCCTGAATAGACATATAAGTTTCTATATTTATATTCACTGAGCCCTGAAATACAAGAGACCTACCTTTACAATGAGTTATATTGCTTCAGGGGCTCCTATAACATCTGGACTAATACCAAGCTGCTCATACACATACTCTACTTAACTTTTATGATATATGGGTTGCCCTCCATGTGCCATTATGATCACTTTGTTACTTAATTATTTGCACTTTAGCTACTCAAAAGTTTGCTTATTGGATCTTTGTATTGAGTTAGTTAGTTTGCTCTTTATGCTCTGTTCACTGTATATTATGTTGCACTGTATATTCTGTTGCACTGTATATTATGTTGATCAATTTTCATATGTACAATATCTTGGGTCCAAGAGTGGCCCGGTTTGTTATTTTATTTCTTCCCCACAGTCCCCCAGTTTGTCATTACTCCAGGGGGTCCAAGAGAGGCCTCTTTATATTTTAGGGGGATATTATTTACTCGAATGTTTTATTATATTATAAGGGGAATCGCCTTAACAGAAAATATGAGGTTTACTTTTTCACTTGTTTTTTCAGGCATTATTTGTATAGTTGCTTTGATATATCTTTGGGGATTGTGTATATGTTAGTACTTTTTGTTACTGCTGACGCTGGGAATTTTGAGATATCAATTGCCTGTTATATATGTGTTATACCTCAATAAAAAAAAATTATTTAAAAAAAAAAAAAAAAAAAAAAAAAAAAAAAAAACCCACCACCCACAGAACCAACCCTACTCTAAAACCCACCCAATCCCCCCTTAAAAAACCTAACACTAACGCCTTGAAGATCACCTTACCGAGAGAAGTCTTCTTCCAACCGGGCAGAAGTGGTCTTCCAGATGGACAGAAGTCTTCATCCAAGCCGGGCCGAAGTGGTGCTCCAGACGGGCAGAAGTCTTCATCCAAGCCGGGTAGAAGTGGTCCTCCAGATAGGCAGAAGTCTTCATCCAAACGGCATCTTCTATCTTCATCATCTGGCACGGAGCGGGTCCATCTTCAAGACATCCGACGTGGAGCATCCTCTTCTTCCGACGGCTAAGACTGAATGAAGGTTCCTTTAAATTATGTCATCCAAGATGGCGTCCCTTCAATTTCGATTGGCTGATAGAATTCTATCAGCCATTCAGAATTAAGGTAGAAAAAATACTATTGGCTGATGCAATCAGCCAATAGGATTGAGCTACCATTCTATTGGCTGATTGGAACAGCCAATAGAATGCCAGCTCAATCCTATTGGCTGATTGGATCAGCCAATAGGATTGAACTTCAATCCTATTGGCTGATCCAATCAGCCAATAGGATTTTTTTACCTTAATTCCGATTGATTGATAGAATTCTATCAGCCAATCGGAATTGAAGTGACGCCATCTTGGATGACGTCACTTAAAGGTACCTTCATTCAGTGTTAGCCATCATAAGAGGAGGATGCTCTGCGTCGGATGTCTTGAAGATGGACCCGCTCCGCGCCAGAAGGATGAAAATAGAAGATGCCGCCTGGATGAAGACTTCTGCCCGTCTGGAGTACCACTTCTGCCCTGCTTGGATGAAGACTTCTGCCCGTCTGGAGGACCACTTCTGCCCGGTTGGATGAAGACTTCTCCCGGTAAGGTGATTTTCAAGGAGTTTGTGTTAGGTTTATTTAAGGCGGTATTGGGTGGGTTTTAGAGTAGAGTTGGTTGTGTGGGTGGTGCGTTTTAATGTTGGGGGGGGATTTGTAATTTTTTTACAGGTAAAATAGCTGATTACTTTGGGGCAATGCCCCGCAAAAGGCCCTTTTAAGGGCTATTTGTAATTTAGTGTAGGGTAGGGCTTTTTTTTTATTTTGGGGGGCTTTTTTATTTTGTTAGGGGGATTAGATTAGGTGTAATTAGTTTAAAAATCTTGTAATTTGTTTATTATTTTCTGTAATTTAGTGGGGTTTTTTTTTGTACTTTAGCTAATTTAATTTAATTTATTTAATTTAATTATAGTGTAGTGTTAGGTGTTAGTGTAACTTAGGTTAGGTTTTATTTTACAGGTACTTTTGTCTTTATTTTAGCTAGGTAGTTTATTAAATAGTTAATAACTATTTAGTAACTATTCTACCTAGATAAAATAAATACAAACTTGACTGTAAAATAAAAATAAACCCTAAGATAGATACAATGTAACTATTAATTATATTGTAGCTCAGTGACATGCAGTAATAGGAGGCAAAAAAGATTTAAATAATATTTATTTAAAATATTATTTTTTTTAATTATTATTATTATTATTGGCCACGCCCAGCCCCGCGCCAAGGGGTACCCCCCCCACCCCAGATGGCGATTTTACAAAATGTACACACACATCGGTATTATATTATTTTTCTGCGCTTGCGCAGAAGCCAAAATCAGTTAGCATTTCCATTTGTTGCGCAATTAGGAGGCAGTGAGCCGGTCCGCTGCCCTCCAATAATTGTGCAACAATGGATTTAAATTACAATCCTCTCTTTACATGTAGCTGCGCCACCCACTGGTGACTCGCCGGGCCCTCAGTAGCTCCAATGGAGGTGGTTCTCTAAACCGCCTCCATGATGAGCTCTACATCACTCAGCCAATCAGCATTCAGCACTGCCTGCTGATTGACAGAGTGAGTGACGTGTTGGTCACGTGACGTCACGCCGGGCTTGTCAGTTCAGGGCAGCGGGAAGAAGAAGAAGAGAGGGAGCTTCTGCTGCTGCCACTGCGTGCCCATCTCTGCCGAATTTAAAAGTGCTGCTGGCCTGACACTGACAGCGAGTTCAGCTTGTGTGCTCAGCCTCATTGAGTCAGTCAGTGACAGGCAGGCAGCAGCTGTGGTTGTTCGCATTGTGGCTGAGAAGCCTGAAGGAGCAAGGAGGAGGTCCTGGAGGACTCAAGGAGAGGAGAGATGAGTAGTCACTAGTCAAGACTACTACTGTGTCTATGTGGCGCGTGTGCCACTGCAGGCGGCGTGGAGAAGAGTGACCGGTCCCAGGGGCCAGGCCAGGAGGAGCCGAGTGTAGGAGGAGGACAGGAGCAGAGCGGACATGGAGCTCAGCCATGTGGGTGGAGTGTGGAGGAGTCTGAGTCACTGTCTCTCAGTCAGTCTTCGACGACCGGTTGCTTCATCATTTAGCTCAGGTAAGGACCACCAGGACACCAGGTTAGCAGTGACGTGCAGTGAGGTCGGAGGCACTTTTTTTTTGTACTTTAGCTAATTTAATTTAATTTATTTAATTTAATTATAGTGTAGTGTTAGGTGTTAGTGTAACTTAGTTTAGGTTTTATTTTACAGGTACTTTTGTCTATTTAGTAAATATTTTACCTAGATAAAATAAATACAAACTTGACTGTAAAATAAAAATAAACCCTAAGATAGATACAATGTAACTATTAGTTACATTGTAGCTCAGTGACGTGCAGTAATAGGAGGCAGGGGAGGCAGTGCCTCCCCTGTCCAATCAGGGAAAAAAATATTTAAATAATATTTATTTAAAATTAAAAAAAAAAAAAATTTTATTATTATTATTGGCCACGCCCAGCCCCGCACCAAGGGGTACCCCCCCACCACAGATGGTGATTTTACAAAGTGTACACACACATCGGTATTATATTATTTTTCTGCGCTTGCGCAGAAGCCAAAATCAGTTAGCATTTCCATTTGTTGCGCAATTAGGAGGCAGTGAGCCGGTCCGCTGCCCTCCAATAATTGCGCAACAATGGATTTAAATTAAAATCGTCTATTTACTTGTAGCTGCGCCACCCACTGGTGACTCGCCGGGCCCTCAGTAGCTCCAATGGAGGCGGTTCTCTAAACCGCCTACATGATGAGCTCTACATCACTCAGCCAATCAGCATTCAGCACTGCCTGCTGATTGACAGAGTGAGTGACGTGTTGGTCACGTGACGTCACGCCGGGCTTGTCAGTTCAGGGCAGCAGGAAGAAGAAGAAGAGAGGGAGCTTCTGCTGCTGCCACTGCGTGCCCATCTCTGCCGAATTTAAAAGTGCTGCTGGCCTGACACTGACAGCGAGCTCAGCTTGTGTGCTCAGCCTCATTGAGTCAGTCAGTGACAGGCAGGCAGCAGCTGCGGTTGTTCGCATTGTGGCTGAGAAGCCTGAAGGAGCAAGGAGGAGGTCCTGGAGGACTCGAGGAGAGGAGAGACCAGTAGTCACTAGTCAAGACTACTACTGTGTCTGTGGCGCGTGTGCTACTGCAGGCGGCGTGGAGAAGAGTGACCGGTCCCAGGGGCCAGGCCAGGAGGAGCCGAGTGTAGAAGGAGGACAGGAGCGGACACGGAGCTCAGCCATGTGGGTGGAGTGTGGAGGAGTCTGAGTCACTGTCTCTCAGTCAGTCTTCGACGACCGGTTGCTTCATCATTTAGCTCAGGTAAGGACCACCAGGACACCAGGTTAGCAGTGACGTGCAGTGAGGTCGGAGGCAGATGAGGCACTGGCTAGGATATGCCTTCATTCTTTAGATATCCTTTGTTGAAGAAATAGCAATGTACATGGGTGAGCCAATCACATGAGGTATCTATTGTGCAGCTACCAATCAGCAGCTATTGAGCATATTTAGATATGATTTTCAACAAAGAATATCAAGAGAATGAAGGAAATTAGATATTAGATGTAAATTGGACAGAGGGGGTGGGAGAGACAGGGAGAGATAGAGAGAGACAGAGGGGAGAGAGAGACACACAAATAGAGACAGAGGAGAGAGAGACAGAGAAAGAGACCATGGGGGAGAATGAGACATGTAAGGAGAGAGACAGAGGGGGTGGGAGAGACAGGGAAAGAGAGATGGCTAGAGAGAGACAGAGGGGGAGAGGGAGAGAAAGAGAGAGACAGGGGAGAGACACAGAGAGAGAGAGAGAGAGAGAGAGAGACAGAGGGGAAGGGAGAAAGGGAGAGACAGAGGGGGAGGGAGAGAAAGAGGGGGAGGGAGAGACAGAGGGGGGAGGGGGAGAGAGAGAGAGATGGGAGAGAGAGAGAGAGAGAGAGAGAGAGGGGAGAGAGAGAGAGAGAGAGAGAGAGAGAGAGAGAGAGAGAGAGAGAGAGAGAGAGAGGGAGACAGAGGGGATAGAGAGACAGAGGGGATAGAGAGACAGTGGGGAGAGAGAGACAGAGGGGAGAGAGAGACAGAGGGGAGAGAGAGAGACAGAGGGGAGAGAGAGAGAGACAGAGGGGAGAGAGGGGGGGGGGGGGGAGAGACAGAGGGGGAGGGAGAGGGGGAGGGAGAGGGGGAGGGAGGGAGGGAGGGAGGGGGAGAGACACAGGGAGGGAGGGGGGAGAGACACAGGGAGGGAGGGGGAGAGACACAGGGAGGGAGGGGGGAGAGACACAGGAGAGGGGGGGAGAGACACAGGGGAGGGGGAGAGAGACACAGGGGAGGGGGGAGAGACACAGGGGAGGGGGGGAGAGACACAGGGGAGGGGGGGAGAGACACAGGGGAGGGGGAGACAGTATTGTTGCCAGGAATTGAGCAGTTAAGCACAGCACAGTACACGACCACAGACACTTAGTTGAGGAAGGCATATTCTGATTTTATTAAATACCCAAGTTATGATGCCCCTGCTACCATATAATATATATGATCATCCGATTTTCAGTCACACCACACCACAGTCACACCAAGCATTGAGCAATAATAAGGCATAATGGCAGCTCTGAGCTCAGTGAGGAAAAAAAGGCCTTTATGATTTTCAGCCAGGCCAGCTCAGCAAACTCTCAGGAGTTCAGGGCTGCACAGCACAGAGACACTTGGCCTAGCTAGGTTCTAACCTGGTGTCCTGGTGGTCCTTGCCTGAGCTAAATGATGAAGCAACCGGTCGTCGAAGACTGACTGAGAGACAGTGACTCAGACTCCTCCACACTCCACCCACATGGCTGAGCTCCGTGTCCGCTCTGCTCCTGTCCTCCTCCTACACTCGGCTCCTCCTGGCCTGGCCCCTGGGACTGGTCACTCTTCTCCATGCCGCCTGCAGTGGCACACGCACCACATAGACACAGTAGTACTCTTGACTAGTGACTACTCGTCTCTCCTCTCCTCGAGTCCTCCAGGACCTCCTCCTTGCTCCTTCAGGCTTCTCAGCCACAATGCGAACAACCGCAGCTGCTGCCTGCCTGTCACTGACTGACTCAATGCAGTGACATGCAGTAATAGGAGGCAGGGGAGGCAGTTAGAGTTCTTCAACTTCTACAATACTCTTCAACACACAACATCCCCTCTGTTTTTCTATCTACAGATGCTGAAAAAGCCTTTGACAGACTTGACTGGGCATTCCAAAAAACCTGACCCTAAGGAAATTTGGTTTCCCCGACTCCTTCAACCACAGAATTTTTGCCCTATACTCATCCCCATCAGCTAAAGTGATGGGGATGAGTATAGGTTTCCCCGACTCCTTCAACCACAGAATTTTTGCCCTATACTCATCCCCATCAGCTAAAGTGATCAGCTAAAGTGAGAGTAAACAGAATTTTATTTCCCCCATTCCAGATCACTAACAGAACCCAACAGGGATGTCCTCTATCTCTCTTACTATTTATTCTATCAATGGAAATATTAGCAATAGCTTTATGTGACAACATTGACATCCAGAGAATTCGAGTGGGAGAAGACAATTATAAATTAGAGCTGTTTGCCGATGACTTATTATTAATTTTAACATCCCCGTTATCTTCCCTTGCTGCAACACAACACACTTTGGAAGCATATGGTGCATTCTCAAATTATTTGGTTAATTTAAATAAATCAGGATTACTCCCTATTAATATAAATGACACAGATATCCAAATTTTAAAACAACAAACTCCTTACTCAATTCAACACCAATCCCTCAAATATCTGGGTAATCATCTCTCTGCTCAACCCCAACTCTTACTAGATCTCAACTACGAATCCATTCTCCATACAATAACGACAGAGACATCTACCTGGCTTCCCAAGAATATCTCCTGGTTAGGCAGGATCAACATAGTCAAGTTGACAATACTGCCTACATTTTTGTATCTGTTTCAAACACTCCCAGAGACCTACCTACCCAAATTACAGACCATAATAAACTCATACATATGGAAGAAACGGATACAAAATAGCAACTTTAAATATGCACACAAGATACCAGGTAAGAGGATCAGCTGGAGGAGTATACCTAACTCTTCTCCTGCCATGGCACAATTATGAAGTATAGAAATCATTATAGTATCTTGGAATTTGATTGAATCATGTATAAGTTAAGATTGTTAATGTTAGCTATATTGTATATATAATACTTGTGATCCTTTAGTGTAATCTGTAAATATTATGTCTGAGCAAGCATAAAGTTGTTTTTTGAAATGGGTAATTTACCTTTAGCAATAAAGCAAAGAGCGGACTGGTCAGCAATCATGCAGTGGCCAACTGCACATGCGCACGTAACGTGTCTGCGTTGGATCTTGTCCGCACAACTGTTGTGCTTTTTTTGTGTGCTGGATCCAGCTAAATGTAGCTGTTGCGCTTTTAACTTTTGACGAATACATTTTGAAACTTCTTACCTCAAGTTGATTTTGGTTTACTTACGTAGAATCATCGAATGGTGCTCACTCACTACAGACTGTAATAAAACATGGATACACCTGGAACATGCACTTATAAACACACCCCAATTAAGTGTATTCTGTTGGCAAAATACATCTAACTACCCAACACCTATAAAAAATTACCCAATCATAAAGAAACCTTTGACGTCTGGCTTAAATTGCTATGTAAATTCCTAACCCTGCCTTCAATCCCTTCACCTCTAACAACTGTTTTCTCCAATCCAGATTTTCCTATAGGGATCCCATTAACTCCCCTGAACATAGATAGCCTAAACAACATGCTTCCATTTTATACCTTATTAGACTCCTACAAATTAATCCCAAAACAACATTTAAGCACTTTAGGCATTAAACAATTTACTCAATGGTTTAGATACCTTCAATTAAGACACTTCTTTGACACTAATAAACACAAAAACCCGATACTCAGAGACTTACCACCTTTCAAAAAACTCTGCAGTGCAGAAACCCCAATACCATATGATGTGTCAATACTTTACTCACTTCTGATAACCCCTCACTAGGTTACACTTAATGCCAACATCTTTGAATGGCACAGAGAACTACAGTTTACACTTTCAGAGAAGGAATGGTCCACAATATTTAACAGAACAGCCAAATCAGCACATTCCACCTTGCTTTTAGAAGCAAGCTACAAATTTCTTTTATGCTGGTACCTAACACCACACTGATTAAAATATATATTCCCCGAAGCCTCTGATCGCTGCTGGAGGAAATGCGCAAATGAAGGAAATCCCTTTTACCTATGGTGGACATGTTCAAAAATTATGTGGAGGATATATGCTCAGCAATGAGTGCAATCCTAAATTCCAAAATACCCCTAGATCCCCTAATATTTTTATTTCATGTGACTTCTAAACTACCCTGAAAACAACACTCTGCTCTTCTCCAATTAGCCATATGCAGTGCTTAACAATTAATACCTAGATTGTGGTCAGAAACCACTCTCACACTAGACATGTGGACAACACAAATGCAACGCAACCTAAATTTGGAGAAATACTTGTATTATACTATAGACAAGTCTGACTTCCATTCCGAGATGATGTTTTTCTGGGAAGAAGCACACCCACCAAAACCAAACAGTACAACACCTTCACAACTCAATGCCGAAACAGAATTAAACATCAGACCTTGATATGGGAACCTATTACCCCCCCGCCCCACCATTCTACATCCCCCTACTCTAGAAACAGCTACCATACACATTTAGAAACAGTAAAAGTTTGTGGATCTAATAAAAACATCATATACCTAACTTATACATGTCCACTAACACAGGGTATAGTAGCTTAATGAAACCATGTTCTGTCTTGTTCTCCTTTTTTTTTTCTTCTCCTTTCCAGCAGTTCTTTCTTTCTTATTATCAACTTCTTTTTTCTTTTTTTTTCCCACTTGGTTAATTGCAAGTTTGCGATTTTTGCTTTTAATACATTGTCCAGTAAAATAACTATGTTGCACTGTATACTCGGAGCCAAAGAATTGGACTATACAACAAAGATATTTTTATTACTCCAATAAAGGACAAATTCTGCGACAACATTATTGTGTTCATGGCATTCTGAACTTTACTTTTTGTCATATTATACAACAATATGAATAATTATCTGGACCTGTATGATTACAACTAGTTGTTAATTATGATATTTAAGAATACTATTGTACCTACAGTACCAAACTTTGGGCTCATTTCCATTGAGACATAATTCGGTTTGCGTGCACTCGCAAACTGATAAATATGCTGTCGGAAGCAATATCTCAATTTCGGTCAACCGATCTCCGGCTGCGAAAACATTATCATGTTCCATACAAAGTATCAGAAGCTGCTAATCCTTAAATAATACCCGGTTTCCAATGCCAGCGCAAACCATTAATACACTGTCGGAGGCAGCCGATACAGTAACAAAAACTACACTCAGCTCAACTAGGTGTAAAACAGGAAAAATGTGCTCTTTGAGACCTTTTTCCCATTGAAATCTAACTTGACACATTAAAACCCCTCTATCCGCCATCCCCCCACATTGCAACTTATAATAAATGTATTAACCACTAAACCGCCATGCCCCACAATGCTATTAAAACTATTAACCCCTAATCTGCCATGCCCCCATATTGCAAAGTATCTATTTAAACCATTAACCCCTAATCCACCAACCCCCATATCACAAAGTATCTATTTAAACTATTAACCCCTAATCCACCATACCCCACAACGCAATCTAGCCATTTAAACTATTAACCCCTAAACCACCATGCCCCAAAAGGCAATCTAGCCATTTAAACTATTAACCCTTAAACGCCATCCCCACATATCGCAAATAACTAATCACTAAGCCCCCTAAGCTAACACCCACTAAATTGACCCAATTGCATAAATTTAAATAATCCTAAATTACAATTAAAATAAAAAACCTAACATTACTTTAAAATAAAAAACCTGAATTTAAATTAATCTAAAATTACAGAAATTAAAAAAGTCTAACATTACATAAAATAATAAACCAAATTATCAAAAATAAAAAAATTATACCTAATACCTATGAAAATTAAAAAGCCCCCCAAAATAAAAACACCCCCTAATCTAATACTAAACTACCAATAGCCCTTAAAAGAGCCTTTTGTAGGGCATTGCCCTAAGTTAAACAGCTCTTTTACCTTAAAAAAACTAAGTTCAAATCAGCCAATAGGATTTCAGTAGCTCTCATCCTATTGGCTGAATGCAAGTGACGGCATATTTAAACACGTAACTTGCATTTAATAATCAGTGTACGACGGTGATCATACGGAGAGGATCCTTAACGCTCCTTGGCTCCATGGTCGCCGGTCTTCAGTTCCTCGGTCGCCGTTCTTCAGTTCCGCGGTCCAGGATGAAGATATAAGAGGTCGTCGCTTGGAAGAAGACTTCACCGCCAGACTTCAGGAACCGTGACTACCTATCTGGGGGTTAGACTTAGGTTTTGTCACGCCGCACCACTCTGGCCGTTGTTAGGGGCGTCTCCTTCTCTGCTCGTTGTCAGGGGCTGTATCGGCTCCGGATGCGTGTGGTGCTGACGTCATTGCCGCACTTTCCTCTGTCTGATGCCGGTCCAGATTCCTGTGGCGCGAATCGTGCGCCTATGTAAGTTGCAAAGAAACCATCTATCACTGCCCAAGTATAGGTGTTACTTTGTGTGCTCCTGGGTGTGATAGATCGTTACTGCTATTTGCCTTATTGTTGCTGAACTCTGCTTGTCTGACTACTCTGCCTCTTAACCCTAAATTGCTGGATTGATATACTACTGCTGAACTCTGCTTGTCTGACTGCTCTGCCTGTTAACCCTATATTGCTGGATTGATATACTGCTGCTGAACTCTGCTTGTCTGACTTCTCTGCTTGATTAACCCCTATTGTTCTGGATTGCCTCTCTGTTTTCAAACCCTGCCTGCCTGACCATTCTAGTGGTTTACCCTTGGACTGCTTTGCCGTTGCCAAACCCTGCCTGCCTGACCATTCTAGTGGTTTATAAAAAGAGAGAGTGATACAAAGATTCTACACTCAGACTCTTTGCTAATCCCAAAGGTGATGTAACCTCGAAACACTATCACCTAAATCAAACATAGAAAAAGAGTGGGGTGTGGGATGGCGCTTAGACAGCTGTGAGTCTTGTTAAATGAATTTGGTGTATATAATCCCAGATAAATTTTATATCAATACTTTCAGATACTCGTGAGGGTCCCTGATTGGGGTTCTGAAATTTTGATATATCTGACTTAGTATATTAAAAAAGTGACAACGTGTATGTCTGGTCTTAGACCGTGATATTTAAGATTCTTAAACAGTTACTATGTCTGAGAAGAGTTTTATAGCCTTATACCTTATGACTTATAAATCACAAATATATTTATAAAATATGAAATCAAAGAATGGAGTTTGGTGTTAAAAATATATATATATTTTATTCCTATACAGAAGAAAATCCTAGCAAAAATTAATAAACAATAAAATCTAATACATTGATCCCGGCATCTGAATCTATATTTTAAAATATCGTTAAAATTTGTATTCTTATATAAGTGTGTCACATTACCAACTTTCTGATGATTCTATGTTCTGGTTTCAGTTTAGAAAAAGACTTTTGTTTGTAACTTTACATTCAGATCAGTTGGTTACTTTTTCTCATATGCATGTATCACGTGATCTTAGTTATGTCTCTCTCGTGATGTATTTTGATATAATGTTGCAAATAGAATTTAAGGTATACTACTATCTATATGTGTGTATTTGTACCGTGTGTTTGCAAACATACAATATTATTCCAGGTATATAGTAGTATTCCAGGTTAGTTACTGCTTAGTTTACACCCTTGTTTCTATAAACATAGTTCTTACAGTGGTAAATAGTTTTTTCAGATATATCTGTGATTTCTTTATGGTAATGTTCTTTGAAAAAATGTCTCTTATTTTAAAAACCTTGATACAATGTTCGTATTCTGGATTCCTCAGTCCAAGTATGCGACCGGCCGGTCTCTTAGTTGTAAAGTGGCTCCGTATATTCTCCCGTGCCTTCCTTCTCTTGGTTTTGATTCCGGGTTAGATTGTGGTCCTTGAGGTCTTTCCCAGATCGAGTTGTTAAATTTTCCTTTGTGTCTGTGTTACCCTTAGCTGGTGATTGGGGCTGGAACGGTTACTGGGTCCTGGGGCAGAAATTATACATATAGAATCTGTCCCTTTTTGTGTGGGATGTGGCTCGATGTACCTGCCCTAGCCAGCTCGAACACAAGAAAGCCTCTCACCTGCTGGGTTAAATTCTTTGGTTATCGGATAACTGTAAGCAATCTCTACGCGTTTCAGCCTGGGGCCTTTATCAAGATGCTTGTGTGCTGTTCAGTCCGATTTTAAATATCGTGTCCATCTTCCTGATTGGATCCTATTTTTGACCAATCGCGGTTGTTTGTTTTTTGCTCCTCCTCCTGGAGTGTTGTGTCTTAACCCTCTCTTTATAGCACTGGTAGAGGATAGTCTTACATCTGAACCTGTTATTTCTTAACATATTCCACTGTTACACTTGTTGTCTATTTGTAAGAGGGTATAAATTGTGATACACCATTTGTAATATGTAACGATTGCGGAACTTTTTACTCCATACCTTGTTTTCATATTTCTGTGTTTTGCACGGACTTTATCCGTTTTTATCTTTTATTATACAATTATATTACGTGTGCTTCCTTATATTTCAATTCTTTAATAATAGTGTTTTGGTTACTTAGAATGTGATCTAAATTTAAATCCTTGAGAAACGTGAAAAATTGTGTTCTAGCTGTAGCTTAAACCTAAAAAGAACTGTGCTTATGTTCTGATCCTGATCGGTGATGTTAGATAGTTTACAAGTGTCAAGTGTTAGCTACAGCGTATTCAGGGTTATATATAGACCCTCTCTCACATAGAATTGTGAGTTTTATTTTTATAGGATAAAGTTTATTTTTATGTGATATAATTTTAATTTTTAGAGTGTCGCTATTTTACCTATGTTTTTAATGTGTGGATATATAGATATTGGTGAAAAAACTGTGCAAAAGGGATACTACTTCAGAAATATTTTACCATATGTATCCTAAAGTTTATTTTATGTGAATGTGTTAGTCAAAAATATATCTATGGGAACCCTCTTGTGGCCTTATTTGGTTGAGTCAGTAGCTGTAGTTGTTTTTTCTAGATTTTTGTCTCTATTTTTGTGGTTTTTACTTTTTAGAGAGATTTTGTCATTGTTCTTTGTTCTTGTTGTTTATTATAGTTTATCTTATGTTTTTGTCAAATATTACCCTTTTCCTCTTTTATGTTGGTCTTATATATTCTCATACCTATATATACATACCTATGTTCATGACACTTTAACCTCTGTGTGTGTTATAGATGTTTATTTTGACTGTGTTTTTATATATACAGGTCAGCCTATGTCTTCCACTATCTAAGTTATAATAGTGTGTTTAAATCCATTTCGGAATTTAGTCCAAATGGGTGTAATGTTTTGAAATTAAATATACATTCCGCTTCTTTTTTATGGAGGAGTGTGTTCATATCCCCCCCCCCCCCCCGTACTCCTAGATGTAATTTTTTAATACCCCAGTATTTGAAGTCTTTTAAGTTACTGGAGTGTTTTTCTTTGAAATGTGAATAAAGAATTGTTTCTGTTGATTTGTGCTCTATCTTTAAAATATGTTCCCGTATTCTATCTTTTATAGTTCTACTTGTTTGTCCGAAATATAATAGATTGCATGTACACTGTATACAGTAGATCACATTTCTATCGGTACATCTTATTAGTTGGTTAATTTTTAGACAAAAATCTGAATTTGATGATCTTATCTCCTTTCTTTTTTCACTATATTTACATGATTTACAGGATATACAGGGGAAAAAACCTTTCAGTTTATTCCCATTTAAATCTCCATCAACAGTTTTTGTTCTTTCTATGTATTCACTAGGTGATAGTATCATTTTTAGATATTTGGCTCGTTTAAAAATTATGTCTGGCTGGTTTCTTACCCTTTTCCCTAAAATTTGATCTTGTTTGATCAGATGCCAATTTTTCTTCAGAATTTTCTTTATTTCAAAATGTTGGCTGCTATATTCGGTTATGAAAGGTATAAAGAAATCATCATTTTCTCTTTCTTTTTTTGTGTTTTTCTTTGTTAGTAAAGTCTCTCTGTCTACTTCTGACACTTCCTGTCATCTTTTCTACAGTGTCTTTATTGTATCCCTTCTCTATAAATCTAGAGGTTAATATTGTGATTGTGATTGTGATTGATAGCTGTCAAGCGTGGAGCAATTCTTCCTTACTCGCAGATATTGCCCTTTTGGGATATTGGATTTCCACTGTTTAAGATGACAGCTCTCGGCGTGTATATAATTGTTTGCGTCTATTGTTTTAAAGTAGTTTTTGGTATTTATTTGTTGGTTGTTGATTTCAATTTCAATATCCAGAAAATGTATTTTCTGTCTACTGTATTCATGCGTGAATGTGATACCTAGGCTATTGGTGTTAAGATCTATAATGAAAGTATCAATAATTCTGTGTCTCCTTGCCAGATGATAAATATATCATCTATATATCTGCAATAGAGCACAAGGTTCGCCCCCCATGGGCCATTATTTATATATTCTTTTTCGAAGTGGCCCATGAATAGATTGGCGTAACTGGGGGCGAACCATGTGCCAATTGCAGTCCCTTTGATCTGTAAATATACCTCATTGTTAAAGTAAAAGCTATTGTTTTGTAGAATAAAGTCTATACATTCCATAATAAATTTATTCTGATATTCAGGTAAGTCCTCATCTTTGTCTAGGGTTTTCTTCACAGCTTTCTGTCCTAGTTCGTGTGATATATTAGTGTACAGTGAGTTAACATCACAGGTCACTAATGTGTAATTTTCTTTCCATGCTATTTCATTAATTTTATTAATGAAATGTGTAGAGTCTCTGAGGTATGCTGGTAATTCAGTGACATACTTCTGTAGATAGAAGTCCACATATTGTGATAGATTTGATGTTAGACTACCTATCCCAGAAATAATGGGACGGCCTGGCGATTTTTCTAAATTTTTATGCACTTTTGGTAGAAAATAAAAAGTGGGTGTTTTGGGAAATGTTATGGATATAAATTCTGATTCTGAGTCATTTATAATGCCTTTATCTTTTGCTTTTTTGAGTATATTACCCAGTTTGTCTTTTTGTTGTTTAATTGGGTTACATTTCAATTTCTCATATGTGGATTTGTCTTGTAGTATTCTATTTGATTCCTCTACATAATATTTTCTGTCCATAATGACCAGCCCCCCACCCTTGTCAGCTGGTTTTATGATGATTTCTTTATTATTTTGAAGTTCTTTTAATGTTTGAATCTCTTTCCTGTTCAAATTGTTCTTAATTGGTTTAATTTGGTCTAAGACCTCTAGGTCTTTTTTGGGGTTCTGCTCGAATAGTTTTATATGTTCACTTTTTTCCTGGGTGGGATAAAATGAGGATTTTGCTCGTAGATTTGTATGTATGTATTGGCTATTTTCATTTTTGTTCCTATCCTGTATTGGATTTTTTAAGAAATATCTTTTTAGTGTGAGTTTGCGGATATATTGGTTGATGTTAATGAGGGTCTCAAACTTGTTGAGTTTGCATGAGGGGGCAAAGGATAGACCTTTATTTAGGACTCTTTCTTGATCTTTATTTAGGGGAATTTTACTTATATTGAATATACCAATTTTTTCTTTCTCATTATTTTGGATTATCTCCTCACTGTTTTGTTTTGGGGTTCCTCTCCCTCTTCTACCTCTAACCTTCTTTTCCCTTGTAGTATTCGTTGGGGTTTTGCTTCTTCTGGGAAGGCTCTTGATGTCCCCGCTCTGGCGGGGGTTTCCTCTAAAAAATGTACATTAGAGGAGATTGTTTTTGATGTCATATTATCAGATTTATTTATGTGTTCTCTCCTTGGACTATTGTCTTGTCTTAATGGCATAAATCTATTCTGCATAGGTAATCTCCAGTTATCCTGTCTATTATATGAATTATCCCTATTTGCAGGTCTGAAGTCTCTGTCTCTATTCCTGTTACTCTGGAAGTGTTCATTGTGATATCTATCATGATAATTGTTCATAGAGTCTTGGTAGTATTGTTCCCTCTCTTTATATTGGTAGTTTTGGTGTGGTTCTCTATGTTGATAGTCTTGGTATTGGTCTCTATTCCTTTCCCAGTTTTGATATATTCTGGTGTTATTAAAGTTCCTATAAGGTTTTTCCCAGTGTCTACCTGGGTTACTGTTTGGTTGACCATCGTTATTACTGGAATATGTCTTGTGTTGTTCTTTGTTAAACCAGGTATTGTTTCTATATCTATGGTCTATCTGGTGTGTTCTGTTCATCTCTCCAATTTCTATTGGTGTAGTGATTTTTCCTTCCCCTTCCATTTACATTATTATCATGTTGCGGTATTGTACTTTATGTCCTATGTGAATTTTTGGGTGTATTTTTCTTGTTTGTATTATTAGTTTTCTTTTTACTAAATATGTGTATAGGTTCCTTCCTTGTATTTTCTATTTTTGTATCACCATTAGTGTTAGTATCACTAATGTTCTCTTGTTCTACCCATACTGGGTTATTTGTTTGTGTGGTGTCCTCATCGTCTTTCTTGTAATCTGCTGAATCTCTGTTAAATTTAGAATTTTTTTGTGTTACAATATTTTCCTTTAGTTCTGATATTCTTTTTATAATGTCACTTTGTATATTTTTATCATCTTCCTTTATTTCTATATTGCATAATTTGTCCTTAATTGTTTCTATCTCCTCTTTCGTGACATCTAGCTGTAATTTCCTTGCTTTAACTATAATGCTCACAAACATTTAAATATAAGACATGGAGAAAGCCTGAAAAGTCTGACCAGTAAAGAAAACCTACAAATAACCAACTGAACAGATGCTGTATGCTGGTGGAAAAGAAGGAGTTTTCTTTCCTCCACCTCTACCTGTGAGACAACTGGGAAAGACCCCGGGACAAGACTTCTACCATATCGCTAAGATCTATCGAAGCACCAGACTCAGGAAGCTCCTTAACCAGGACTACCATACACAAGGCTGCACGTAAAGAACAAACACAGACAGCGGCGGACCACAGACCACCACCTATATCATATGACTACACATTACCTCATATGATTGAGGTACCTGCCGGTAAGAAGACAACTATACACTTCTTTTTGCCTGGGATTTACTGCATATTAATTCAAAATATATACCTTTCATATATATATATTTTGTCCATAAAGACTCATCTCAACTGACAATAACTGATTCCTCTATTATATTGGATTCAACTCGTATACTAATTGTTTGTAGCTGCGCAGAAGTACTTTGATTTTTCTCTTTCATTACCATTCATTACAGTGTCAGGGGTACACTTATTATCTTCACTTCTTGCTGCACTCCCATACACACTATCATTTTATTGTAGTTGTGGCAAGTACCAACACCACTACCAATACTGGTAATTTACTACACTTATTGCACCATAGGTGCTGGGTTACCTATACCAGTGTTCCTTCTAGAGCGCTGGTGATTTTTTCTTGCTCTACTTAACTATAATGCTCATTAGATTAATTGAGGCTGTTTCTAGCACTTCAAACCATTCTTTGGACAGTGTGTCAGGTAGTGGGAATGTACAGTCTTTTTTTAAGTCTGAGACCCCTCGGTACCATTTTTAAGTTGATATAATTCTGTATATATTTTATTTCTAATATATGTTTTATTTCTTTAGACATTATGTCTTCTAGATTAGAATAGATGTTTTCTATATTTGTGGTCTCCAATGTATTATACATTCTGTTATTCGTGTTTGTGTCTATGTTCTGGAGTATTAAGTCTCTGTGATTAAAGATGTCCATGATATCTAGTATTTGATATTTACACTGTTCCTTTTCCAAATCTCTTTGGATTTTATTTCTTGTAAATTTTATTTCTTTTAGAATAAAGGCAAATTTCCTTATTCCTCTCTTATGGGGTTAAAGAATTATGAAGTGATCAGAATGATAGTGTGGTCAGAGTATGTGAGTGACTATTTGAATCGTATGTGATAATTGTAGATGGTGAGTGGATCTTTGTATTTGAGGTTAATTAAGTACTATAAAAAGAGAGAGTGATACAAAGACTCTACACTCAGACTCTTTGCTAATCCCAAAGGTGATGTAACCTCGAAACACTATCACCTAAATCAAAGATAGAAAAAGAGTGGGGTGTGGGATAGCGCTTAGACAGCTGTGAGTCTTGTTAAATGAATTTGGTGTATATAATCCCAGATAAATTTTATATCAATACTTGCAGATACTCGTGAGGGTCCCTGATTGGGGTTCTGAAATTTTGATATATCTGACTAAGGCCTAGATTTAGAGTTCGGCGGTAGCCGTGAAAACCAGCGTTAGAGGCTCCTAACGCTGGTTTTAGGCTACCGCCGGTATTTGGAGTCAGTGATTAAAGGGTCTAAAGCTCACTTTTCAGCCGCAACTTTTCCATACCGCAGATCCCCTTACGTCAATTGCGTATCCTATCTTTTCAATGGGATCTTCCTAACGCCGGTATTTAGAGTCGTTTCTGAAGTGAGCGTTAGAGCTCTAACGACAAAACTCCAGCCGCAGGAAAAAAAGCAGGAGTTAAGAGCTTTCTGGGCTAACGCCGGTTCATAAAGCTCTTAACTACTGTGCTCTAAAGTACACTAACACCCATAAACTACCTATGTACCCCTAAACCGAGGTCCCCCCACATCGCCGCAACTCGATTAAATTTTTTTAACCCCTAATCTGCCGACCGCCACCTACGTTATACTTATGTACCCCTAATCTGCTGCCCCTAACACCGCCGACCCCTGTATTATATTTATTAACCCCTAATCTGCCCCCCACAACGTCGCCGCAAGCTACTTACAATAATTAACCCCTAATCTGCCGACCGCAAAGCGCCGCCACCTACGTTATCCTTATGTACCCCTAATCTGCTGCCCCTAACACCGCCGACCCCTATATTATATTTATTAACCCCTAATCTGCCCCCCTCAACGTCGCCGACACCTGCCTACACTTATTAACCCCTAATCTGCCGAGCGGACCTGAGCGCTACTATAATAAAGTTATTAACCCCTAATCCGCCTCACTAACCCTATCATAAATAGTATTAACCCCTAATCTGCCCTCCCTAACATCGCCGACACCTAACTTCAATTATTAACCCCTAATCTGACGACCGGAGCTCATCGCTATTCTAATAAATGTATTAACCCCTAAAGCTAAGTCTAACCCTAACACTAACACCCCCCTAAGTTAAATATAATTTACATCTAACGAAATTAATTAACTCTTATTAAATAAATTATTCCTATTTAAAGCTAAATACTTACCTGTAAAATAAACCCTAATATAGCTACAATATAAATTATAATTATATTATAGCTATTTTAGGATTAATATTTATTTTACAGGTAACTTTGTATTTATTTTAACCAGGTACAATAGCTATTAAATAGTTAAGAACTATTTAATAGTTACCTAGTTAAAATAATAACAAAATTACCTGTAAAATAAATCCTAACCTAAGTTATAATTAAACCTAACACTACCCTATCAATAAATTAATTAAATAAAATACCTACAATTACCTACAATTAACCTAACACTACACTATCAATAAATAAATTAAATACAATTGCTACAAATAACTACAATTACATAAACTAACTAAAGTACAAAAATTAAAAAATAACTAAGTTACAAAAAATAAAAAAATATTTACAAACATAAGAAAAATATTACAACAATTTTAAACTAATTACACCTACTCTAAGCCCCCTAATAAAATAACAAAGACCCCCAAAATAAAAAAATGCCCTACCCTATTCTAAATTAATAGAGTTAAAAGCTCTTTTACCTTACCAGCCCTGAACAGGGCCCTTTGCGGGGCATGCCCCAAGAAAATCAGCTCTTTTGCCTGTAAAAAAAAACATACAATACCCCCCCCCCAACATTACAACCCACCACCCACATACCCCTAATCTAACCCAAACCCCCCTTAAATAAACCTAACACTAAGCCCCTGAAGATCTTCCTACCTTGTCTTCACCATCCAGGTATCACCGATCCGTCCTGGCATCCGGTGCTGAAGAGGTCCAGAAGAGACTCTAAAGTCTTCCTCCTATCCGGCAAGAAGAGGACATCCGGACCGGCAAACATCTTCTCCAAGCGGCATCTTCGATCTTCTTCCATCCGGTGCGGAGCGGGTCCATCTTGAATCAGCCGACGCGGATCCATCCTCTTCTTCCGGCGTCTCCCGACGAATGACGGTTCCTTTAAGGGACGTCATCCAAGATGGCGTCCCTCGAATTCCGATTGGCTGATAGGATTCTATCAGCCAATCGGAATTAAGGTAGGAATATTCTGATTGGCTGATGGAATCAGCCAATCAGAATCAAGTTCAATCCGATTGGCTGATCCAATCAGCCAATCAGATTGAGCTCGCATTCTATTGGCTGATCGGAACAGCCAATAGAATGCGAGCTCAATCTGATTGGCTGATTGGATCAGCCAATAGGATTGAACTTGATTCTTATTGGCTGATTCCATCAGCCAATCAGAATATTCCTACCTTAATTCCGATTGGCTGATAGAATCCTATCAGCCAATCGGAATTCGAGGGACGCCATCTTGGATGACGTCCCTTAAAGGAACCGTCATTCGTCGGGAGACGCCGGAAGAAGAGGATGGATCCGCGTCGGCTGATTCAAGATGGACCCGCTCCGCACCGGATGAAAGAAGATCGAAGATGCCGCTTGGAGAAGATGTTTGCCGGTCCGGATGTCCTCTTCTTGCCGGATAGGAGGAAGACTTTGGAGCCTCTTCTGGACCTCTTCAGCACCGGATGCCAGGACGGATCGGTGATACCTGGATGGTGAAGACAAGGTAGGAAGATCTTCAGGGGCTTACTGTTAGGTTTATTTAAGGGGGGTTTGGGTTAGATTAGGGGTATGTGGGTGGTGGGTTGTAATGTTGGGGGGGGGTATTGTATGGTTTTTTTTACAGGCAAAAGAGCTGATTTTCTTGGGGCATGCCCCGCAAAGGGCCCTGTTCAGGGCTGGTAAGGTAAAAGAGCTTTTAACTCTATTAATTTAGAATAGGGTAGGGCATTTTTTTATTTTGGGGGTCTTTGTTATTTTATTAGGGGGCTTAGAGTAGGTGTAATTAGTTTAAAATTGTTGTAATATTTTTCTTATGTTTGTAAATATTTTTTTATTTTTTGTAACTTAGTTATTTTTTAATTTTTTGTACTTTAGTTAGTTTATGTAATTGTAGTTATTTGTAGCAATTGTATTTAATTTATTTATTGATAGTGTAGTGTTAGGTTAATTGTAGGTAATTGTAGGTATTTTATTTAATTAATTTATTGATAGGGTAGTGTTAGGTTTAATTATAATTTAGGTTAGGATTTATTTTACAGGTAATTTTGTTATTATTTTAACTAAGTAACTATTAAATAGTTCTTAACTATTTAATAGCTATTGTACCTGGTTAAAATAATTACAAAGTTGCCTGTAAAATAAATATAAATCCTATAATAGCTATAATATAATTATAATTTATATTGTAGCTATATTAGGGTTTATTTTACAGGTAAGTATTTAGCTTTAAATAGGAATAATTTATTTAATAAGAGTTAATTAATTTAGTTAGATGTAAATTATATTTAACTTAGGGGGGTGTTAGTGTTAGGGTTAGACTTAGCTTTAGGGGTTAATACATTTATTAGAATAGCGATGAGCTCCGGTCGTCAGATTAGGGGTTAATAATTGAAGTTAGGTGTCGGCGATGTTAGGGAGGGCAGAGTAGGGGTTAATACTATTTATGATAGGGTTAGTGAGGCGGATTAGGGGTTAATAACTTTATTATAGTAGCGCTCAGGTCCGCTCGGCAGATTAGGGGTTAATAAGTGTAGGCAGGTGTCGGCGACGTTGAGGGGGGCAGATTAGGGGTTAATAAATATAATATAGGGGTCGGCGGTGTTAGGGGCAGCAGATTAGGGGTACATAAGGATAACGTAGGTGGCGGCGCTTTGCGGTCGGCAGATTAGGGGTTAATTATTGTAAGTAGCTGGCGACGACGTTGTGGGGGGCAGGTTAGGGGTTAATAAATATAATATTGGGGTCGGCGATGTTAGGGCAGCAGATTAGGGGTACATAGGGATAATGTAAGTAGCGGCAGTTTACGGAGCGGAAGATTAGGGGTTAATAATATAATGCAGGGGTCAGCGATAGTGGGGGGCGGCAGATTAGGGGTTAATAAGTGTAAGGTTAGGGGTGTTTAGACTCGGGGTACATGTTAGAGTGTTAGGTGCAGACGTAGGAAGTGTTTCCCCATAGGAAACAATGGGGCTGCGTTAGGAGCTGAACGCTGCTTTTTTGCAGGTGTTAGGTTTTTTTTCAGCTCAAACAGCCCCATTGTTTCCTATGGGAGAATCGTGCACGAGCACGTTTTTGAGGCTGGCCACGTCCGTAAGCAACTCTGGTATCGAGAGTTGCATTTGCGGTAAAAATGCTCTACGCTCCTTTTTTGGAGCCTAACGCAGCATTTTTTTGAACTCTCGATACCAGAGTTAATTTTATGGTGCGGCCAGAAAAAAACCTGCGTAGCGTTAACAGCCCATCTACCGCCAAACTCCAAATCTAGGCCTTAGTATATTAAAAAAGTGACAACGTGTATGTCTGGTCTTAGACCGTGATATTTAAGATTCTTAAACAGTTACTATGTCTGAGAAGAGTTTTATAGCCTTATACCTTATGACTTATAAATCACAAATATATTTATAAAATATGAAATCAAAGAATGGAGTTTGGTGTTAAAAATATATATATATATTTTATTCCTATACAGAAGAAAATCCTAGCAAAAATTAATAAACAATAAAATCTACATTGATGCCGGCATCTGAATCTATATTTTAAAATATCGTTAAAATTTGTATTCTTATATAAGTGTGTCACATTACCAACTTTCTGATGATTCTATGTTCCGGTTTCAGTTTAGGAAAAGACTTTTGTTTGTAACTTTACATTCAGATCAGTTGGTTACTTTTTCTCATATGCATGTATCACGTGATCTTAGTTATGTCTCTCTCGTGATATATTTTGATATAATGTTGCAAATAGAATTTAAGGTATACTACTATCTATATGTGTGTGTTTGTACCGTGTGTTTGCAAACATACAATATTATTCCAGGTATATAGTAGTATTCCAGGTTAGTTACTACTTAGTTTACACCCTTGTTTCTATAAACATAGTTCTTACAGTAGTAAATAGTTTTTTTCAGATATATCTGTGATTTCTTTATGGTAATGTTCTTTGAAAAAATGTCTCTTATTTTAGAAACCTTGATACAATGTTCGTATTCTGGATTCCTCAGTCCAAGTATGCGACCGGCCGGTCTCTTAGTTGTAAAGTGGCTCCGTATATTCTCCCGTGCCTTCCTTCTCTTGGTTTTGATTCCGGGTTAGATTGTGGTCCTTGAGGTCTTTCCCAGATCGAGTTGTTAAATTTTCCTTTGTGTCTGTGTTATCCTTAGCTGGTGATTGGGGCTGGAACGGTTACTGGGTCCTGGGGCAGGAATTATACATATAGAGTCTGTCCCTTTTTGTGTGGGATGTGGCTCGATGTACCTGCCCTAGCCAGCTCGAACACAAGAAAGCCTCTCACCTGCTGGGTTAAATTCTTTGGTTATCGGATAACTGTAAGCAATCTCTACGCGTTTCAGCCTGGGGGCTTTATCAAGATGCTTGTGTGCTGTTCAGTCCGATTTTAAATATTGTGTCCATCTTACTGATTGGATCCTATTTTTGACCAATCGCGGTTGTTTGTTTTTTGTTCCTCCTCCTGGAGTGTTGTGTCTTAACCCTCTCTTTATAACACTGGTAGAGGATAGTCTTACATCTGAACCTGTTATTTCTTAACATATTCCACTGTTACACTTGTTGTCTATTTGTAAGAGGGTATAAATTGTGATACACCATTTGTAATATGTAACGATTGCGGAACTTTTTACTCCATACCTTGTTTTCATATTTCTGTGTTTTGCACGGACTTTATCCGTTTTTATCTTTTATTATACAATTATATTACGTGTGCTTCCTTATATTTCAATTCTTTAATAATAGTGTTTTGGTTACTTAGAATGTGATCTAAATTTAAATCCTTGAGAAACGTGAAAAATTGTGTTCTAGCTGTAGCTTAAACCTAAAAAGAACTGTGCTTATGTTCTGATCCTGATCGGTGATGTTAGATAGTTTACAAGTGTCAAGTGTTAGCTACAGCGTATTCAGGGTTATATATAGACCCTCTCTCACATAGAATTGTGAGTTTTATTTTTATAGGATAAAGTTTAGTTTTATGTGATATAATTTTAGTTTTTAGAGTGTCGCTATTTTACCTATGTGTTTAATGTGTGGATATATAGATATTGGTGAAAAAACTGTGCAAAAGGGATACTACTTCAGAAATATTTTGCCCTATGTGTCCTAAAGTTTATTTTATGTGAATGTGTTAGTCCAAAATATATCTATGGGAACCCCTCTTGTGGCCTTATTTGGTTGAGTCAGTAGCAAATTAGTTGTTTTTTCTAGATTTTTGTCTCTATTTTTGTGGTTTTTACTTTTTAGAGAGATTTTGTCATTGTCCTTTGTTCTTGTTGTTTATTATAGTTTATCTTATGTTTTTGTCAAATATTTCCCTTTTCCTCTTTTATGTTGGTCTTATATATTCTCATACCTATATATACATACCTATGTTCACGACACTTTAACCTCTGTGTGTGTTATAGATGTTTATTTTGACTGTGTTTTTATATATACAGGTCAGCCTATGTCTTCCACTATCTAAGCTATAATAGTGTGTTTAAATCCATTTCGGAATTTAGTCCAAATGGGTGTAATGTTTTGAAATTAGATATACATTCCGCTTCTTTTTTATGGAGGAGTGTGTTCATATTCCCCCGCCCCGTACTCCTAGATGTAATTTTTTAATACCCCAGTATTTGAAGTCTTTTAAGTTACTGGAGTGTTTTTCTTTGAAATGTGAATAAAGAATTGTTTCTGTTGATTCGTGCTCTATCTTTAAAATATGTTCCCGTATTCTATCTTTTAAAGTTCTACTTGTTTGTCCGAAATATAATAGATTGCATGTACACCGTATGCAGTAGATGACATTTCTATCGGTACATCTTATTAGTTGGTTAATTTTTAGACAAAAATCTGAATTTGATGATCTTATCTCCTTTCTTTTTTCGCTATATTTACATGATTTACAGGATATACAGGGGAAAAAACCTTTCAGTTTATTCCCATTTAAATCTCCATCAACAGTTTTTGTTCTTTCTATGTATTCACTAGGTGATAGTATCATTTTTAGATTTTTGGCTCATTTAAAAATTATGTCTGGTTGATTTCTTACCCTTTTCCCTAAAATTTGATCTTGTTTGATCAGATGCCAATTTTTCTTCAGAATTTTCTTTATTTTAAAATGTTGGCTGCTATATTCGGTTATGAAAGGTATAAAGAAATCATCATTTTCTCTTTCTTTTTTTGTGGTTTTCTTTGTTAGTAAAGTCTCTCTGTCTACTTCTGACACTTCCTGTCTTATCTTTTCTACAGTGTCTTTATTGTATCCCTTCTCTATAAATCTAGAGGTTAATATATCGGATTGTGATTGATAGCTGTCAAGCATGGAGCAATTCTTCCTTACTCGCAGATATTGCCCGTTTGGGATATTGGATTTCCACTGTTTAAGATGACAGCTCTCGGTGTGTATATAATTGTTTGCGTCTATCGTTTTAAAGTAGTTTTTGGTATTTATTTGTTGGTTGTTGATTTCAATTTCAATATCCAGAAAATTTATTTTCTGTCTACTGTATTCATGCGTGAATGTGATACCTAGGCTATTGGTGTTAAGATCTATAATGAAAGTATCCAATAATTCTGTGTCTCCTTGCCAGATGATAAATATATCATCTATATATCTGAAAATAGAGCACAAGGTTCGCCCCCCATGGGCCATTATGTATATATTCTTCTTCGAAGTAGCCCATGAATAGATTGGCGTAACTGGGGGCGAACCTTGTGCCTATTGCAGTCCCTTTGATCTGTAAATATACCTCATTGTTAAAGTAAAAGCTATTGTTTTGTAGAATAAAGTCTATACATTCCATAATAAATTTATTCTGATATTCAGGTAAGTCCTCATCTTTGTCTAGGGTTTTCTTCACAGCTTTCTGTCCTAGTTCGTGTGATATATTAGTGTACAGTGAGTTAACATCACATGTCACTAATGTATAATTTTCTTTCCATGCTATTTCTTTAATTTTATTAATGAAATGTGTAGAGTCTCTGAGGTATGCTGGTAATTCAGATATAGATCTTAACACCAATAGCCTAGGTATCACATTCACGCATGAATACAGTAGACAGAAAATACATTTTCTGGATATTGAAATTGAAATCAACAACCAACAAATGGACTTCTGTAGGAAGAGGGTTTTCCGGTGGGAGGAGTTGTTCTGAGCTAAGCACACGCTGAGACTGGCGTGTGGTGTGGAGTGTGGAGCTCAGATACCTTACCTGTTATCGACCCTTGCAGTTGTTCTCGTTGCTGGCGTGGTCGGAGCCCTAGGGAGCTGGGCTATAATACCTTAAGCCCATGCAGGAGGACCCTCAAAGACCAGAGTGTGGCTCCCTGGTCAGAGCCACAATTTCGCTGTAATGTAAAGCCTAAGGAAAAGGGAAAACAGACACCCAGCTCGCTAAAAGAGGGCTAAAAATCAAAGCATACAAAAGACACTCGGCTTACTTGCTCCGCAGTTTTTGTGGCTAGACCCCCCTGGAGGGGCTGGATCGCTGTGTCTTGCGCGATCTGTGCTGCAGCGGATTGGCCTTGTGTTGAAGATGTCCTGTGCTCGTTGTGGGGTCTCACCGGTGGACTCCTAGGGCACTGCACTGGTATATTGTTTGTTCCAGCCTGGAAGGCGGTGGTTCCATGGTTCCCCGTGAGTGGTGAGCTGGCCAGGTTCAGACGGAGTATCCTGCCCAATCGAAAGCTCGGTGGTAATGAGCCCACTATCTTGGCCAATAGGAGCTGGAGGCTTGTGAGGAACTAGACGAGACCTGGTTTTCTCGATATCCAGACGCCTCCTGAGATTGCGGAAAGTTTCCACGCGCTCAGGCCGATGAGGGGAGGTATAAGCCCCATTACAGCGCCTCTGTTCAGTGTATAAACGGCCTGCCCGGGACAGTGTGTCTGGTTGTTGAAGACACAGATGTGAGTTTGCGTATTGTTGATTTCAGAGGGAAACCAAAAGAAAAAGTTGCGGAGCTATTCCCACCATTTCTTGTAAAGCCTTATTGTGTGGAAAGACAATCTGAACTTTGCAATTTTTACAGAGTGACTTATTTACGTTTCTCTATTTTTTATCGGTTAGCCTTGACATGGGTCTGGTTTAAAGGGAAAGGGGAAAGGTGGATGGAAAAAAAAATAAAAAAAATGTATGCCATATAATATTGAATTATTGTGTAGAACCTCTCTATTTAACCCTTTCTGTAATAACCTATTAATGCTGGTGTTATTTTCTATAATAAGTATAGCATACTTCATTGGGTAATATTCTTTTTTTCAGCAGTAAGGTATTTTCATGATTCTTAATCCCCATATATGAAGAGGGGTTAGGAGTGTTATATGCTATAATATTTGTGTTTCTTTTAGGAGGTATTTTATAAGGGAAATTCTTGGGAGTCATTAGTCTAGTTTGCTTGGTAATTGTATCTATGCAGTCTTAGGAAAATGGCTACGAATATGTAGAGTAAGTAATTGATCCATTGTTAGTTTCCATCTAGATAAGAATTAACTTATTAGTACAATTCTGACAAGTACTTATAGAATAAGCTAATAGGATATCACTGACGAATAAGATATAAAGGTAAAAGTGGATCTATCTAATCCGTAGTACCCGTACTGGATAACTAGGGACAGCTGAGTCTATTGCTGTCTGGTTTCAATTTGTATGGTATATAGCAGGCTCTTCTGTTTTTTTGTTTTTTTTTTCACAAAATGTATTTCTTTTTTTATTATTGATACTTGTTTTTTGTTTTTTCATATATATATATATAGCTAGACACTAAGTAGGGGCACAAAAGAGAGAAAAGGGGAAAGGAAAAAAGGGAGAAAAAAAAAGAAGAAAAAAAAGGGGGGGTCTTCATACTATTGTGCACAGATTCTATAAGATCTACATAACGTGTGGTGTTGCCAGGTGTTTTTTCTGGTTTGGTGAGGTGTGTTGTCTTATTGATGCACTATTTTTTGAATGGATAGATATATCACTCAGGTGAAAGCTTTTTCACCCATAATGCCTGCGAAAGTGAAAGATAAGAGAAATAAAACAATTGACACCAGTTTAGATAGCACTATGGAGACCAGCAAGATTTCAGTTGATTTGCAAGAGCTTACGTCTAAACTTTCAGAAGTGTTTTCCCCTCAATTTGAAGCTATTAAAAAGGATTTAAGTTCTATCTCTACTGAAATTATTACATTATCATCAGAAGTGAGATAGTTTTCATCTAGATTAACAGAGGCAGAAAATAGAATTTCTGATCTAGAAGATCAGACCCACATATCTGCAGAGATAATTCAAAAACAAGATACTAAAATTAGAAATATGCAGTTGCGCCTGGAAGATCTGGAGGATCGCTCCCGGCGTAACAATATTAGATTAGCAGGGTTACCAGAATCATCAGAATTCGAAGATTTGTTAAAATTTACTTCCACCACGCTTCCCCTTGCTTTAGGGATGTCCCCTCAAGCATTACCACTTATGATTGAACGAGCTCATAGATTAGGCCCCAAGAAAGCCACTCCAGATGGAGTTCTAAAAAATAGAGTGTGTTTATTCAAAATTTTAAAATATCAAGATAAGATTGAATTATTGAGACTTTTTAAAACAGCAGAACCACCAGTTTTTGGAAATTGCAGGATATTAATGTTTCAGGATTTTTCCTCTGAGACCTCTGCGAAATGGCCCCGTATTGTACACAACTCATTAATAAAGGGCTTAAAACACGGATGATTTATCCAGCACGAATTTCAGTGGAAGATCGGGGCGTTAGACATTCGTTCGAGGAGGTCTCAGAGGTTAAAAAATATATAGAAACTCTATAAATGCTTTGCAGATTAGATCTGGTACCGAAATGTGAACTAGGCTGAATTTTTTTTTCTTTTTGTTTATGGTTAGCCCTATCATGATGGGAAATATGGTGTCGATTTTAGTTAAGATTAGCGGAATTGCTATATGTGTTATATGCTGTTTTGGGTATGTGTGGATGTGGGTTTTTTTTTTCTCCCCTTCTCTCTCCCCCCTCCCTCCTCTTTTACCTATCCCTTTGCGCTGTATAGTTGTGATGTCACTTTGGCCCTCCTGGACCATATGTAGTTGAGAGGCTAAGGTTAGATGGGTGAAGGAATTAAAATATTATCCTGGAACATAGGGGGAATAACCTCCCCCATTAAGCGTAAGCTTGTTATTAAAAAGTTAGCCAGTCATAAACCGGATATAGTTCTCCTACAGGAGACCCATCTTAATCAGCAAGAAGCAGCAAAATTAAGGACAAAGTGGGTAGGGGAAGTCATTTCCACATCTGGCAGTACTAGAAAATGTGGGCTAGCTATTCTCCTACATAAAGATTTAGACTATAAAGTAATTAAAACAGAAATAGATGAGGCGGCTAGATATATTGTTCTTCAAATTCAGTTAAAAAATGTAAAATTGGTGATTTGTAATGTGTATGCCCCAAATAATTTTTCTAGAGAGTTTTGGGAAAACATAAAATTTAAATTATTTCCTTTTGTTTCTGAAAATTTAATTTTAGGGGGTGATTTTAATGCAACTCTCTGTCCTATATTGGACAGATTCTCAAAAAAAAAATATCCCGGTTCATAATAGAAACGCGAGATTTTTAAAACAATTCTGCAGGAGGCTGAAGCTAGTAGATATCTGGCGATTAAAAAATCCAGATAAGTTTTCATACTCGTGTGAGTCTAAAGCTCACGGAACATTCTCGAGAATAGATTTACTTTTAATTTCCGAGACATTATCGATGCAGGAAGTTGAGATTGAGATAGGAGAGATTAGTATATCAGACCACGCTATTGTCTCATTAGCTTTCCTATCCGGTAACAAAGATAGGATTTCCAGATTCATTTTCCCTCGACACCTATACACCAATCCTAAATTTGTCAATTTTTTAAAAGCTTCATGGCAGCGCTATTATAATGCGAATTCAAATTATATTAATAAACCCGAAATATATTGGGAAGCTTTTAAAGCTGTTTTAAGGGGGGAGATACAAGCATATGTGGGCATAGGAAAGAAGAAGAGTAGAGCACGAGAAAATCAAATTATAAATCAAGTAAGGAATGCTTATACAAAATACTGTTTAAATCCCACAGTGGGTAATTGGGGAAAATATAGAGAGAATAGAAAAGTAAGAGATCTTTTTCTAAAACAAAAATTAGTAGAGGAAGAAACAAAAATAAGTCTTCACTTTAGAGGTGTCCACGGGTGTTCGGCTAAATATCTGGCCAAACTTACTAAAAGTAGAAAAAAGAAAAATCTTATCCTGGCGATTCAATCAGATAAAGGCAGAGTTACAGAAAGTAAGGGGATTTCAGAATTTTTTTATACCTATTATCAACAGCTTTACTCTGAATCTGTTATAGATAACGTCAATCAGGATATCTTTTGGGACACGATAAAGGTCCCCAAATTATCTAATGAGGATCTCCTAGCTAGCAATACTCCGATCTCAATACAAGAAATTAGGAAGGCAATAGATAATTTAAAAATGAATAAAGCTGCGGGACCGGATGGATTCCCTGCGGAATTCTACAAATGTATAGGTGAAGATTTATCTTTGATACTAGAAAAACTCTTTAATTTTTATTATGGTACAATGCATCCTATCTCAAACTATTTCTCTGCTGCGAATATCTCCCTCATCCTAAAGAAAGGTAAAAACCCTGAAGACCCTGCTTCTTATAGACCAATATCAGTCTTGAATATAGACTATAAAATATTAATGGTAATTATCGCTGCGAGAGTATCTAAGTGTCTACATAATATTATTCATCCAGATCAAACTGGTTTCGTGCTAGCCAGAAACACGACAAAAAATACTCGTAAACTAATTAATTTGTTGGATTATGTTTGGAATGTGGACCTGGATAGGGAGAAACCCTTATGCCAAGATGCTGCTATTCTTTCCTTGGATGCTGTTAAAGCATTCGACTCCATTGTGTGGGAATATCTATTTAGGTCATTAGAGCAATTTGGTTTTAAGGGAGATTTTCTACATTTCATCCATAGGTTATATCATAATCCAATATCTTATCTTCTTAACAATGGGATCCTATCGTCAAAAATAATATTACAGAGGGGCACCAGGCAAGGGTGCCCGTTGTCCCCCTTACTATTTAACATTGCATTGGAGCCTTTAGCAATACGCTTTAGAGATTATAGCCTGATGAAACAGCCCATAGGCGGCTGAGAAACGCGTCGCTGTGTTATTAAAGATTTTTATTTTTATATACACTTGCTTGTGTGGTATTTTGACCCATTAACCTGTTGTGGGGTTTTCTATACCCCTTCCCCATAAAACGCTATACTACTGGAAGTCGAGGATTACTTGCTGTGGTTTGTCTACTGGGCGACTTGTGGTTCCAGCTTGCTGTTACTGCACCTGGAGGTGCTTTGTATCCTGTGAGTATACCCATTAGGGTTTATTCTCCCTGGGCTCAAACAATACTAGGCCATGTTGGTTTGCCTTTCTCTTTTCTAGGCATAGGATCAAGGGCTTAGGCCCTCAAGGAACACCGACTGGATCTGTTTGGAGGTCTATCAGTGAGCTGGACTACTGTGAAGTTTCAGCCTGCCCCACTAGCACCATCTGGGTGCTTCATGTTTGTGAGTATATATAGTGCCTTCTATATACTTATCTCTCTGTTTTGGTGGTACTGGGCCATGGTGGCGCCTCTGTGTTGTTCTATTTGCGCTTTAGAGAAGCGTTATCCGGAATCCGGCTTGGTACACATTCCTTAAAAATCTTATTATATGCTGATGATGTTTTACTATTTCTGGCTAATATTCAGCAATCCATAATGGTAGTTCTACAAATCCTGAAACTCTTCAGTTCTTTTTCCGGTTACAAGGTCAATCTAGAAAAGAGTGAATTACTATGTCTTAATAAATCCTCGACTGTGATATCTAAGTCTCCCTTCAAACAAGTTGAGGCAATTAAATACCTCGGTTTAGTTCTGCATAGAAACCCTAGTTACTGGTACAAGGCTAATTTTGAGCCCTTGTTTCAAAAGATTGGTGCAGATCTACAACTCTGGGCGGTATTCCCATTGTCCATGATAGCGCGCGTCAATTTAATTAAATCTATTATTTTTCCTCGTCTGTTATACCCGTTGCAGAATCTCCCTTTATTTATATTAAATAAGGACTTGAAACTAATTAATGCCTTATTTTCTAAATTTATTTGGAACAATAAAAAACCTCGAATCGCTCTTGCGAGACTCATGCAAACTACGGGAGCGGCCGGGTTAGCACTTCCTAACCTTAAACTCTATAATTTGGCTGCAGTGGTTAAAATAGCAATAGATTGGCTTGCTGGTTCCAATATTGTCTCATCTGAAGAGATAGAATCTTTTTTAATTACACCATTTGCTCTGAAAGCGATTTTACACTCTCAAGTCCAGAAACTACCTCAGAATGTCAGTTGTCTTATCTCCATTGAGAATATAGTTTATGCATGGCAAAAATGTTGTTCACTTCTAGATTTGGATTATACGTGTTAAGAATTTCTTCCTATTATCAGTAACCCCAGTTTTCTCCCTGGGTTATATCAAAAAGCATTCAAAGACTGGGCGGATAAAGGACTACATTATATAAAACAACTTCGTGACGAAAACTATCAAGTAGTCTCGGCTGAGGTTATGTTTAGTAAGTATGCTATACCTAGATCTAATCTATTTGCATATTTTCAAATTCGTCATTTTATCCTAGATCAGAAATGGAAGAGTATTGCTGCAGCAGCTTGGGCCAATATTAAACTTTGTATTCATAAATTTACCACAGGTGATGCATCAATTTCATTGATGTATGATATTATGCTAAATAAGCAGAGTCTGCTCATTAGGGATAATATATGTAAATCTTGGCTACCAGTAATTCCGTCGATAGATCATGAAATGATCTCTCAGAGTTTCGATGCATTATATAAATGTAAAGTCCCAGTGACGTGGAAAGAATCACATATGAAGTTGATAAATATTTTTTATGTCTCACCTTGGAAAATGTATAAGTTTTATCCTTCTTTGGTTAACCCGTGCCCGCGTTGTTCACATTACAAGGCAGATACACTTCACATGTTTTGGACATGTCCTAAAGTTAGACAATTATGGTTGAAAATTATTTATTGGTTTAACAAACTATACAAAGTTACAATTGCGTTAGCCGCGGAGGATATTATTTTGTTATCTCCACGTAATGACGCTTTCAATAGTAATACTATAAATAGTTTAAATACAGTCATATTAGCAGTTAGATACTGTATACTTAGAAATTGGAAAAGTAAGTCTCTACCAGGATTAGCTATGGTGTTTAAAACACTTCAAGATCAAATTGTCTTTGAATCATTCCATCTATATGATGCCTCGGAGAATAGAATTAAAAAGTTCTTATGGAGATGGTCCCCAGTCATTTTAACCTACCCAGTTCCCAGTCAAAAATTGATTCTTGCCCCCTTTTTATCATCAGTAAGCTATGCGGAATTGACTTTATTGAATGTTTTTCCACATAGTTGGATAAAACAGTCGTGAGGGGTGCGGCTGGGGGGAGGGGTGAGGGGAAGAGGGGAGGAATCATGTTCTATTTTTTTTTTTTTTTTCTTTTTGTGTGTGTGTGTCTAGTTTTGTCTTGGCTTGTTAGTAATTTGTGGTGAATACTTTAGTTGTTTCATATATCTCCCAAGAAGGAAGAAATAATCAGAGTATACACCAATGTATTATTTGTTTTCAGATTTATAATTTAAAGTATAAAGTCCATATGGGAGCGGTGATTTTATTATTAGTTTTATGACGGAAGCTGTGTCTTCCGGAGAACCTATTGTGTGTGGTTTACAGAGTTATATGGAACATATAAGCACTTTGAAGATGTTTTGGAATGTCTATTGTGAAATAACCAGTTAAAAAAAATTTTTGTTTTTTTAAGTCAACTATATGTTTCAGATATTAATTTCTTATTTACATAAGATTTAAGTTTGTTAGGTACAGATCGGTATCTATGTACTATAAACAACTATTCTGGTCAAAATTGCCATATTTGCCCTGCGTGGCATATTTTATTTGAGATATGTTTTTTTATGTTAGTTGGCTTATTCAAATAAAAAGATATAAAAAAAAAAAAGCAAACAATTATATACACGCCGAGAGCTGTCATCTTAAACAGTGGAAATCCAATATCCCAAAAGGGCAATATCTGCGAGTAAGGAAGAATTGCTCCACGCTTGACAGCTATCAATCACAATCCGATATATTAACCTCTAGATTTATAGAGAAGGGATACAATAAAGACACTGTAGAAAAGATAAGACAGGAAGTGTCAGAAGTAGACAGAGAGACTTTACTAACAAAGAAAACCACAAAAAAAGAAAGAGAAAATGATGATTTCTTTATACCTTTCATAACCGAATATAGCAGCCAACATTTTGAAATAAAGAAAATTCTGAAGAAAAATTGGCATCTGATCAAACAAGATCAAATTTTAGGGAAAAGGGTAAGAAACCAACCAGACATAATTTTTAAACGAGCCAAAAATCTAAAAATGATACTATCACCTAGTGAATACATAGAAAGAACAAAAACTGTTGATGGAGATTTAAATGGGAATAAACTGAAAGGTTTTTTCCCCTGTATATCATGTAAATCATGTAAATATAGCAAAAAAAGAAAGGAAATAAGATCATCAAATTCAGATTTTTGTCTAAAAATTAACCAACTAATAAGATGTACCGATAGAAATGTCATCTACTGTATACGGTGTACATGCAATCTATTATATTTCAGACAAACAAGTAGAACTATAAAAGATAGAATACGGGAACATATTTTAAAGATAGAGCACGAATCAACAGAAACAATTCTTTATTCACATTTCAAAGAAAAACACTCCAGTAACTTAAAAGACTTCAAATACTGGGGTATTAAAAAATTACATCTAGGAGTACGGGGGGGAATATGAACACACTCCTCCATAAAAAAGAAGCGGAATGTATATTTAATTTCAAAACATTACACCCATTTGGACTAAATTCCGAAATGGATTTAAACACACTATTATAACTTAGATAGTGGAAGACATAGGCTGACCTGTATATATAAAAACACAGTCAAAATAAACATCTATAACACACACAGAGGTTAAAGTGTCATGAACATAGGTATGTATATATAGGTATGAGAATATATAAGACCAACATAAAAGAGGAAAAGGGTAATATTTGACAAAAACATAAGATAAACTATAATAAACAACAAGAACAAAGAACAATGACAAAATCTCTCTAAAAAGTAAAAACCACAAAAATAGAGACAAAAATCTAGAAAAAACAACTAATCTGCTACTGACTCAACCAAATAAGGCCACAAGAGGGGTTCCCATAGATATATTTTGGACTAACACATTCACATAAAATAAACTTTAGGACACATATGGTAAAATATTTCTGAAGTAGTATCCCTTTTGCACAGTTTTTTCACCAATATCTATATATCCACACATTAAACACATAGGTAAAATAGCGACACTCTAAAAACTAAAATTATATCACATAAAACTAAACTTTATCCTATAAAAATAAAACTCACAATTCTATGTGAGAGAGGGTCTATATATAACCCTGAATACGCTGTAGCTAACACTTGACACTTGTAAACTATCTAACATCACCGATCAGGATCAGAACATAAGCACAGTTCTTTTTAGGTTTAAAGGGACACTAAAGGCAGAATAAAACTCTTCTTTAATCGATATATTCATATTTAACAATTATATATGTAAAGCACTTACTGTGTCATATTATTACCGTTATTGAGATATGCTTCTGTAAAATTTTATTGTTTTCCAAACCCACTGCTCTCAGTTTCTTTAGCAGACACGAATCAGCTACGATAACCTGAGTTATCAAAATGTCGGTATTCATCTGTAATGCGCATGCGTGATCTTATGAAATCGTCATATGATATGTCACTCTCCTTCTATACATCAAGTGCAGTCTCAAAGGTACATTCTGCGCATTCGCGCAGGTTACTGAAATGCAGTGCGCATGCGCACAGTGACGAAATGGGCATATAATGTTATGCGTGTAAATATATCGTGATTGGACATAGTTACCGCAATGCAGTGCGCATGCGCACAGTGACGAAATGGGATTATAATGATATGCGTGAAAATATATTGTGATTGGACATTCGTTTGGGTAGTGAAAGGCCCATAATAGGGGGTTTGGCTTCGGTGACATCAGAATCGCAATATAAAATATAATTTTATTAGTGTTGGAGACTTCGTTTTCGTGTATAAGTAGGTAAGTGCTGAAATAGTAACTTTGGTGCTACGAATCTGATTATCTAATACCGCTTAAAAAAGTAAACTTTTGGAATCCTTTAAGCTACAGCTAGAACACAATTTTTCACGTTTCTCAAGGATTTAAATTTAGATCACATTCTAAGTAACCAAAACACTATTATTAAAGAATTGAAATATAAGGAAGCACACGTAATATAATTGTATAATAAAAGATAAAAACGGATAAAGTCCGTGCAAAACACAGAAATATGAAAACAAGGTATGGAGTAAAAAGTTCCGCAATCGTTACATATTACAAATGGTGTATCACAATTTATACCCTCTTACAAATAGACAACAAGTGTAACAGTGGAATATGTTAAGAAATAACAGGTTCAGATGTAAGACTATCCTCTACCAGTGCTATAAAGAGAGGGTTAAGACACAACACTCCAGGAGGAGGAACAAAAAACAAACAACCGCAATTGGTAAAAAATAGGATCCAATCAGGAAGATGGACACGATATTTAAAATTGGACTGAACAGCACACAAGCATCTTGATAAAGGCCCCAGGCTGAAACGCGTAGAGATTGCTTACAGTTATCCGATAACCAAAGAATTTAACCCAGCAGGTGAGAAGCTTTCTTGTGTTTGAGCTGGCTAGGGCAGGTACATCGAGCCACATCCCACACAAAAAGGGACAGACTCTATATGTATAATTCCTGCCCCAGGACCCAGTAACCGTTCCAGCCCCAATCACCAGCTAAGGGTAACACAGACACAAAGGAAAATTTAACAACTCGATCTGGGAAAGACCTCAAGGACCACAATCTAACCCGGAATCAAAACCAAGAGAAGGAAGGCACGGGAGAATATACGGAGCCACTTTACAACTAAGAGACCGGCCGGTCGCATACTTGGACTGAGGAATCCAGAATACGAACATTGTATCAAGGTTTTTAAAATAAGAGACATTTTTTCAAAGAACATTACCATAAAGAAATCACAGATATATCTGAAAAAACTATTTACCACTGTAAGAACTATGTTTATAGAAACAAGGGTGTAAACTAAGTAGTAACTAACCTGGAATACTACTATATACCTGGAATAATATTGTATGTTTGCAAACACATGGTACAAACACACACATATAGATAGTAGTATACCTTAAATTCTATTTGCAACATTATATCAAAATACATCACGAGAGAGACATAACTAAGATCACGTGATACATGCATATGAGAAAAAGTAACCAACTGATCTGAATGTAAAGTTACAAACAAAAGTCTTTTCCTAAACTGAAACCAGAACATAGAATCATCAGAAAGTTGGTAATGTGACACACTTATATAAGAATACAAATTTTAACGATATTTTAAAATATAGATTCAGATGCCGGCATCAATGTATTAGATTTTATTGTTTATTAATTTTTGCTAGGATTTTCTTCTGTATAGGAATAAAATATATATATATTTTAACACCAAACTCCATTCTTTGATTTCATATTTTATAAATATATTTGTGATTTATAAGTCATAAGGTATAAGGCTATAAAACTCTTCTCAGACATAGTAACTGTTTAAGAATCTTAAATTTCACGGTCTAAGACCAGACATACACGTTGTCACTTTTTTAATATACTAAGTCAGATATATCAAAATTTCAGAACCCCAATCAGGGACCCTCACGAGTATCTGAAAGTATTGATATAAAATTTATCTGGGATTATATACACCAAATTCATTTAACAAGACTCACAGCTGTCTAAGCGCTATCCCACACCCCACTCTTTTTCATTCTAGTGGTTTACCCGTGGACTGCTTTACCATTGCCAATCCCTGCTTGCCTGACCATTCTAGTGGTTTACCTTTGGACTGCTTTACCGTTGCCGCTGAAGACTATCCTGCCTGTGATGAGTGCCACCCTCCTCATCTTACTAACTTTCTCTGCTCTGGGATATTCTCTATCATTCCGGCTCGACACCGGGATAAGACTACTGGCCGAGTTCGGTCTGATAGTGGAGTATCCAAGAAGCATAACAGTTTGGGGGGTTTTTTGGGAGGGGGTTTATTTTTTAGATTAGGGCTTTTGGGCAATTGTAAAAGAGCTGAATGCCATTTTAAGGTCACACAAATGCCCCTTTAGGGGCAATGGATAGTTTAGGATTGTTTAGTGTTAGTTTTTATTTTTATTTTGGGGGCTTTTATTGTTAGGGAGAACTTAGTTTTTTTTAAAGGTAAAAGAGCTGTTTAATTTAGGGCAATGCCCTACAAAAGGCCCTTTTAAGGCCTATTGGTAGTTAAGTATTAGATTGGGGGGGTTATTTTGGGGAGCTTTTTTATTTTCATAGGGATTAGGTATAATTTTTTTATTTTTGATAATGTCGTTTATTATTTTATGTAATGTTAGACTTTTTATTTTTGTAATTTTAGATTAATTTAAATTTAGTTTTTTTATTTTAAATTAATGTTAGGTTTTTTATTTTAATTGTAATTTCGGATTATTTTAATTTATGTAATGTGGTTAATTTAGGGAGTGTTAGTTTAGGGGGCTTAGTGATTAATTATTTTCAAAATGGGAGCATGGCGGTTTAGGGGTTAATAGTTTAAATGGCTAGATTGCTTTGTGGGGCATGGCGGTTTAGGGGTTAATAGTTTAAATGGCTAGATTGCGTTGTGGGGCATGGTGGTTTAGGGGTTAATAGTTTAAATGGCTAGATTGTGTTGTGGGGCATGGCGGTTTAGGGGTTAATAGTTTAAATAGATACTTTGCGATATGGGGTTTGTGGTGGGGGGTTGTAGTTGAGAGGTAGATATTGCGCATGCGTTAGGTGTTTGATTTTATTCTAACAGCGAGCGATGAGGAAAGTATACTCACCACACTTGTTTGAGGCGCCATATATGCGATTGAGTGTGGTGTAAGGTCGGATTACCATAGTAATCTATTAATGTTTTAGAAATCCTGCATCGGGTGAAAGCGTTAACACAACGCTAACTTACACCTACATGAAAAGAGCGAAGCGGAAACCTTTTCAATGGAAACCTGGTACTAAAATGGAGCCGTAAATTACTTTTAGCTATCGGGCACTTTGGAGCTTACGGCTCCATTTTTAACAGCTCAATGGAAGTGAGCCCTTTGTTGTTATGTTAAAAAATGTTTTACATATAAAATGATTTAAATAAAAAAAAACAAAAAGAAATATCCTACCTTAAAAATTGTTGATAGTGATACTACATACTGGTAGTCCCAGGCCTAGGAAGGGAACAGAAATGTACCGGTGCTGAACTGCAGGCATACCAATACATAATGAAGGGCAGAAGTGTTGCAGTCCACCATCTTCAACTGCAACAAAGATCAATGCTTTCTTTTGCAAAAAGACTGCTGATGCATGCAAGGTATATTTCTTCGCCAAGACAGCAACTTGATTGTAACTACTAAATCGAAGACCTGGGACCTCCCTTTTCTTACAAATGTCATTGGAATCAATGGAACTGCCCACCTCAGGTGCTGTGGAGTGAACTAGAAAATCTTCATGCTGGTGGACTTCCAGGAGGGGGCAAAGTATGTAGGACACCTGCAAGCTTCAGGCTCTACAGCGAGAGAGCAGATACGACCTACTTAGTTTTCCTTAGCCGACACTGAGCTCCAGCTGCTCGGAATACAGCACGTGTATGTCCAGCGCCACGGAAGTCCTGAGGATAGCGGATTTCACAAGTGGCCAGTGCGGCTTCATTTCACCACCAGGAAGTAGGCTGTTTAATGGTGGAGCTGATGATCCTATGAGCAGTATATCGGCAGCTGCTGTGTGGTAAGGAGATAATCTTGGGGGACGGGCAAATCCCGCAGCTCCCACAACTTAATACCTGAAGTGGCCCAGCCTTGAGCTTAAGGTATCAGGAGGTAAATTTAATGCATGGCCTTACCAGGTATGTTAAGACTCTTGACTTAATACAGAATACAACCCAAACATAGTACATGAGACACCGTGACTTTGGAATAGTTGTCAACTGAAACCACTTAAAAAAAAATTGAGGAAACTCATGTAGACTATAACTTTTGGTCTCAATCTATGTGCATCAAATTGAGCTATACTGGAGAACTTACTGAAATTCAGGAAAGCCAGGTGCAAGTAATTTAAATACAGGACTGTAAAGGAATATACAATATCCAATTGCAGGGTTGCCTTTAATTAAACTGTATATATCATACACCTCCCAAGATCCGCTTGCGGTAGGAGGAAAGTACACGGGCCTATACACCCTGCTTTGGGAAGAGGACTTGCAGTGATTCTCTACCTCCATGGCATATCATGAACTCCTAACTGTGTTTAACCCTATAAGGCAAAGAGGTTGTTGCATATGTGCTACTTATACACAGATCAAAAGGATCCCAAACATTCTAAAGATTACATACTGATGTGTGTATCCAATGTGTGTAACCAATGTGGTATATTGTTGGAAATTGTATGAAAGTTTGCTTTCTTCAGATGGTTGCAGTCAGAGAAAAGCCAAGATTATTTCTAGTCTGTTCTGATCATATGTCTAAAGAGTATTAGAAATCTATTTCTGTTCGAACCCAGTGCAAACTAACTGACTGATATTGAAGTTAACCTCTACAAGAGAACTAGCAAACAGGTTTAATGGGACATACTTCTGTTATTTGCAGAATCACAGATGGTCTCAATTCTATGGAGCGCAATAGGTGTTAAATTTATCTGAAAATGTTTAAATCATAGGCCAGTGCTGCCTTGTAAATTGATATATAAAGATTACATTGTTGTGTTAGTAGCACGGGCATTTAAGGGACATCAAGCTTAGGAATTTGCATAATATTAAGACCTAAACAGAGATACTAATTCATAGTCTATCCTGTGATAAATAGGTAATTATTTAAGGGAATTAAGGGGACAATGACCTTCTCCTACTAATAGGGCATATTTATGTAAGTGCGAGTGGACTTGATAGGATGTAGTGTATCATGTCCGCTGCACATCGATAAATGCCGACAGCATACAGCATTTATCATTGCTGGTGCAATGCCGCCCCCTGCAGATTCATGGGGTGTCAATCAACCTGATTGTATTTGATCGGGTTGATTTCTGTCCGCAGCCTCAGAGCAGACGGACAAGTTATGGAGCAGTGGTCTTTAGACTGCTGCTTCATAACTTCTGTTTCAAGGGGCATCAAGCTCCATTCAGAGCTTAATAATTTGGCCCCATAGTCTGCATATGTCCTGACTTTTGTGCTGATTATTTGTATATAATACTGCTGTAAATTATACTAAACTGACTAAGAAAATATATAAGCTTTAGAGGTTTTGGTTTTAGCCTGCCGATAGTGTTTAAGTAACAAATAACCAGGGCCCTCAGAAATAAAAATATCTTCTTTTTTATCTTTAACAGATTTTATAAGTATGACTACCTGAATCTAAAGCTCAGTATAATAGAACCTAGGTATGTGCTGTAGGTATTTTTTAGTAAATAGGGTGTGTGTTTTTTTTGTTTTTTGTTTTCTGTTTTGTCGTTTTCACAAGCACTGTAAAATGATGTTTTTTTTGGGGTAGTTCCTGGAAGGGGTCAGAAAATCTAAATATCTTAAATTCACTAAGAGCACAAGAAGCTAGTCCTTGGTAGACACAAGTGCACTATAAGATATATATATATATATATATATATATATATATATAATATATATATATATATATATATATATATATATAGATAGATATATAGACTTGAAGAAAATAGAAATCTCCAGAGCGAAGTAAAAACTAGAAATCTTTATTACAGTACCATAAGCACTAAAAAGAAAACACACGTAAGCAACAGGCTGACATGTTTCGGCCTTATGCCGTAATCGTAGCTGACATTGTACAAACGTGTAAGTGATTTAAAGGAACAATCATTCTCTGATAGGTTAATCTTTAACCAATCACAATAGTTCAATTTAGTGCTAATATTAACATCTTATATACTTTGCTGCCTTGGATGAAAGTTAAACACATAATACAATATAATGCAATATAATATTTCCCTGCTAACACAACAGGTAACTTGTGTATCATAATTTAACATAATGCACTAAAGTTCAATACAGATATAATGAGTGGTTGTAAGATCCTAACGGCTAGCTCAAAAAGGAGAGGAATGACTGCATTTACGGGAGAAAACAAAGTGTATGCATAATCTGAAAAATCACAGATAAATATCATTTTACAAATAGGTCAATATTAATATAATTGTCATATACGACCCCATAGAATATGGTGTACTCTATACATAAATACAATGCATGATAGAATAAATGCATTAGTTCAAAGGTAATATACAGATTTATGAAATGAATGTATTAATCTATACATGTCTGGTCCTATATGAAACAATGTAAAATGGACCGTAACAATATATCTCAAAAGTATACACTATACTCCATAAGTATATCTTATTAGATATACAAATAGAGTATATGAGGGAAGATAACTAGAACAATGGGGCACTTATATTGAAAGTTTGACAGTGCTATAATGTCATTTTGTCTTGGTTTATCCATGTTCGTGTTATCACACGAGTAATAGAGGCATTTGTACATCAATATAGGACTCTGGTATTTGCATGGATGACAACAAGACCTAAGATAAAAATTCTAACTAGGTTAGGTTGTACATACTAGGAAGTTGGTATTTACTTCCAATAATTAATAAGGTCGTATTCTGAATTAAGGCCTTGGGGGACCCATGTATGTAACCTAAATATCCAGAACATTTCACGTTTCCCAAGTGCCCTATCTCTGTCTCCACCTCTAGGGGGGCTTTTGACCCATTCCTTGGCTTGCCATTTAAGTGTATTGCTTCTCTTGTCATGTATGTTTTTGAAATGTTTGACCAGCGGTGTGGTGGCCTCACCTAATTTAATCGAGGACAAATGGTTCCTTATCCTCGTATTGACATCATTAGTGGTGAGGCCCACATACTGCAGATGGCACTCTACGCAGGTCAGTACATAAATGACATAGGTGGATGTACAGTTGAGGCACGAACCAATGTCAAATTCTTCATGTGTTACTTCATAATGGAATTTATTCAAAAAAATACCAAATTCGCATGGTCTACATCTGGTTCTGCCGCATCTGTACATCCCCCTATGTCTGAGCCAGGAACCCTGAAGTGATGGAGTCAGAGAGGGCATTTCGGAAGGTGAAAGCAGATTTCCCAATGTCTTGCTCTTTCTATAAGAACACACTTATCCACACACTTTGTCAGTTTATCATCGGCTGCAAGCATCTTAAAATGCTTCTTTACAATGCCACAAATGGTATTATACTCCTCACTGTATTCAGTAACAAAGGTGACTTGATCTTTATGTCTTAATTCTGCCTTTTTGGATTTACCAGCACTAGTTGAATGTTGTAATAGGGAATGTCTATCCAAGCTATCCACTGCCTTAGCTGCTCTATCAAAAATACGTTTGGGATACCCCCTCTGTCTTAGTCTCTCTCGCATCTCAGTTCTTTGCTTGATGTAAGTTCTTTCCTCTGTACAATTGCGCTTTATTCTAATGAATTGTCCTTTGGCCACCGCAAAGGTACATATTTGGGGTGGCAACAACTGGCATGTAGAATAGTGTTTTTGGTGATAGGTTTCCTGTAAAGATCACTTAGTATCTGTCCATCACTATTTGCTGTCAGTGTAAGGTCTAGATAATTAATGGTGGTCTTTTTTTTAAGGTTTTTCATAGGTAAACCTTAAGCCAAAAGAATTGCTATTCAAATTGTCTATAACGGATTCAACCAGGTTTGGATCACCGTGCCAGATGAAAATCAGGTCGTCAATGTAGCGCCTGTAAAAGGCAATACTTTCTCTGAAGGCATTCCCATCTCCAAAGATGTGGGACAGCTCCCACCACCCCATATAGAGGTTAGCGTAGGAGGGGGCGAATTTCGCCCCCATCGCTGTCCCACACCTCTGGAGATAGAATTTACCTTCAAACCTGAAAAAATTGTGGGTTAAGAGAAACCTCGCAATTCTCAAAATATATTCAACAAAAGCCGGTGTGAAATTAGAATAATTGGAAAGGAAGAACGATAGAGCTTGTAAACCCAAATCATGTGGGATGGACGAATAAAGTGCGATAACGTCCACTGTTACCCAAACGTTCTTCCCTTCCCAGCGCAATGTTTCAACCAGATTAATGAGATCTTTAGTATCCTTGAGATAGCTCTGAAGAGATATCACAAACGGATGAAGTATGGCATCTAGCCACTGGGAGAGGTGTTCAAACATAGAGCCAATCCCACTGACTATCGGTCGACCCTGAACGTTTGCATTCTCTGTATAAAACACCGGGTTTGATGGCCCGATTCTGAGCGAGGCTACAAGTGGTTCTTTATCAGCTTATATGGGACACAGTGAAATCAGCAGGGGCCAGAGGAGTGATTTTTGGAGTGTTTGCTTTATATTATTAGCTGCTGTGTGAACTTTTCTCTTCATTGATTATATATATATATATATATATATATATAATATATATATATATATATATATATATATATATATATATATATATATATATATATATATATATATATAACACACAGAGAAAGTCCAGCACTCACTTACAAGCTCTCAGCTAAGATTAAAAGCAAAAATGGAAGGGTTAGTTACCGCATTTGGCAAAATTTGTTTGTTATTTTCCCTATGGTTCTTGCACCCAGACCTGTCTGGGGTTAACTGTCTGTGACTCTGGGGACAGCACAGCTTCCTGTGAGTGCCAGTGAGCATCCAGGGCTGAGCATGTTGCAGGGTCATGGGATGTGTACCTGGTCCGGTCTGAGAGTGCAGTCCCCTTCCGTGTTTTGTATATGTCTGGGGTGATTACATAAGACTGTGAACCCTTCATTTGTTCCCAGTTTGTTGGATTGAGAGCTTGCATTGTGTGGCTGTTTTAGGGTCCCAGGTTTTTGGAAGGGACCTTGACGTGGTACCTGGGCTTGTCCCATTTGGCCAAATGTGGTAACTAACCCTTCCATTTTTGCTTTTAATCTTAGCTGAGAGCTTGTAAGTGAGTGCTAGACTTTCTTTGTGTGTTATAATAATTTGTTTTGGAATTTTCCCTATGGTTCTTGCACCCAGACCTGTCTGGAGTTAACTGTCTGTGACCCTGGGGACAGCAAAGCTTCCTGTGAGTGCCAGTGAGCACCCAGGGCTGAACATGTTGCAAGGTCATGGGATGTGTACCCTGTCTGGTCTGAGAATGTAGTTCCCTACCTATTAATGACTTTGGAGTAAGTATTGCAGCTAATTAAGAAACATAGGTATCTGAATCAATATACACTAAAGTCGCAAGTTAGTTTGTCAGCTGTTGACAGTAATTACACTATAAGTTAGATTAGGGTTTTTTTTTTGTTTTTTTACAGTTAACTATAATGTGTTAAGCTAAAGTGTGGCTTAACAAGTGTGTCACTTGAATTACACTGTGTGTGGTGTGGATACAGCCCGCCACTGTTCTACTTTTGATTGTCTAATCTTTCTTCATGGAAAGGTTCATATCGCAAGGTAAAAGTAATTCACCCAGCATGCCTCCGAAACAACGAGAGAAAAAAGGCAATAAACAACCTGACTGTCTAATGTGGACATGCAGGAATTAATCTCACAAATTTCTAAAGTACTCCACAATTGAGACTATGAAACTTGAAATCAAACAAGATATTAATAGCTTAACTAATGAACAGCTAGATTACGAGTTTTGCGTTATGAGTGAAAAAGCATTGTTATGCTTCATAACGATGCTTTTTCCCTAACATCGCTATTACAAGTCTTGCAGGTATAGGTGTACCGCACACCTTTTTGGCCGTCACGCAACGTCAGTACCGCACTTTTAAAAAAGTCCTTTTTCAATGGGACTTCCATAGCGCCGGTATTACGAGTTTGCCTGGGAGGCCAAAAAGTGAGCGGTACACCCTATACTGACAAGATCCGTACCGCCATCTAAAGTCAGTAGTTATGAGTTTTACATTACAAATCTGTAACATAAACTCATAACTAAACTGCTACAAAGTACACTAAACACCCATAAACTACCTATTAACCCCTAAACTGAGGCCCTCCCGCATTGCAAATACTAAAATAAAATTATTAACCCCTAATTTACCGCTCCAGACATCGCCGCCACTATTAAAATGTATTAACCCCTCTTCTGCCGCTCCCCAACATCGTCGCCACTATAATAAACCTATTAACCCCTAAACCGCTGCTCTCCCACATCGCAAACACTACTTAAATATTATTAACCCCTGATCTGCCGTCTGCCCACACCGCCACTATAATAAACCTATTAACCACTAAACCGCAAGCCCCCCACAATGAAATATACTAAATTAAACTATTAACTCCATAACCTCTGACCTCCCACATCACTACATACATATATTAACCCCTAAACCTAACCCTAACGTAACCCTAAGCATAGGTCTAACCCTAACCCTAGCACCCCCTAAATTAAATATAATTAAAATAAATCTAAATAACCTTACAATTATTACCTAAATAATTGATATTTAAAACTAAATACATACTTACCTGTAAAAAAACGAGCTACAATATTACTAATAGTTATATTGTAGCTAGCTTAGATTTTATTTTTATTTCACAGGTAAGTTTGTATTTATTTTAATTAGGTAGACTAGTTAGTAAATAGTTATTAACTATTTACTAACTACCTAGTTAAAATAAATACAAATTTGCCTGTAAAATAAAACCTAACCTGCCTTACACTAAAACCTACCATTACAATCAAATCAAATAAATTATATTAATCTAATACAATTATCTAAATTACAAAAAAAAAACACACTAAATTACACAAAATAAAAAACAAAATTATCAACAACAAAAAACGAATTACTCCTAATCTAATAGCCCTATCAAAATAAAAAAGCCCCCCAAAATAATAAAACCCATAGCCTACACTAAACTGCCAATTGCCCCAAAGATATCAGCTCTTTTACCTGGCAATAAAAATTATAAACACCCCCCAACAGTAAAACCCACCACCCACCCAAATAAAACTCAATCTAAATAAACCTAAGCTAACTATTGCCCTGAAAAGGGAATTTGGATGGGCATTGCCCTTAAAACGGCATTTAACTCTTTTACAGTGCCCAAACCCTAAGCTAAAAATAAAACCCACCCAATAAACCCTTAAAAAAACCTAACACTAACCCCTGATTACAGTTTTCCAAGACCAGACATCCATCGTCATCCAGCCAGTGAAGTCCTCATCCAAGCGGGCAGAAGTCCTCATCAAAGCCAGCAGAAGTCTTTATCAAAGCGGCCATAAGTCTTCATCCAAGCGGCCAGAAGTCTTCATCCAAGCGGGCAGAAGTCTTCATCCAGACTGTATCTACTATCTTCATCCATCCGGTGAGGAGCGGGTCCATCTTCAAGACATCCGGCGCAGAGCATCCTCTTCTTCCGATCGTCACTGGAAAATGAAGTTCACTTTAAGTAACGTCATCCAAGATGGCATCCCTTACATTCCAATTGGCTGATAGAATTCTCTCAGCCAATAGGAATTAAAGGGGGAAAAATCCTATTGGCTGATCCAATCAGCCAATAGGATTGAGCTTGCATTCTATTGGCTGATTGGAATAGGCCAATAGAAATGCAAGCTCAATCCTATTGGCTGATTGGATCAGCCAATAGGATTTTTTCTCCTTGAAATTCCTTTTGGCTGATAAAATTCTATCAGCCAATCGGTAATGTAAGGGACGCCATCTTGGATGAAGTCACTTAAAGTGAACTTCATTTTCCAGTAACGATCGGAAGAAGAAGATGCTTCACGCCAGATGCCTTGAAAATGGACCCACTCCTCCGCCGGGATGGATGAAGATAGAAGATGCCGTCTGGATGAAGACCTCTGCCCGCTTGGATGAAGACTTCTGGTCGCTTCAATGGAGACTTCTGCCGACTTCAATGAGGACTTCTGCCCGCTTGGATGAGGACATTGCCGGCCAGATGAGGATGGATGTCAGGTCTTCGAAAACTATAAGTGGATAATCGGGGTTAGTGTTAGGTTTTTTAAGGGTTTATTGGGTGGGTTTTATTTTTAGCTTAGAGTTTGGGCACCGTAAAATAGCTAAATGCCATTTTTAAGGGTAATGGCCCATCCAAATGGCCTTTTCAGGGCAATGGTCAGCTTAGGTTTATTTAAAAAGAGTTTTATTTGGGGGGTTTGGTTGGGTGGGTAGTGGGTTTTACTGTTTGGTGGTGTTTGTAATTTTTATTGCCAGGTAAAAGAGCTGTTATCTTTGGGGCAATGCCCCGCAAAAGGCCCCTTTAAGGGCTATTGGCAGTTTAGTGTAGGCTAGGGGGTTTATTATTTGGGGGAGGGGGGCTTTTTTATTTTGATAGGGCTATGAGATAAGAAGTAATTTGTTGGTTTTTTTATAATTACGTTTTTTATTTTGTGTAATTTAGTGGGTTTTTTTTGTAATTTAGATAATTGTATTTGATTAATTTAATTGATTTGATTTGACTGTAATGGTAGGTTTTAGTGCAAGGCAGGTTAGGTTTTATTTTACAGGTAATTTTATACTTATTTTAACTAGGTAGTTAGTAAATAGTTAATAACTATTTACTAACTAGTCTACCTAGTTAAAATAAATACAAACTTATCTGTGAAATAAAAATAAAACCTAAGATAGGTACAATATAACTAGTAGTTATTTTGTAGCTAGCTTAGGTTTATTTACAGGTAAGTATGTATTTAGTTTTAAATAGGTATTATTTAGGTAATAATTGTAAGGTTTATTTAGATTTATTTTAATTATATTTAAGTAAGGGGGTGTTAGGGTTAGGGTTAGACTTATGCTTAGGGTTACGTTAGGGTTATAGTTAGGTTTAGGAGTTAATATATTTAAGTAGTGTTAGTGATGTGGGAGGCCAGAGGTTTAGGGGTTAATAACTTTAGTATAGTGGCGGCGACATTGGGAGCAGCAGATTAGGGGTTAATAAATGTAGGTAGATGGTGGTGATGTTAGGGGCGGCAGATTAGGGGTTAATAACTGTAATGTAGGTGGCGGCGATGTTAAGGGTGGCAGATTAAGGGTTAATAACTGTAATGTAGGTGGCCGTGATATTAGGGGCGGCAGATTAGGGGTTAATAACTGTAATGTAGGTAGCAGTGATGTTAAAGGCAACAGATTAGGGGTTAATCGTTTCATTTAGGTGGCAGCCATTTTAAGGGCGGCAGATTAGGGGTTAATAACATTATGTAGGTTGCGGCGATGTCGGGGGCGGCAGATTAGGGGTGTTTAGGCATGGTTTTTATGTTAGGGTGTTAGGTTTAAACATAACTTTTTCTTTCCCCATTAACATCAATGGGGCTGCGCTACAGAGCTTTTGTTTCCGCGATCACAGGTGTTAGGCTTCTTTTTTGCCGGCTCTCCCCATTGATGTCTATGGGGAAATCATGCACGAGCACGTCAAAGCAGCGCTTGTATTTCAATGCGGTATGGAGCTCAATGCCACCATATCGCCCGCACAAGCCTGCTTTTTGTAAACCTGTAATAGCAGCGATATAGGGAGGTGAATTAACGCCGCTTTTGTGGTGGTCATTAATTTCCCTATATCGCTCAAAACTCGGAAACTAGCTTAATATTAGTTAAGATAATTCTATGAGAAGAGCTATATTGAAATATAGTACAAAGTAATTGAAGAGACAATGAAATAGAATATATGGTGGGAGACATAATGTATATTATGTTGGTTTTTCTTTTCTTTGTGACTTTGTTCATTCATGTACATATTTTATTATATATGGATTATCTCCATTCAGTAAAAGTATGCATATTAAAATTCAATAAAAAACATATCTTAAAAAAAAAAAGAAAATCTTCATGATGACAGCAATCAACCTCTACTCATCATTTGTTTGTCTCACAGCATCCACCACACTTGCCTTTTCTTTGCAGTGAGAGGCTCACGTCTTGTCCCTGATGGCCAGCTGTATCTCCCCAAGCAAAAGCAAAAGGTAAGTATAGGTGCCTCTCACTAGCACAGATATTCGCCTGAGGGCTAGTAATATCTACCAGAGTGGAGTGCAGATCAATGCTCTGCTGCAAGCAATGACATTGTACGCAGAAGTCTGCATCATCCTCCGTATGCAACTTCATGTCATCTCCTTTCATATTCTGGGGTCTACTAATGGACAAAGACCGATCCATCCTACTAGTCAGTCTGTGCTCAAAGTCAAAAAGGGCTAGCAGAATTGTGTTCATATTCTCCATGCTCATGACACACAGCTATAGTCAAGGTTATATAAAGTGATGTAGAATAACTACCAACGTTCTCTCTATACATAGTTTGCTGGGGCACTACTGAGGCCCTTCTCTTTAGGAGTTCTCAGTGGTCAAGCCTGGAGAATTCTTCAAAGTAAGGTATGCAATATATATCTCCCAAACCGGTAGAATGTCCCCTGACATGTAGCAGAAAAATTCAAGATGGATGATGAGAATAAAACTTGATCACACGGCGGAGCGTAATCACTAGATCAGAACCTTCAGTTTAGCATCCATATTCGACCAAAGACCAGGCACTACCCCTCCCCATATGCTATTCTTGACGCAATATAAGGACAATTTGGGGAAATGAATTAGGTGCAGTGTTTTACTTTTTTCCTTTTGAAATATTTCTAAATTTTGTAACAGTTTATTTTAATATTTTACTTGATTACAATAACATTATGATTTTAGGGTTATAAGTGAACCTAGAATCCTTTTTTTTCTTTTTCTTTTCACTTAAAGGGACAGTCAACACTAGAGATAACATTATCCGATATTTAAAAATAAAAATCGAAGATCCGCATGCACCATACCCCTTTTGTCTTGCCTATTTGCTTTTCCTAGCAATCATCGTTGATAACTTCTATAATATGATGTAAATATGGCAAACTAACTCCCCCCACTGTTACGATCAGAATCCAATCCTCGGTCAGAAATTGCATGCTCTTGCAATTTCTGACCTAGAATTGGATTCTGATTGGCTGATCATTTGAAGAAGAAGGTAGCTACGTAACGGTGGGGGGGAGTTAGGCTGCCATATTTACATCATATTATAGAAGTTATCAACGATGATTACTAGGAGAAGCAAGTAGGCAAGACAAAAGGGGCATGGTGCAGGCGGATCTTCGTTTTTTATTTTTAAATATCGGATAATGTTATCTGGAGTGTTGACTGTCTCTTTAAGGATCTCAGCCCAGACAAGGATTTGACAAACAAAATTCCAGTCCCAAAAGGAATGGTCCAGAAGCTGAGGGGCCAAATACTGGCTAATATTGACAGTCTATCATCAGATTCATTGGATCAGCTCTTCTTTAAAAATTCTCAAAGCAATGTAAAAACAAAGAAAAAAAGAAGGCACTCCAATCACCCACACACCACAAAGACTTATACTCACAATTTCCCCATCACTACACAGGTGCTAAATGCGCAGTCTGGGTAGATTAGGAGCCTTCTAGCTAGCTCACTCAGGATCCACAGTTCTCTAGGACACTGCAAAAGTGAAGCACAAACTCCCTCCAATGGCACAGTATGTCTGATCCCACTTTACACTTCAAATACTCCCACACTCTGAGGGCTAATGCTCACCTAGGTGCTGTATACACAGTCTGGATACGATAGGAGCCTCCCAGCTAGCACACTTACGTTCCACAGTAGTTACAATTGTTTTATTAAATGAACAAAGCTTCACCACAATAAAAATCCCCAAAACTTCAGTGGGGTATTTATTTAGGTACTGAAGATTATAAATAAAAACAATTATTTAAAACTCTGCAATATGTTTCATAGCACTATGATATTTCAACAGGCAGAAGGTTATGCTGTTTAGACTTTGTGTACACTGTCAGAAAAAACGGTACCGTTGGGGTACATTTCTGAACACTTAGGGTACAACTGCTGTGATTGTACCCTCAATGGATCATAATTACACCTTAAGGAACTAATATGTACCATTTAGGGGTAAATAAGGTACAAATATGTTTCCAACTGTCAAAGGGTCCATGTCTGTACCATTTAATCCCCCCCAAAAAGGTACAATAACTTGTGTGACTAAAAGGTTGAGGGAGATGGTTGGTTCAAGGATGCCAAACTAGGGATGGGCGAATGTGTAAATTTCCGAATTCGAATGTTAGAACGAATGTTATTAGCAAAATTCGAATTATAAATCCGAATGTCGATAAGAATGAATATTCTTAAAAATTCTATAATCGAATGCTATTTACAGTTTTCGAATGTCACTTTCGAATTTGAATGTTTATAATTATATCGAATGTCCACATTCGAAATTTCAAATTTAACATTCTATTTAACAAATACTATTCAGAAGTTCAATAGTTCATGTGGTAGGGATAAATTGATACATAATAGATACAAATATATATTTTCAAATGTTTCTATATAGAATATTGCATAATTTGAATATTAGATTTAAAGAAAGCATTAGAAATACTATTACAAGCATATGAATTAGAATTTTTTGAATTCGAATATTGCATAATTCGAATATTACATTTAAAGAAAGCATTATAAATACTATTATAGCATATAAATTCGAATTTTTCGAATTTGAATATTGCATAATTCGAATATTACATTTAAAGAAAGCATTAGAAATATTATTACAAATATAAATTCAAATTTTTCAAAATGAATATTTTCGAATGTAGTCGTAAAATTCGAAACCGAACATTCGAAAAATCGAATGTTAGAATATTATGTAAACATTCGAAATTTAATTTGAATGAACGAATGTGTTAAAATTCCTTTCATTTTTGAATGTTGCGAAACATTCGCCCATCCCTATGCCAAACTTTGCAAGTCCATATACAAGTCCATATAATTTGTGCACCTCAATTATTCAATGAACACATAACTGGCAGTAACCAAAAATGAACTCAACATACATGTTGTACAGCAAAATAATTAATGTTTAATGGTTGTTGATAATATGCAAGAAGTGGGCAAGGAAACAAAAAATACTTAACAACCCATATCTTCACTGACACTGTTGCTGGTTCTAAATAGCACACAAGCACTTAACATTTAATGTTTATAATTAGAGCATCAAGATGACAAATCGTACACATAAAGCAAATATATAAACTTAAATTACAAAGAAAAACTTTCAATTCAATTCTATAAAAAAAGAGCTGTTTAAGAACCTGTTTTTTTAAAAAAAAAAAAAAAAAAAATTATAACCATTCCCCAATCACATACATGGACATTGTGTAACACGCCATAGCGCCATCTATTGGTTGAAAGTTCCTTGACATATGTAACACAGCTCCATCTATTGATAGAAGGTTCATCACCAAAATGTGTACTGGGGAAATAGACAAATTTGCATATATTTTGCATAGAGTGACAATTCAACAAACAAATGGGGTGTTGTTAGAGTCTAGTACAGAGTGAAATAAAACTAGTTTTGTGTAGCTCCTATTGGAACTGCTTGTGCAGACTGGTTATTTCAGGAATTCCTGTAGCATTGTTAGTGCCTGTTATTTGGTTACACTATTCCAACTGAAGTTTGGCTATTGTAATGTTGTCTGAACAAGTACACATTAGGTGAATGTATATTTGATTGTTATATAATAAATTTGATGGAACAGCATGTTTAATATACTTTGTTAAGTACAAATTTACCATCATGAGGTACAAAGGGCTTGTCACTGCAGCAGTACCCTTACAAGGCCAAATTTGCACCATTTTTATGGGTACATTATGGTAACATAGCCTTTGAAAGGTACAATCTGCAAGGGTACCAATATGTACCCATGATAAAGGGTACAGCGGGTGTACTTTTGAGGGTACTGCCCCAGTGACAAGCAGTTGTACCTGTAAAGGTACAATTTTTGCACATTTTTTCTGACAGTGTATAGACAAATAGATAAGCTAAGGAGGCATGTGTTTATTAAAATATTAAAAAGAACAGGGACGGGGGGCGGAGCCAGCAGCATAACTAGCAAGACGTGTAGTGACTGAGCTCTCCTTGCAAAAGCGGTATTTTAGCCTTTTTAGCTAGATACACCTAGCGAATTTGCACACAAACCACCTGGGGCAGCTAGTGACACTATCCGGAGCAGATCCCTGTCCGATTTTTCAGTTAATTTTGGCCGCAAAATTAGACCGCCCAGGAGAACCGGACCGCTTTCCAGGAAAGACCGCGGCTGCGGCCTACACCGGCACTTGATACCAGGCCTGAAGAAATAAAAGTGTACCCGGTGGCAACAATACACCTTGTAGACTTACCGGACCTACAATAACCCTAGGAGAGAGGGGAAGCACCGACTGGATTCTACTTTTTGCCACTTTGGCAGATATAGTGACCCCCGCAGCATCCCACGTGGCAACCTGTAAGTAGTGAGTTCCTTGCTACTCCTATAAGGGACACATAGACTGTGACTATTGTATCCAAATCACTACGTATATTACCCCCCTCTAAGATACAGTGCACAGGCAATTGCTCACACAGACTTTTTCACAGCAGCTTTTTAACACTGTATCGGCCCTATATACCCTGGACACCTCTGAAGTTTGCTGCAGCTCACTTCTCCCTCATACTTACTTGCAGCCCCTCAGAAGCCTGCACTAACAGAATTCTCAGTACCTACTGACCACAATAAGGGCCTGGCACTACTCACTATCCTTATTATAACTACTCTTCACTAGTCCCCCCCCCCCCACCCTTTCCTGCAGGAGCGGGGTACCTGTGGGTCATACCCCCCAACCTTTTACCGTCTTCGCTGATAGGAGGCATATCCCCGGGGGGGAGACAGTGGTTATAGAAGGCTTAACTCTGTTAATTGCTTTTTCCTCACTCTGAAACTGTTTGAAACCGAGGAAACTCTCACTATAGGCCACCATTGGGTAAAGTACAACCATATGCTGGCTCTAATCTTAAACTAGTCGATCCACATGGCTCACAACATGCACTAGGAGACAGGGGTCTTTAGGGCCGAGGCATAAAATGGAACATAAAGGAATATGATCTAAGAAACTAAGAGATCTCTACCCAATCATATCATTTCATATTGGAGTACTTCTACTGAACCCCCACTTCCTTTATCATACCACAAGGGTCTAGAAGAAAAACCGCTAATCCCTCAGAGTATAGGAAATCGGTGGTAGACCACTTTAAAGTCAAACCTACTCTGGGAAAACCTGCAACCGATCCTGACACTCCACAGCAATTGCTAGGGAACGGCTGTGATATGGCCGAAGCTGCTAACATTGAGAGCAGTATCCCTGACTCTGTAGCCTCAGATATTGTCCCTACCCTTACTCAGAGGATGAATTCTCTCCAAGATTCCCTTACAAAAGCTATTAAGAGCTCCACGGCGGACCTCAGGCGAGATATTGGCGTTATTAGTGAACGCATTGATGTCCTGGAAAAAAAACAAGAGGACTTAACAGTTGAACAGGGAAACTTGGCTAACCACTCTCAAGTTCTAGTTGACATGCTAGACACGGTTGAAGCCAAGATGGCGGATATGGAAGATCGTTCTCGCAGGAACAACTTAAGATTTAGAGGTGTACCTGAAGAGATTACCCCAACTGATCTTGGCAAATACCTTCTTGAACTGTGTGAAATACTCCACCCTCCAGGTTTCCCCAACGAGACCCTGATAGACAGAGCGCACAGACTCCCCAGGGGGAGGAATGTCTCAGCAGAGAAACCAAGGGATGTGATTGCCAGATTCCACTACTTCACATACAAAGAACAAATTCTCAGAGCCATGTTTCTTCGCCCCACTCTACCAGCCAAATTTGCCTCTATACAAATATTTCCAGATCTGTCTCAATATACGATGCAAAAGAGAGGCACATTCCGTGAAGTGACAAAGACATTGAGACAGATGGGAATTAAATATAGGTGGGGATACCCTACTAAACTACTGATTCAAAAAGATGGACGATTCTACACAGCGGATACCCCAGACAAAGGCCTCTTCCTTCTCAAGGGATGGACCAAGTTCCCCAACCAATTTGGAGAAAATAGCTCCCTTATCCCTCAGGATATGGAACTCAACACTACCCCCTCCTCTATCCTAAGACCATCTGCATTTGAATGGAGACCCCTTGCTCAGAGAAGTACCCCTTCTAAAAGACAGAACTTAGCACCTCAGCAACTATCATCAGATAGGGTAGAAGAATCCTCAGGAGATGAAGACTGATAAGTATATCCTTTGCTACTAAATGTTTTTTGTTATATTGTTTTGCAGGGGGGATGTTTTGTTTGCTCCCTAGTTGTACAACTGTGATGAAAGGGGGAATGTTAAACTACAGGACTAGAGACATTGGATCCTGATTGAAGATAAGTTTCATGGGCACATACATATTATAAGAGACTTTCTACCTCAGGAACCATGCTCCTGACTCGGCTTTAACTGTGAAAATATCTGAGTACTACATACCTTTCTTGCAATGCTTAGGTTTACTAATGCTGATAATGTAAATGCTAGAATTCTTTTTATTTTTTGCAGTGTCTACAGTTATTATGTGTTACTCTTGATATTGATTACATGCACTGTCATAAGAGACTTTCTGCCTCAGGATTCATTCTCCTGTCTTGGCTTTGACTGTGAAAATGTCAGAGTAATACATACCTTTCTTGCAATGCTTAGGTTTATTTTTTATCATCTCTGTTACTTGTTGCAAATTTCAGTGAATCCTATATGGAAGGTATAAATGGGGATATGCTGCAAAGACATGGACACGCAATAAGAGACTATCCCATTTTGACCTATTGCTGATAACGAAAATGCTTGAATTTTTTCTTTTTCTTGCAATGTTTACAGTTATTATGTGCTACTCTTGACACTGATTATATGCACTGTTTATCATAACTCACAAGCCCTATGTTTATTATATGTTACATGTGTCTAGAGATTTGAAACAGGTAATTCCTGACCAATCTAACAGTCTCTACAAGAGATAAAATATTACTATCTTTGTTCCAAAGTACGTATCATTTCCCAGGACCTCAACTGCCGCACCCTATTCCCTAGACACTCATACTTGCTTTAATAGCTCTCAGCCCATAGTACCCTACAATTATATTCAAACCTAGCATACACCCACTAGGTACTAATGGAGACACATAAGCCGTTGAACATGCGAATGGGTATGTTAAGATGGATGTGATAGGAAGGATATGTTTCACTACATGACTAGAGCCTGTTAGCCTCAGTCGGAGAGTCTTGCTTGATAAGGCATAACTTATTAAGTCCTAAAGTAACTGCTAGAAGACAAGTCCTAAGCATATTTGACAAAAAGGCTTTACTAGCTCCCCTCTAGTTCTCTATTGTTTATATGAGTTAATTATTAATTAAGATATATTAGTTTTGCACCTGTGAGTATAGATTAGCCTAAATATCAATAGATATCCGCATACAAGATGCGAGATCAGAATAGAAACACCTGACCTTGGCAATTAAGATGCCATTATGCACTTAAATGTAGTTGGCAGGTTTTGGTTATACAGAGTGAAGCTACTATGACCCATACCAGATGTTAGATCAGAACAGAAACACCTAACCTAGGCAATAAAGATACCATTATGTGCTAAAATATAGTTGGTAGGTTCTAATTACACAGAGTGAAGCTATTATGATTACTGTGATCCTACACCAGTTTCTCTCGCATTTATGATTGAAAGATATTGTTTTGATCAGATAAAGTTTTTACATGACCATCAGGACAGCAGACTGAACCATTAATATCTCATTTCTCTCTCTTTGACATCTGCACTCTTAATCATTTACAGTTAAACCCTATACAGGAACACCTTTTCTTCTTTCCTCATGACCTATATAATGATACTAATTTATACAGTTACACCTCGATAAATATACATAGAATTGACCCTGCTTACCAGGGACGCGATGCACATTACTGTTTCTCCTTCCCCCTCCCCCCCCCCCCCCCTGCTTACAGACTTTGCCTCGGCCCGAACCCCATCTCCTCTCTCCTCTCCCCGATTTTCAGTTTTTCTTTCTCTTTTTTTTTTACTCTTTTGGACATCGGTTAATGCAGTCGTAGGACTGTATCTCTCCACCCCCCCCAAGGGTAACACCATAGCTTACCGAAAGTAAGCACAAGAACACAGATTCAATCGCACTCACTAAGTGACCCACTTTTCATATTTTCATAACTTATAAGCAGACAATAACCACCAGCCCACACTCATTACTGCTTTCAGACTACTAACAACGGCTATTTAACCTCCCTTCTTCCTCTTCCCTCATCCTTTAGATCCCCCCCCCTTTTTTTTTTTTTTTTTTTTTTCGCGATGAACCCTGGTCTTAAATTTGTCTCCCTCAACACGAAGGGACTTAACTCGCCAGAGAAGCGAAGCATGGTACAAACTTACTTGAGGAAGCTCCAGTGTGATGTTTCCTTCCTTCAGGAGACGCATTGGTCTTCAACTAATACTCCAGTACTGAAATCTAAACACTTTCCGGTGGTCCTTAATTCGACCTACCATGAAAAAACCAGAGGTGTCTCAATCTGCATCAGTGCAAGAGTTGCATTCCAACCACAACATATAGAAATGGATCCAGAAGGGAGGTTTCTTTTGGTGGTTTGCAGACTTAATTCACACCTCTTCACTCTAGTAAACTTGTATGCCCCTAACCAAGGTCAGATAGCCTTCCTCCGCACAATGCTGCATCTTATCGATGGCCTGAAGCAAGGCACATTAATTTTAGGAGGAGATTTTAATCTAGTCTGGGACCCCCATACGGACAAAAAACTCCCGAAAGATAGAGTTTTAGACAGCTACTCTAGGTCTACAGCTCCTAAATTTCAAAACCTGATATACCAGTCTGAGCTCTATGATGTGTGGAGGGCATGTCACCCAGACTCACGAGATTACACGTATTTTTCTCCCCCTCACCGGTCATACTCGAGATTGGACTACTTCTTTGTCGACTCCTGGTCTATGAACAACATCACAAACTCCAGTATATGCAGCTGTCCATGGTCAGATCATGACGCTGTTACAATGTCTATCGACATTGAGAGATCCGTACTGGCTAGACCGTCATGGAGGCTCCCGAGGTTTCTCTGGGAGGACATCTCTTTTGTCACAGAATTGGTCGACAAGGTTGAGGAATTCTTAGACACTAACAGACCCAATCAGACTTCGCACCAAATCAGGTGGGCAGCATTAAAGGCGTACATCAGGGGATTTTGTATTGCAAAGGCATCGAATATCAAAAAAAAATGGGGGACCCCGCTAGGCAAGCTCACTTGCGACCTACGGGCGAAAGAAAGGCAAAACAAACTAATGCCTACAGCTAGCCTATCCACTGAGATTTTGAACTTGAAATCACAGATTAAAAACCTGGAAGTGGAAAAATTTAAGCGAGCCCTTTCGAGATTCAAAATGGTTATGTACTCAAAAAGCAACAAAGCAGGCTCGATGCTTGCAAATAAACTGAAGCAGAGACTAGCTAGCTCCCGAATACCATACCTCGTCCTTGAAGGACAAAAAGTACATGCCCCTGAAGACATAGGAAAGGCTTTTGCCGACTTTTATGAACGCCTGTACAACATCAACTCTCATGAGATACCCAAAGTGATGTCTCCTTCGGACATCTCCTCCTTCTTACAGAGACTAGGCCTACCCAAACTCTCAGAGGAAGACAAGGTTAAGCTAACTGAACCTATCACCGAAATGGAACTTGGAATAGCAATTAAACAGTTGAAGACTGATAAAGCCCCGGGCCCGGATGGGTTTCCGGGGCAATTGTACAAAAAATTACAAGCGCAACTCAAACCTGTACTCTGCCAAGCGTATAACGAAATCAGAACTGAAGGACAGATACTACAAGAATATCTTGAAGCAACTATAGTTGCGATCCCAAAGCCGGGTAAAGACCCGACCCTTTGTGGCAATTTCCGTCCCATTTCACTTATTAATGTAGACACAAAATTATACTCTAAAATTCTCGTGGAAAGGCTGTCTCCCCTGCTGCCGGGATTAATCAATACAGACCAGGTCGGATTCGTGAACGGCCGGCAGGGCCCGGACAATACGAGACGACTGATTTCCATCTTTTCTGAGGCGAAGAGTCGAGCTGTCCCCCTTCTGGCCCTGTCACTAGACGCTGAAAAAGCGTTTGACAGGGTCAGATGGGAGTATATGTGGAGAGTCTTAGACACGTTTGACTTCCCACCCGAAGCCATAACCATGATTAAAGTCTTGTACTCTAATCCAAGTGCCAGAGTAAGAGGGTTGGGCTTCTGCTCTCCTCCCTTCAATATTTCTAATGGTACCAGGCAAGGCTGTCCATTATCCCCCTTGCTATTTGCCCTGGTCATGGAACCATTGGCAGAACTGATTCGGATGTCGCCTGTTATTGAGGGATTACCAGTAAGCACTAGTCAGGAAAAGATTGCTCTGTATGCGGACGACGTTACTCTCTTTCTCACAAACCCCCAAAGTTCAGTCCCGGCAGTTTTCACTGCCCTGGAACAGTTTAGCCTTCTGAGCTACTACAAGATAAACGTCTCAAAAACAGAGGCATACAGTATTAACTTGCCCGAAGACCAACTCCTGAGCCTACGCGAAACGTATGACTTTCACTGGTCTACAACGTCCCTCAAACATCTAGGTGTTCACTTAAGTGCAGACTTAGACGTCATCCTCTCTTTAAACTTTGACGCCCTCATCATTGAGTTACGATCCTTAACACACAGATGGGATTTCAGAGAAATCTCTTGGATGGGCCGTATCGCCACGGTGAAAATGTCACTGCTTCCTAAAGCGCTGTACCTATTCCGATGTCTCCCATTGAACATCCCGCATGGCACATTACAACAAATTCACCAAATTTTCTCTAAGTATGTATGGGGGAAAAAGATGCCTAGGATCGGCTACAAAACCATGCAGAGAGAGTTCTCTAAAGGTGGAGTAGCTTTTCCAAATATATTCCTTTACTATGAAGCCGCTAGACTATCACAGATCACGGCCTGGGGCCCGACTAGAGAGGAACCGAAATGGTTCAAAATAGAGGAACTACACCTACCTGAAGGCCTAGACTTACCAAGTATTCTCTGGGTTCATAAACACAAGCAGCTGGTAGATAGGGTTCCTAACCCCATAGTACAACAAAATATTAAAATGTGGCATGAACTTAGACATCATAAGGAGATTGCCCCACATCCCTCACCGATTCACCAGATAAGGGGTCTTCTCTGGGACCTACCGAATATCCATCTTGAGTTTTGGATACAACACAACATGGACATGGTGGAACATCTGTTTTCAAACGGCAAGCTTATGACAGTCCATCAAGTACTCGACTTACTAAGCGGTTCTCCTTTATGGCTCTACTTTGAGTGCTGCAGGGTACTCAGCTTACTTCGCTCCTGGAAATTTGGCACTCAGACTCTCAGACCCCATTCTAAATGGGAAGAAAGATGGCTGCTTAAGATGGGGACGTGGAAGCCCCTCACATTCCACTACAAAGCCATGCTACAAGATCACTCAGAGGGCCTCCCAAGCCAAATCAAAATGTGGTGCAAGGAGTTGGCTTTAAACATATCAGATATGGAGCTGAAAGCAGCGATCGAATTGACAAAAAAAACGATCCATTGTATAACGATCTTCGAAAGTTACATGAAACTAATGCTACAATGGTACAGAGTGCCCACCAAACTGTTGAGAATGTTTCCTAATGTATCTCCCGGTTGCTGGAGATCGTGCGGAAGGGTAGGCTCCAATTCTCATGTGTGGTGGTCATGCCCTAAAATAAAAGACCTATGGAAAGATGTTGAGACACTCTTGCACTCTATGAATCTGACTATACAGCTAACGCCAAGGGTGGCACTCTTCCACATCATGGATAAAACGCTCCCCAAATGTAGCAAGCAACTGGTGATCTATGTGATGGCAGCCACCAAACTTTGCATTGCTAGAGCCTGGAAACAGGTTACCTCACCCACGATTTCGGAAGTCTGTGAGGTAATACAATACTTAGCCAACATGGAAAAATTTGCATATAGCTCGCTAGAGCGAATGGAAGTTTACTGGGCAATTTGGGGTGACTGGATTCAGATTCAGTAGACCCATATGGACTCCCGTACCGCTTTCCCTCTCCCTAGGCAGTTGGGCCAGGAGATATCGCGCACAAGTAGTTTAACCTTTTTTTTTTTTTTTTTTTTTTTTTTCTTTTTTCTCCCCTCTCTCCCCCACTCCCTTTCTTCATGTCTCCATCTCCACTACCGCGTTCTTTACCCTAACCCCTTCCCCTCTCCTCACCTCTTCTCACCTGAACTTCCCCACCCCCTCCCATGTGATGACTCCCTCCCTACTTACCCTATAACCTACCCCTTATTCCCAATGCCACTGAATGACCATGTTAAAATAAAGACCGACAAGCTAACTGAGAAACGTGGTTATAACTGTCACTTCAACCTTATCATTACGACACTGGAGTTATACTCCGCTATCCGTGACTTCTAGGTACATTGTAGACACTCCGCATTGACTGAATAGAAGCACAAATATTGCTTACAATATATATGGATGTATATAACTCTGCAATACGCCTAATTGTTATATGTTAAAGCTATGTAATTGTTTTGATGTACTTGTGGAAAGTAATTTCTTTCTTTGGTTATCTAACTGTATGTACTTTTTGTTCTTAATAAAGAAAAAGATTTAAAATTAAAAAAAAAAAAGAACAGGGACCAGTACAGATCTGTGGGGACTCCACTGATTACCTTTGTCCAATTTGAGTATCATCTGTTTACGACTACTCGTTGCTCCCTGTCTTTTATCCAGTTATTTTTCCATAATCTAACATTTTCAGCTATTCCTAGTCCCATAATTTATACATTAATCCCTCATGTGGCACTGTATCAAACGCCTTGTAGAATCTAATTAGATTAGTTTGACATTATTAGTTTGATCTATTTCTCATAAAACCATGCTGATTTGAACTGATAATCTTGTTTACACAAATATACTTCAATCTAATCAATATAATCCCTTATTATCCCTTCAAATTTCTTCCCCACTATCAATGTCAGACTAACTGGCCTATAGCTTCCTAGATCAGCGTAGCTTCCCTTTATAAAAAGTGGCACCACATCAGTCCTGGGGTACTATGCATTGAGTCTTGAAAAATTAAGAGTACAGGTTTGACTATACCAGTGCTAAATTCCTGTAAAATCTTTGAATGTATTCCATCTGGGGCTGGAGTTTTATTTACCTTAATATTATTCTGTTTTTTTCCTGATATATTCTAGAGATAACCCAGTTAAAGGGACATTATACACTATATATATATATTTATATATATATATATATATATATAAATCTCATTTACATAACATATATTCCAGCCAACCACCCACAGTTGTCCATCCCTCAAACAAGGCAGTAAAACGTTGGCATCAAGTACTCTAATTAGAAAAAAAAAATGAAGCAAAGATTCAATAGCGAGCAGCGGTCTACCTTCAGTGCCGCTGACCCGCTGTCAATTACAATCAGAACCTGAGTGAGAGGACAAACAGTCACTGGAGCGGCAGTCTATAAGTGTGATAGACCGCGTAGCAGCATAAAGGAGCAAGCGGCGTCTGCCTTCACTGATTATGCAGCTGAGCCTGTCACACCGGGTGTAAGTGGTGGGGGGTGCTATGTTGAGAACACCAGCTACATACAGAGACCGGAGGTGCTGCTATCTACAATGGAGTTTTTTTTCCATACTATTGTACTAATAGGGTTAAACTTCCAGAGTGGTTGTAAAGACAAGCTGGATCGGTAATGTCTGTAACGGGTCAAGTGGAAGTTTAGCCCTATTAGTACAATAGTATGGAAAAAAACTCCATTGTAGATAGCAGCACCTCCGGTCTCTGTATGTAGCTGGTGTTCTCAACATAGCACCCCCCACCACTTACACCCGGTGTGACAGGCTCAGCTGCATAATCAGTGAAGGCAGACGCCGCTTGCTCCTTTATGCTGCTACGCGGTCTATTACACTTATAGACTGCTGCTCCAGTAACTGTCTGTCCTTTCACTCCGGTTCTGATTGTAATTGACAGCGGGTCAGCGGCACTGAAGGTAGACCGCTGCTCGCTATTGAATCTTTGGTTCATTTTTTTTTTTTCTAATTAGAGTACTTGATGCCAACGTTTTACTGCCTTGTTTGAGGGATGGACAACTGTGGGTGGTTGTCTGGAATATATGTTATGTAAATGAGATTTTTTTTTTTATATATATATATATATATATATATATATATATATATATATATATATATATATATATATATATATAGTGTATAATGTCCCTTTAACTGGGTTATCTCTATATATAATAAACTGCTTAGTACTGGCAAATGCAGTACATTCTATTTACCATACATACTGTTGTGATTACTGTGTTTGTAAAGTGAGAGGTGAGGGGATTGCACATTACACAGCATGGGGGCTGGCTGTAAGGACTAGCTAAGGACTGAGGAAAAAATCCTTTGTCTGTAGCTAGTGGGTATTACGGACGTATTCAAATATAGCCAGAGCAATATAAACTTTATCATCATTTTTAGGCACTTTAGAAGCAAAATTGATAATACATGTCAATTACAAACTTTATCTTCTTTGAGTGCTTTATTTAAATAGCCCATATTTTTTTGAGTGTATAATGTCCCTTTAATGGTATGGGCTGGGCATGTATGTTCTAGTTTGTTTCAAAGTGAACTGAAGAAAATAATTGGTTTAGTACATCAGCTCCCTCATTGTCTCCTTGTCACTGTTAATCATGCTACTGTTCTCACATTTTAATGTACCTATATTTTCCTTCTTAGATTCTTTTAGCGATTTATGTACTTACAAAAAAAACTTTTAGGGATTGACTTAGAATCCTGTGCAATCAGTCTTTCATTTTCAATTTGGCTATTTTGCATGCTTTTTTGCATTACTTATATTTTTGGAATGTTGAGTCTGTACTATTTTTTTGAATAATGTAAATGCCCTTTGTTTGTTTTTTTCCTAATTTCTCTTAACATAATCTTAATTAACCACATATGCTTGGATTTATTTATTTTACTTTTATAACCATGTGGTATGAAAATGGAGGGTGGGGAAGGTAAATGATCAAGGGTGTGTGTATGTGAAGTGCATGTCCTAACCCATGTGTGTGAGCATAGTGTACATGTATTAGTTTTCAATCTAATACGTACATATAAAATAATATAGCAAGTTTATAGCATAGAGATAAACCAAAAATCCCTATTATCTCCATAGATGTAGCTCAATAGAATAGCTTTTGGCTTCTGAACTAGCCAAAATGAATTATTTTAGTGCACTCCACAATAGAAAACCATTGCCTAAGTGAAATTTATATTTCTAAATTTGCTAATGAAATCCACAATCACTTGAATTTCTATCGAATACTCAATATTTACAAGCACAAACCTTTACTCTATAAAAAAATGCAAACATCATGAATAACACTACACTACACAATTTTGCCAGCATTTTGTAATCTAGCCCTTCATGTACATTCTCTTTTTTGGAAGGTAACTAATTGTAAGGGCTTGAGCTCATTTCCCTGATCTCATCTCAGAAAGGTGTAGTGTGTTTAGTGTATTCTATAAGAAAAAAAATCTCAGAATCAGAATAGAAAGTGTATGAGTCCTCTATTACATGTGATGATTCCTCTGACCACTGTTTTTAAAATCCTTAGGAAGGGTAATTTAACATTTTATACAGGTAATACATGGCCAACCTTAGCATTTGTGGGGCCATGGGCAAGATACATTTGTGGGGCCCCTCAGCCCAGTGCCCTTATTCCCCTCCCCTGTATGCCCTGGTCCGTGTAAGCCCACCCTAGCGCCAATATTCAGTAATACATATATAAAGAATAAGACAAAATATTAGACCTCCTGATACCATAAACACTTCTCATAAACTAAATACAACACATACATGGCACATCTCATAACCTCACCACTGAATTTGTGATGGCCCCCAAAAAGTTGGCCCAAAGGGCAGGCCTGACTTAAAGCGAGATTAAACCCAAAAAAATTATTTCATTATTCAGATAGAGAATACAATTTTTAAAAAGTTTCCAATTTACTTCTATTATCAAATTGTTTTTATTCTCATGTTATTCTTTGTTGAAGAGATACCTAGGTAGGTAGCGTGCACATGCCTGAAGCATTACATGACAGGAAATAGTGCTGCCATCTAGTGCTACTGCTAATGTATAACATTGTTGCAAAACTGCTGCTATATAGTGCTGCAGACACGTGCACACTCTTGAGCTTACATTTCTGCTTTTCAAATAAGGATAACAAGAAAACGAAGAAAAAATGATAATAGAAGTAAATTAGAAAGTGGTTTAACCCCTTAATGACCACAATGTACCCTGTATGTCACTGGTCGTTAAGGGTTTTTTCAGGACATAATAGCACAAGTCTAGCAAGAACACGCTATCAATGCCCTCCCTCCAGAAGGCTTTGTGGAATAGAGCAGTCTCAACGCTGGTGGCAAGACCACGCTATAAAACAATCAAGTCCCAAAAAAAGGCCAGCGACATACAGGGTACGTCGCTGGTCCTTAAGGGGTTAAAATGTTATGTTCTATCTAAATCATGAAAGAAAAGAAATTGGGTTTGATGTCCCTTTAATACGTCTGCCATTCTGAAAGCATCTTTAATAAAGCCAAATTTATGAGTGTAGCATATTAGAGATGTGGAAAGATGTCACAATCCCCAAATATTTATCAAGAAACATCTGTTGCAATCAACTAAAGCCAGGGTTCCAGTATACTGGTGAAAAAGGAATTCTGCACAACAAGTGTACACATTTAATGCTAAATGTGTATACTTGTTGTGCAGAATTCCTTTTTCTCCACAATTTTCTAATTTTGTAGTCCCCAATATACACAGCACCTACCCTGGAACTTGGGTTAATAATACCCAAGTATCCTATTATTGGATAGAAGTCTATAATTACTAAATAAGTAGTGCCATTGGAATTTCTTCTTTTCGTTCCAGTATACTGGTATTGACAGAATACATGCATGCATACATAGGGGCCTATTTATCAAGCTCCGTATGGAGCTTGATGCCCCGTGTTTCTGGCGAGCCTTCAGAAACACAAGTTATGAAGCAGTAGTCTAAAGACCGCTGCTCCATAACCTGTCCGCCTGCTCTGAGGCAGCGGACAGACATCGCCAAAAAAACCAACCCCATCCTATTCGATCGGGTTGATTGACACCCTTTGCTAGCGTGAACACTTAATTATAATATAAAATATTTCACTATATGTAGTAAATATAACTTTTCCAGTATACTATCATTATTCATTTTGACTTTCCCTATAATTTAATTCTAAAAAATGTGCCGATTGCAGACTTAACACTGCTATATTCTACACAGTCATTGTTTACACTTTCTATTGACCCATTTCTAATAGTCGCTAACTGGCCTCATTAGAGAAGAAACCAAAATTTCAACATGGCAGTGTCCAACTTTATTTTTTCAATATTTAAACAACTAATTTCAAAGGTAAGTAGGTACCTTTGTTAGTCAAAGGATTCTTTCATGCAGAAGATGATTGGAGAGTGCCGGATACAGACAGGCCAAAGTCAGAAACATGGAGATCATTAAAAGTCTGGGCAATAGCATAAAGGGAGAAGCCAAAAGAATATTCAAATACACAGTTCCAAATATCCACAGCCAGGAAGTCAGTAAACATGAAGCAACACAAAAAAGTGTCAGGAATAAATCTTAACTCAGAAGTCAATTCAAGGGTAAAAAGCAGGAATGCCAGGATAATCTAGAATAGAGAATAAATGAGCACTGAGTGCGATTCTCGCAAACAGTTTATAAGTTCCTGTGTCAAGTTTGGTGCCCTTTTCATAGTCAAGTCATCACAGCTGCAGATTTGCATTATATTTATCCTGCCCCTGAAAAGGCCGCCATCTTTGATGCACATCAAATCTTGTGTTAAACTGTGATCTGTGTTTTCTTGGCACATGCTGATAACTAAGGGCCTGATGATGAAAAAACTCGCCACCATGGCGAGAAATCTCGCAAAATCTTGGGGGGCTTTTTTTGAGAATTATATTGCAATGTGTCTTTTCTTCACATCCACAGCCCTGCATAGTAAGATAAACAGATTTCTAGCTAAAATTTGCCTTTATGATATTTTTTGAGGGACCTTGTAGTACTGTCGAGACTGCTTAGATCATCTCACCACAAAGAAGAGCTTTTGATCATTGGGCCCTAAGGGATTTGGCTTCTGTACCATCTTCAATGTAACTCCTTATGCCTAGTTTGCATGGTTTAAAACACATGGGACAAATGTCTGATGATCGTTGCCAGTACTTGAGACCAGCAAATAACTATCTTCCTACCTCTGGACATGACACTAAGTTGACATTTAAAAATACATCTGCATTATTCTCAGGCTAATCTTTCCTTTGAAAACATCAGTCTATCAAGCATTTATTTAGTGTTTAATGCCCCTTCCATAACTAATCTAAATAATAGATAATTGTCTATCTCTTTCTACATTCAGAGTCACATTTTAATATATTTATTATGAAAGTTTAATTTTCTACCTCCCAATCATACAGGATGTTTTGGGATTGTCACAAATAGGGAGGACTGCTCACTGTCCCTTCTGCAACTTCCACCATAAGAGCAAATGTTCTGGTTTTCAGAGACTGTCCCGGCTTTGCTCATGGCACCTCCTGACACAGTCCAATCTTGCCCACAACACACCCTACCTATCTTCCTGCACCTCCTGGTGTGGCGCGGCCCACCCAACAACTGGGAAATGTTGTGGGTTATGTTATGTAATTTTATGGTAAATGTGTTCTTGAATTTCTGATCTATGGGACTTACACATTTTTAAATAAACAAACAACCTGCAATAATATAAAGCATTATTTTACAGATTGTTACATTAAAATCCTAAATGACATTTATCACGATGAAAACTTCAGCATTCCTTCTATTTAAAGCACAGTTGGCTCTTGTGTTTTTCACTGCTCTGCAAGTACTCCTTCTACAAAATGAAAAGCTATTGCTGTCTAAGCTGCACTTCTCTAATATATAGGCCTCTAGTTATCAAAGTCTGGTGGCCCTTATTCGACAGTGTGGATCAGGTTCGCCAGACTTCGCTCAATACGGCGAGCAACACCGCCCCCTGCTGACTCACGGCCAATCGGCCGCCAGCAGGGGGCTGTCAATCAACCCGATCGTACTAGATCGGGTTGATTTTCGGAGCTGTCTGTCCGTCTGCTCAGAGCAGGCAGACAGGTTATGGAGCAGCGGTCTTTGTGACCGCTGCTTCATAACTGCTGTTTCTGGTGAGCCTGCAGTCTCGCCAGAAACATGGGGCATCAAGCTCTATATGAAGCTTGTTACATATGCCCCATAGTATATATTTGTAAATATTTGTATGTGTGTATGTATAAGTGTGACTATATGTCTATATGTGTGTATACATGTGTATTTATGTTTTTGTATGCGTAAATACAGGGAGTGCAGAATTATTAGGCAAGTTGTATTTTTGAGGATTCATTTTATTATTGAACAACAACCATGTTCTCAATGAACCCAAAAAACTCATTAATATCAAAGCTGAATAGTTTTGGAAGTAGTTTTTAGTTTGTTTTTAGTTATAGCTATTTTAGGGGGATATCTGTGTGTGCAGGTGACTATTACTGTGCATAATTATTAGGCAACTTAAAAAAAACAAATATATACCCATTTCAATTATTTATTTTTACCAGTGAAACCAATATAACATCTCAACATTCACAAATATACATTTCTGACATTCAAAAACAAAACAAAAACAAATCAGTGACCAATATAGCCACCTTTCTTTGCAAGGACACTCAAAAGCCTGCCATCCATGGATTCTGTCAGTGTTTTGATCTGTTCACCATCAACATTGCGTGCAGCAGCAACCACAGCCTCCCAGACACTGTTCAGAGAGGTGTACTGTTTTCCCTCCTTGTAAATCTCACATTTGATGATGGACCACAGGTTCTCAATGGGGTTCAGATCAGGTGAACAAGGAGGCCATGTCATTAGATTTTCTTCTTTTATACCCTTTCTTGACAGCCACGCTGTGGAGTACTTGGACGCGTGCGATGGAGCATTGTCCTGCATGAAAATCATGTTTTTCTTGAAGGATGCAGACTTCTTCCTGTACCACTGCTTGAAGAATGTGTCTTCCAGAAACTGGCAGTAGGACTGGGAGTTGAGCTTGACTCCATCCTCAACCCGAAAAGGCCCCACAAGCTCATCTTTGATGATACCAGCCCAAACCAGTACTCCACCTCCACCTTGCTGGCGTCTGAGTCGGACTGGAGCTCTCTGCCCTTTACCAATCCAGCCACGGGCCCATCCATCTGGCCCATCAAGACTCACTCTCATTTCATCAGTCCATAAAACCTTAGAAAAATCAGTCTTGAGATATTTCTTGGCCCAGTCTTGACGTTTCAGCTTGTGTGTCTTGTTCAGTGGTGGTCGTCTTTCAGCGTTTCTTACCTTGGCCATGTCTCTGAGTATTGCACACCTTGTGCTTTTGGGCACTCCAGTGATGTTGCAGCTCTGAAATATGGCCAAACTGGTGGCAAGTGGCATCTTGGCAGCTGCACGCTTGACTTTTCCCAGTTCATGGGCAGTTATTTTGCGCCTTGGTTTTTTTCACACGCTTCTTGCGACCCTGTTGACTATTTTGAATGAAACGCTTGATTGTTCGATGATCCCGCTTCAGAAGCTTTGCAATTTTAAGAGTGCTGCATCCCTCTGCAAGATATCTCACTATTTTTGACTTTTCTGAGCCTGTCAAGTCCTTCTTTTGACCCATTTTGCCAAAGGAAAGGAAGTTGCCTAATAATTATGCACACCTGATATAGGGTGTTGATGTCATTAGACCACACCCCTTCTCATTACAGAGATGCACATCACCTAATATGCTTAATTGGTAGTAGGCTTTCGAGCCTATACAGCTTGGAGTAAGACAACATGCATAAAGAGGATGATGTGGTCAAAATACTAATTTGCCTAATAATTCTGCACTCCCTGTATATGTATGTGCACACTTACATACATACATATACAAATAAACACTTTTGAGCCCTTCCCAGTCAAATACCTTGAAATATGACATATCATTTTTAAACAATTAGAAAAAAAATGAAATTCCTGTGTTCTTCACTAATGCAAGGTACCCGTTTAAAAAAAGCGTACCTTCAATTCCTTTTTGGCTGATTTGATTCTTCAAATTCAAATCAGCCAATAGGATGAGAGCTACTGAAATCCTATTGGCTGATTTGACAACTTCAGTGTACAGCGGTTATCATATGAAGAGGATTCTCCGCGCAGGATGTCATTGCTGGTCCTGGATAGCTTCACTCCACGCAGCCGGGATGAAGATAGAAAATGCCCCCGCGATAGATGAAGATGTCGCCACCTGGGTGAAGACTTCTCGCCGCCTGGATGAAGACTTCTTGCCGCCTGGATGGAGATCGATGTCCGGACTTCAGGAACCTTGAGTAGATTTTATTGGGCTAGTGTTAGTTTTTTATTTTTTTTATTTTTTTTTAGATTAGGGTTTTTTGGGCACTCTAAAAGAGCTGAATGCCTTTATAAGGGCAGTAAAAGAGCATAATGTCCATACAAATGCCCTTTAGGGGCAATGGGTAGCTTAGGTTTTAATTAGGCTTAGGTTTTTTATTTTGGGTGGAGCGTTTTACTGTTGGGGGGACTTTGTTTTTTTTTCTAGGTAAAAGAGCTACTTAGGGCAATGCCCTACAAAAGGCCCTTTTAAGGGCAATATGGTAGTTTATTGTAGGTAAGGGGGTGTTTTTATTTTGGGGGCTTTTTTTATTTTTATAGGGCAATTAGATAAGGTGTTATTGTTTTTAATTGTGATAATTTTGTTTATTATTTTTTGGAAGTTTAGATTTCTTTTATTTTTCGTAATTTTAGTGTTTTTTATTTTTTGTAATGTTAGATTTTTTTAAATGTTAGTTTTCTTTTTATTTCACAGGTAAGTTTTTATTTATTTTAAGATAGTTATATTGTTACTTTTAATTTAAAATTGGGGGGGGTTAGGTTTAGGGGTTAATAGGTTAATTTAGTGTTTTGCGATGTGGGGGGCCAGCGGTTTAGATGTTAATAGGTTTAGTTTATTAGTTACAATGTGGGGGACTGGCGGGTTAGGGATTAATAGGTTTATTTAGTGTTAGCGATGTCGGGGAGCGGCGGATTAGGGGTTGCTAGATTTATTTAGTGTTGGTATCTGGGTGGGCAGCGGATTAGGGGTTAATAGGTTTATATAGTGTTGGCGATGTGGGTGGGCGGCGGATTAGGGGTTAATAGGTTTATTTAATCACAACACACACAACAATAGTTATCTCCTCTGCAGCGCTCAGTGCTACCAATAACAAGAAAGCTGTCAATGTGATCTGTACTAGCTCATATAATATCCAGATAGAGTCCTGTCACAACAATAAATCTCCATACAGAGACAAATTATTCACAATAGAAACCAATTAGTATAGAGAGTGACTCACACTTAGATGATCCTCTCCTCCAAAACCGTCCGTTCCGTGTTCCCTTGTCTCCCAGAGCAGCAGCTACAATCTTGTCTGTAGAAAGAAAAGCGGCGTACACAAAAGATTCTGTCAGGATAGGTAAAGTCTAGAGTTAGACCCAAATGCTAGAATGAGGTTAATAACACCCTAGCACAGTGAGTATATACCAGGACCTGACCCTGCGACAGCTGTAATATAATATACTCACAGTAATAGACTGGAATATGACACAGCAGGGTCAGGAGAAGAAACTTTGTGTAGAAAGGGTTAACCAATAGAGTAATCAGGCAGGCAATGTCCAGCAACGTGTAATCAGGCAGGTAAGGGTTAACCAATAGAATAGTCAGGCAAGCAATATCCAGCAACGTGTAATCAGGCAGATAGGAGTTAACCAATAGAGTAGTCAGGTAAGCAATGTCCAGCAACGTATTATCAGGCAGGTACGGGTTAACCAATAGAGTAGTCAGGTAAGCAATGTCCAGCAACGTGTAATCAGACAGGTAAAGGTTAACCAATAGAGTAGTCAGGTAAGCAGTGTCCAGCAACGTGTTATCAGGCAGGTAGGGGTTAACCAATAGAGTAGTCAGGTAAGCAGTGTCCAGCAACGTGTTATCAGGCAGGTAGGGGTTAACCAATAGAGTAGTCAGGTAAGCAGAGTCCAGCAACATGTTATCAGGCAGGTAGGGGTTAACCAATAGAGTAGTCAGGTAAGCAGTGTCCAGCAACGTATTATCAGGCAGGCAGGGGTTAACCAATAGAGTAGTTAGGTAAGCAGTGCCCAGCAACATGATAACAGGCAGGTAGGGGTTAACCAATAGAGTAGTCAGGTAAGCAGTGTCCAGCAACGGTATCAGGCAGGTAGGGGTTTAGGGTTCAGAATCAGCAGGCACAAATTCAGGAATCACAAGAATAAATTTGTACTCACATAGCCCACGAGTAACAACAAACAGGCACCGATGAGAGGAGACGCCGGAATAAGAAGGCCTCCTGACGTCATCGGAAGAGCCGACAGGAACAGGGTTGCTAAGCAACCAATGAAAGCGCTACCGCGCTGAGACAGAGGAAGCGATCAGCAGCTGAGCTATCGCGACAGTGCCCCCACCTCAAGGACCCCTCCGGGGAACACGAACAGGCTTTGAAGGATTCTGGGCGTGGAACTGTTTGATCAAAGCAGAGGCACGGACATGAGAAGCAGGTTCCCAAGAACGTTCAGTGATGGGATATCCCCTCCAATGGACCAAATAGTACAGACGGTTACCCCTTAATCTGGAATCAAGAATTTGACTGATCTCAAATTCCGAAGTGCCATCCACAAGGAACGGAGAGGGAACTCTACATTTGGTGGAAAACCGGTTAGAGACTGCTGGTTTAAGAAGAGACACGTGAAAGACAGGGTGAATATTCAAGTTGTCTGGTAAAGCCACCCTGTAGGCAGTAGAACATACCTTGGAAACAATCCTGAATGGTCCGATGTATTTGGGACCCAATTTAGCACAGGGTTGTTTGAGTCGGATGAATCTGGTGGAAATCTAAACCTTGTCTCCAGTCCGAAAAGAGGGCGCCTTCCGGCGTCTGCGATCAGCAAATCGTTTATACTTTTGAGTAGAGAGAAGAAGGATTTCCTGAATCTTCTTCCAGTGTTTACAGAGACTTCTCACTGTACGATCTGCTCCAGGAACTCCAGAACCTCCCGAAGACATAGGAAAAGTTCAAGGTTCGAATCCATAGGCTGCCTTGAAAGGAGAAGTCTGTAAAGAAGAGTTGAAGCGGGAATTGTAAGCAAGTTCTGCTAAAGGAAGAAGCTGCGACCAATTGGAGTGCTGATGATTAACATAGTGCCTGAGATAGGACTCAAGAGATTGATTTACCAGCTCATTTTGTCCGTTGGACTGAGGATGATGCGCAGTAGAAAGAGATATGGTAACTCCAAACTGTTTGCACAGAGATTTCCAAAATCTTGAGACAAATTGAACTCCTCGATCAGAAACGATGTCCAAAGGAAAACCATGTAATCTGGTGATATGGAGTATAAACAATTCAGCGAGTTTCTGGGCCGATGGTAATCCAGTTAAAGGAACAAAATGAGCTGCTTTGGAAAACCTGTCTACCACAACCCTTATGGTCTTGTTTCCGGCTGAATTAGGAAGATCTGTAATAAAGTCCATGGACACATGAGACCAGGGATAGTACGGAACAGGCAGAGGTTGTAAGAGCCCAAGAGGTAATGATGAAGATTGTTTATTTGAGGTACAGGAAGTACAAGCTGCAACATAATCCTTGACATCTTTGCCCATGGAAGGCCACCAGACATGTTGTTTGAGTCTCCACAAAGTATTACGTACTCCTGGATGTCCAGACAGAACATTATCATGAGCCCAACGAAGAAGTTTTAGGCGGAATTCAGTAGGTACAAATAAGATCCCAGGAGATATGTTATAAGATGAAGGAACAAAAGCTTGAGCGGACTGTAACGCTTGTAAAGGAAACGTAGATAACTGTGCCAGAACTTTAAGAGGGCGAAGAATGGGTTCAGAATCCAGAAATGTAGAATCAGAAGCCAGAAATTGTCTAGATAAAGCGTCTGCTTTTGTATTCTTAGAGCCAGGAATATAAGAGAGGACAAAATAAAATCTGGAGAAGAACAGAGCCCATCGGGCTTGACGTGAGTTGAGGCGTTTGGCAGTATGAAGATACAGAAGATTTTTATGGTCTGTGAGTATAAGAAACGGTTGAACAGTGCCTTCAAGCAGATGTCTCCATTCTTCCAAAGCCATTTTAATAGCTAACAGTTCTTTGTTTCCAACATCATAATTCAGTTTGGAAGTATTGAACTTCTTGGAGAAAAATCCCACAGGAAGAATCTTGCTAGAAACAGGATTTCGCTGAGATAGTACTGCCCCAGCAGCAATCAGAGAAGCATCCACTTCAAGAATGAATTGAAGAGTCGGAACAGGATGGCAAAGAATGGGAGCCGAAGTAAATGCAGACTTTAGAGATTCAAATGCCTGCACAGCTTGATCAGACCAATGCTTGCAATCCTGACCCTTTTTAGTAAGAGCAGTAAGGGGTGCCGAGATGTTAGCAAAGTCCTTTATGAACTTACGATAGTAATTGGCAAACCCCAGGAACCTTTGAAGAGATTTTAAGGAAGTAGGTCTAGGCCAGTCTAGGATAGCCGACAGTTTGTCAGAATCCATCTTGAATCCAGACGGAGAAATAATGTAACCCAAGAAAGGAATAGATTCTTGATGAAAAGAACATTTTTCAAGCTTGGCAAAGAGAAAATTCTCACGTAATCTTTGGAGTACTAATGTAACATGATGAATGTCATCCTGTACAGTCCGGGAATAAATCAGAATATCATCAAGATAGATAATAACGAATTGATTAAGATAGTCTCTGAATATTTCATTAACGAAATGTTGGAAAACTGCAGGGGCATTGCATAACCCAAACGGCATAACTAAATATTCGTAGTGTCCAAACCTAGTGTTGAAGGCAGTTTTCCACTCATCCCCTTTACGAATTCTGAACAAATTATATGCCCCACGAAGATCCAATTTGGTAAAGATGGAAGCACCCTGGAGACGATCAAATAATTAGGGAATAAGAGGGAATGGATAACAATTCTTGATTGTAATTTGATTTAGAGCTCGATAATCAAAGCAAGGACGAAGACCTCCATCTTTCTTTTCCACAAAGAAGAAACCTGCCCCTACTGGAGAAGAAGAAGGGCGGATAAAACCTCGGGCCAAATTATCCTTGATATATTCCTCAAGTGAAACATTTTCTTGACGAGAAAGTGGGTAGGTTTTACCCTTAGGTAGAGGTGCTCCTGGTAATAAGTCAATGGGACAATCAAAGGTCCGGTGAGGAGGTAATACATCTTTTTTGGAAAAGACATCACAAAAAGAATGATATTGTTCAGGCAAAGAATCAGGAACATCCAAGACTGCCACAACAGTACTGGATGTTTTGGGAGCATTCCGTAGACACTGTGTGAAACAAGAAGATCCCCAAGCAACAAGCTCTCCTTTAGACCAGGAAAAAACTGGATCATGTAGTTGAAGCCAAGGAAGTCCCAAAATGAGGGGAAACTGTGGGGAAGAGATGATGTCAAAACAAATGATTTCGGAATGAAGTACTCCTACAGACATGAGAAGAGGAATGGTAGAATATCGAATGAAACCAGAACCTAAAGGTTGACCACTGACAGTAGTGACTTTAATTATTTGGCTCTTGGAAAGCAAAGGAATACGAAGAGCATTGACAAACTATGAATCCATAAACATTCCTGCAGCTCCAGAGTCGATGAGTGCTTGAGCCTGAAATTTGATGTTGCCAAAGCGGACAGTAACCGGAACAAACAGCTTGGGATTGAGGGAAGAAAAAGAACTTTGGCTTAACTCAGCCCCTCTTCCTGGAGTTAAGCCCTGGCTTTTACTGGACGAGTTGGACAATCTTTTAACATATGTCCCTTAATACCGCAGTAAAGACATAGTCCCAGATTACGCCTTCTGAGACGTTCAGCTTCGGATAATTTAATAGCACCAACCTCCATGGGTTCACTTGACTCAGAGATAGAAGTATTTGGAGTAGGAAGTTTTGGAGAATGAGGCATAGGACGAAAGGAAGATCTGATAAAGGATCTTCTATTACGGTCACGTTCATGGAGACGCTCAGAGTAACAAGCATCAAGCTTGATACATAGGTTGATAAGATCTTCTAGAGAATCGGGAAGATCCCTATAAAAAAATTCGTCTTTCAAACGATCACAAAGACCTTTATGAAATGCTGCACGCAGTGCCCCATGATTCCACATAGTTTCAGCAGCTAAAGTCCGGAATTCTATAGCGTATTGTGCTACAGAAAGAGATCCTTGTCTTAAATCTAAAAGTCCTGCTTCAGCCGCCGCTGATCTACCAGGTTTATCAAACACAGAAGAAAATATAGATACAAAAGTGTCAATATCCTGGAGCAAAGGATCATCCTTTTCCAACAGTGGAGAAACCCAAGCCAGGGCTTTACCCTTCATAAGAGAAATTAAAAAGGTGATCTTGGAGGAAGAGGAAACAAACATCTGAGGATTATTTCTGAAGTGAAGGCGGCACTGATTAAGAAATCCTCGACAGTCTTCAGGATTGCCGTCATATTTATCCGGTAGTGGAATTTTAGGAATAAAGTGTTCTGCAGGTTGTGGCGGATTAAACGCAGGGTTAGAGCTGGCCGCAGGAACAACAGGTGTTGCCGAGGCTTGAGAAGGAGGAGAAAGGTTATGCAAAAGAGCAGTTATTTGATCCAATTTAGAATCCAGGGTTTGCAGGTGTGCAGAGTGGGTTCCAAGAAGCTGTCCCTGTAAAGCCACTGCTCTGGATAACTCGCCAGGGTCCATTATATGGCCTGTTTGTAATGTCAGGATAGGTAAAGTCCAGAGTTAGACCCAAATGCTAGAATGAGGTTAATAACACCCTAGCACAGTGAGTATATACCAGGACCTGACCCTGCGACAGCTGTAGTATAATATACTCATAGTAATAGACTGGAAGATGACACAGCAGGGTCAGGAGAAGAAACTTTGTGTAGAAAGGGTTAACCAATAGAGTAATCAGGCAGGCAATGTCCAGCAACGTGTAATCAGGCAGGTAAGGGTTAACCAATAGAATAGTCAGGCAAGCAATATCCAGTAACGTGTAATCAGGCAGATAGGAGTTAACCAATAGAGTAGTCAGGTAAGCAATGTCCAGCAACGTATTATCAGGCAGGTACGGGTTAACCAATAGAGTAGTCAGGTAAGCAATGTCCAGCAACGTGTAATCAGACAGGTAAAGGTTAACCAACAGAGTAGTTAGGTAAGCAGTGTCCAGCAACGTGTTATCAGGCAGGTAGGGGTTAACCAATAGAGTAGTCAGGTAAGCAGTGTCCAGCAACGTGTTATCAGGCAGGTAGGGGTTAACCAATAGAGTAGTCAGGTAAGCAGTGTCCAGCAACGTGTTATCAGGCAGGTAGGGGTTAACCAATAGAGTAGTCAGGTAAACAGTGTCCAGCAACATATTATCAGTCAGGCAGGGGTTAACCAATAGAGTAGTTAGGTAAGCAGTGTCCATCAACGTGATAACAGGCAGGTAGGGGTTAACCAATAGAGTAGTCAGGTAAGCAGTGTCCAGCAACGGTATCAGGCAGGTAGGGGTTTAGGGTTCAGAATCAGCAGGCACAAATTCAGGAATCACAAGAATAAATTTGTACTCACATAGCCCACGAGTAACAACAAACAGGCACCGATGAGAGGAGACGCCGGAATAAGAAGGCCTCCTGACGTCATCGGAAGAGCCGACAGGAACAGGGTTGCTAAGCAACCAATGAAAGCGCTACCGCGCTGAGACAGAGGAAGCGATCAGCAGCTGAGCGATCGCGACAGATTCTGGCACACACAGCTCAGCAGCTCCACCTCAAACTTACCTCTGTCCCCTGCTAACCGCCAGCAGAATTCCTGTATTCCCGATCAATGTATCCAATCAAAAAAAAAAAAAAAAGCGAGGCAGAGGACAGGTAAAAATTCAAAACATCAATATTTATTAGAAAAAGGGGTAAAAAGATACCTACAAAGTATCACATGATCATATGAAAAAAAGTCGGTGTAGCAGAGGTCTTACGCGTTTCAGCTATCGCCTTCCTCATAGACCGTGCTACACCGGTCACAAGCGTCAGTTTAAAAAGACTTAATTAGTTACATGCAAAACAACACCTGTGGCAAAAGCAAACCGTCAGAGTATGATACCCGGACTCCCTTAAAGAAACAGAATCCCTCAGCAAAACCTTATAAGCTATGCAAAAAGTACTTTAAACCTCTTACTTATTCATATAGGGAAAGTACCTATGCTGGTCATTATTAAATATCAGTCAATTCCAATTTAGTAAATATGCTTTTTTTCATATGTTCATGTGATACTTTGTAGATATCTTTTTATTTGATATATTAAATTTGTACCTGCCCCCTGTCTCACTTTTTCTTCTTTTTTTATAGGTTTATTTAATATTTGGGAAGTGGGTGAGCGGCAGATTAGGGGTTAATAAGTTTAATATAGTATTTGCAATGTGAGAGGGAGGAGGTTTCGGGGTTAATAGGTAGTTTATGGTGTTAGTGTACTTTGTAACATTTTAGTTATGAGATTTTTGTTTTGCAAAATCCTTAACTACTGGTCTCAAATGACGGAATAGATTGTGTCGGTATAGGCTGTAACGCAAGCATTTTAGCCGGACCGCACAACCTGTAATACAGCGCTATGGAAAATTCTGCACTCAAATGTAATTTTATTGAGTGCGCAATGGACTTTGCGTTACAGGCTTAAATGCTTGCAGTATAACTATAATACTCTATAATAATACTCGTAATATGCGTTACCGGGCATTCCAGCGCAATGGACAATTTTTCAGCAGTAATAGCCGTACCGCACCGTAACTCAAAACTCGTAATCTAGGCCCATGTTAGCAATGGAGAGAAGCAGTGAGCAGGTCCACCTCCTTCCATTACGCAACATGGTTACTGAAGTGGTATGAACCGCAAGCTCCAGCACCACCCACTGATGGTTGTGAGCACTGCGTGACCAATAGGCCCCCAATTGAGGTAGCTCTCATAACAGCCTCTTGTGGGGTTTAATGCTTTAACCACTTTAATTAGAGGTTAGTTATGGATTTGTAGCTTCTCAGGTTATATAGTTCAATATTGAGGACTTGAACCTTAAAAAATAGAAGTATTTGGTCTCTTGTTGATTAAGTTAAAAGTAATCAGCACAAACTGAGTTTAACTACAAGTAAACAGAGAAAGAAACTTGTATTGGTTGTTTTGGTTGTTTGAGATCTCAGAGTATACGTTGAAATTACTTTGTATGAGAGTTATATAAACAAGTGAGGTTATCCAAATTATTTAGTCCTTGTGATATAAACATATACCAACAATATATATTGTTGGTGTGGAATGTGGAATTTGTTTGGACAACAGCGAGCACGCCACTAAAGGATCTCCCTGTTAGTACCTAGTATCTTCATACCCCCACCGACACCTACTCACTGAGAATCCGGAAGTGAGATCCAGGAAGTTGCATTCAGAGATGAAGTCACACACCTCCACCTGAAGCCAGCGTTCCAGGAGATACCGAGGATGGGACCTATAGTGTGCAAGCCCAGAGGCCATAGGAGGTAAGCGCTTAATACACAAGAGTGTGTTTGCTACCATCCTGCCCGGAGGCTGATATGGTTAGAGTATATCCCCTAAGACCAGACACTGAAGAAGGAGACGGTGGCAACAAAGGGATCTTAGCGGTACGCCACAGTATAACCAAGGGAGACCAGGAGGTGGGGGTATCGTTAATGCAATTACATTAAGAGTACATTTGATAATTATTGTAAAGCAGGTGCCATTTTGCCCTGTATGGCTTATTGTGGGATATAAACATATGGCCTTGTCCCAAATACGTAATATTGTCCAAATATAGATCAGTTTAGAACGGATGATATTATTCAATTAGATTAGGTAGTATTAGACATTTCAGAACAATACCTGTTTTAGAGGAACCGACTGGAAGCGTCTGTGAGGCTCTGTGTGAGCTGCAGCTAAGCGCGGAGCTGAAAGTGAGGCTCTTGACGTCAGCACTGATTGGTAGCTTCTCCATGAATTGGAAAGACCGCAACAGGTAGCAGCTGGTAAGCAAAGGAAACTGGAAGCAAACTTGATTCAAGTTATAAATTGGAAATAGTAGAAATCTTTAAGTTACCACATTTAAAGAAGAACAAGTCTTAGTTGGTTCATGAGAAAAAAATAAATCTTTAGTTGAGAATGTCCCACGAAGCAGGGAGGAGATGGATTCACTTAGGTAGGATTCAAAGTAAGCGAAATTGGGCTCAATGAGCAGTGAAAACAGATGCACTGAGAACACACTAATTATCAAGCAAAGAGGAAGGGGAATGAACATCCTTTTACAGGTAGATGTTTAGGAGGGGAAACCATCTTAAAGGTACATAGGAATATGACAGGGGGAGCCAATCAGCGTCGGTGATGAAGAGGCGGAGCCACCTGTCAGGGTACTACGAGCGATCTCAGCCTCAGTGAGTCAGCTCAGTAGCTGTTAGCAAGCCAGTGGGAAGGAAGTAGGAACAACTAAGTCATCCTCAGTCCTGACTAACTTTGCAGTACTGCACGCACGGCCACCAGCTGAACTACAGACTGAGGAGGAGAGGATTGAAGGACTCAGAGAGACTGATACTAACTGGTAAGTTTATTTCAGACAGACTGAGTACGAGTACAAAATCATAGTTTGTTTATCGAATATTATCGCAGCATGTAACATACAATTTTTATATTGAATGCTGCTAATATTCAATAAACTTAACCAAGGGGGCACTACTGCAATCAGTAGTGGGTGGTGGTGGCTTAAAACTGTTTAAAACGTAGCCAAAGGTACAAGCTTACAGTGCATTCAGATTGAACCAATATTTTTATGTTAGTTATCTATATTGCAATACTATTTGCATATATGTCATACGTATGTAACTTCATGTTCCTCTGTAGATTTTAGAATCCAAACCTGAAGTACTTACTAACATGTTTTGACCCCCACATTGTCAAATCATTCTAAAACCCAGTTTCAAATAACACACTTAAAGGGACACTCAACCCAAATTTTTTCTTTTGTGATTCAGATAGAGCATGCAATTTTAAGCAACTTTCTAAGGCCTAGATTTAGAGTTCGGCGGTAGCCGTCAAAACCAGCGTTAGAGGCTCCTAACGCTGGTTTTGGGCGCCCGCTGGTATTTGGAGTCAGTGATTAAAGGGTCTAACGCTCACTTTACAGCCGCGACTTTTCCATACCGCAGATCCCCCTACGCCATTTGCGTATCCTATCTTTTCAATGGGATCTTCCTAACGCCGGTATTTAGAGTCGTTTCTGCAGTGAGCGTTAGAGCTCTAACGACAAGATTCCAGCCGCCTGAAAATAGCAGGAGTTAAGAGCTTTCTGGCTAACGCCGGTTTATAAAGCTCTTAACTACTGTACCCTAAAGTACACTAACACCCATAAACTACCTATGTACCCCTAAACCGAGGTCCCCCCACATCGCCGCCACTCGATTAAAATTTTTAACCCCTAATCTGCCGACCGCCACCTACGTTATACTTATGTACCCCTAATCTGCTGCCCCTAACACCGCCGACCCCTATATTATATTTATTAACCTCTAATCTGCCCCCCACAACGTCGCCGCCAGCTACTTACAATAATTAACCCCTAATCTTCCGACCGCAAATCGCCGCCACCTACGTTATCCCTATGTACCCCTAATCTGCTACCCCTAACATCGCCGACCCCTATGTTATATTTATTAACCCCTAATCTGCCCCCCACAACGTCGCCGACACCTACCTACACTTATTAACCCCTAATCTGCCGAGCGGACCTGAGCGCTACTATAATAAAGTTATTAACCCCTAATCCGCCTCACTAACCCTATAATAAATAGTATTAACCCCTAATCTGCCCTCCCTAACATCGCCGACACCTACCTTCAATTATTAACCCCTAATCTGCCGACCGGAGCTCACCGCTATTCTAATAAATGGATTAACCCCTAAAGCTAAGTCTAACCCTAACACTAACACCCCCCTAAGTTAAATATAATTTTTATCTAACGAAATAAATTAACTCTTATTAAATAAATAATTCCTATTTAAAGCTAAATACTTACCTGTAAAATACATCCTAATATAGCTACAATATAAATTATAATTATATTATAGCTATTTTAGGATTAATATTTATTTTACAGGCAACTTTGTAATTATTTTAACCAGGTACAATAGCTATTAAATAGTTAAGAACTATTTAATAGTTACCTAGTTAAAATAATAACAAATTTACCTGTAAAATAAATCCTAACCTAAGATATAATTAAACCTAACACTACCCTATCAATAAAATAATTAAATAAACTACCTACAATTACCTACAATTAACCTAACACTACACTATCAATAAATTAATTAAACACAATTGCTACAAATAAATAAAATTAAATAAACTATCTAAAGTACAAAAAATAAAAAAGAACTAAGTTACAGAAAATAATAAAATATTTACAAACATAAGAAAAATATTACAACAATTTTAAACTAATTACACCTACTCTAAGCCCCCTAATAAAATAACAAAGCCCCCCAAAATAAAAAATTCCCTACCCTATTCTAAAATACAAATATTACAAGCTCTTTTACCTTACCAGCCCTGAACAGGGCCCTTTGCGGGGCATGCCCCAAGAATTTCAGCTCTTTTGCCTGTAAAAAAAAACATACAATACCCCCCCCCCAACATTACAACCCACCACCCACATACCCCTAATCTAACCCAAACCCCCCTTAAATAAACCTAACACTACCCCCCTGATGATCTTCCTACCTTGTCTTCACCATGCCAGGTTCACCGATCCGTCCTGGCTCCAAGATCTTCATCCAACCCAAGCGGGGGCTAGACATCCACTGAAGAAGTCCAGAAGAGGGTCCAAAGTCTTCCTCCTATCCGGCAAGAAGAGGACATCCGGACCGGCAAACATCTTCTCCAAGCGGCATCTTCTATCTTCTTCCATCCGATGACGACCGGCTCCATCTTGAAGACCTCCAGCGCGGATCCATCCTCTTCTTCCGACGACTAGTCGACGAATGACGGTTCCTTTAAGGGACGTCATCCAAGATGGCGTCCCTCGAATTCCGATTGGCTGATAGGATTCTATCAGCCAATCGGAATTAAGGTAGGAATTTTCTGATTGGCTGATGGAATCAGCCAATCAGAATATAGTTCAATCCGATTGGCTGATCCAATCAGCCAATCAGATTGAGCTCGCATTCTATTGGCTGATCGGAACAGCCAATAGAATGCGAGCTCAATCTGATTGGCTGATTGGATCAGCCAATCGGATTGAACTATATTCTGATTGGCTGATTCCATCAGCCAATCAGAAAATTCCTACCTTAATTCCGATTGGCTGATAGAATCCTATCAGCCAATCGGAATTCGAGGGACGCCATCTTGGATGACGTCCCTTAAAGGAACCGTCATTCGTCGTCTAGTCGTCGGAAGAAGAGGATGGATCCGCGCTGGAGGTCTTCAAGATGGAGCCGGTCGTCATCGGATGGAAGAAGATAGAAGATGCCGCTTGGAGAAGATGTTTGCCGGTCCGGATGTCCTCTTCTTGCCGGATAGGAGGAAGACTTTGGACCCTCTTCTGGACTTCTTCAGTGGATGTCTAGCCCCCGCTTGGGTTGGATGAAGATCTTGGAGCCAGGACGGATCGGTGAACCTGGCATGGTGAAGACAAGGTAGGAAGATCATCAGGGGGGTAGTGTTAGGTTTATTTAAGGGGGGTTTGGGTTAGATTAGGGGTATGTGGGTGGTGGGTTGTAATGTTGGGGGGGGGGTATTGTATGTTTTTTTTTACAGGCAAAAGAGCTGAAATTCTTGGGGCATGCCCCGCAAAGGGCCCTGTTCAGGGCTGGTAAGGTAAAAGAGCTTGTAATATTTGTATTTTAGAATAGGGTAGGGAATTTTTTATTTTGGGGGGCTTTGTTATTTTATTAGGGGGCTTAGAGTAGGTGTAATTAGTTTAAAATTGTTGTAATATTTTTCTTATGTTTGTAAATATTTTATTATTTTCTGTAACTTAGTTCTTTTTTATTTTTTGTACTTTAGATAGTTTATTTAATTGTATTTATTTGTAGCAAGTGTGTTTAATTAATTTATTGATAGTGTAGTGTTAGGTTAATTGTAGGTAATTGTAGGTAGTTTATTTAATTATTTTATTGATAGGGTAGTGTTAGGTTTAATTATATCTTAGGTTAGGATTTATTTTACAGGTAAATTTGTTATTATTTTAACTAGGTAACTATTAAATAGTTCTTAACTATTTAATAGCTATTGTACCTGGTTAAAATAATTACAAAGTTGCCTGTAAAATAAATATTAATCCTAAAATAGCTATAATATAATTATAATTTATATTGTAGCTATATTAGGATTTATTTTACAGGTAAGTATTTAGCTTTAAATAGGAATCATTTATTTAATAAGAGTTAATTTATTTCGTTAGATAAAAATTATATTTAACTTAGGGGGGTGTTAGTGTTAGGGTTAGACTTAGCTTTAGGGGTTAATCCATTTATTAGAATAGCGGTGAGCTCCGATCGGAAGATTAGGGGTTAATAATTGAAGGTAGGTGTCGGCGATGTTAGGGAGGGCAGATTAGGGGTTAATACTATTTATGATAGGGTTAGTGAGGCGGATTAGGGGTTAATAACTTTATTATAGTAGCGCTCAGGTCCGCTCGGCAGATTAGGGGTTAATAAGTGTAGGTAGGTGTCGGCGACGTTGTGGGGGGCAGATTAGGGGTTAATAAATATAACATAGGGGTCGGCGATGTTAGGGCAGCAGATTAGGGGTACATAGGGATAACGTAGGTGGCGGCGGTTTACGGAGCGGCAGATTAGGGGTTAAAAGTGTAATGCAGGGGTCAGCGATAGCGGGGGCGGCAGATTAGGAGTTAATAAGTGTAAGGTTAGGGGTGTTTAGACTCGGGGTACATGTTAGAGTGTTAGGTGCAGACGTAGGAAGTGTTTCCCCATAGGAAACAATGGGGCTGCGTTAGGAGCTGAACGCTGCTTTTTTGCAGGTGTTAGGTTTTTTTCAGCTCAAACAGCCCCATTGTTTCCTATGGGGGAATCGTGCACGAGCACGTTTTTGATGCCGGCCGCGTCCGTAAGCAACTCTGGTATCGAGAGTTGCATTTGCGGTAAAAATGCTCTACGCTCCTTTTTTGGAGCCTAACGCAGCATTTGTTTAAACTCTCGATACCAGAGTTAAATTTATGGTGCGGCCAGAAAAAAACCCGCGGAGCGTTAACAGCCCTTTTACCGCCGAACTCTAAATCTAGGCCTAATTTACTCCTTTTATAAATTTTTCTTCATTCTCTTGCTAACTTTATTTGAAAAAGGTGTCTAAGCTTTTTTTTGGTTTAGAACTGTGGACAGCACTTTTTTTATTGGTGGATGAATTTATCCACCAATCAGCAAGCATAACCCAGGTTGTTCACCAAAAATGGGCTGGCATCTAAACTTACATTCTTGCATTTCAAATAAAGATACCATGAGAATGAAGAAAATTTCATAATAGGAGTAAATTAGAAAGTTGCTTAGAATTGCATGCGCTATCTAAATCACAAATAAAAAAATTTGGGTTCAGTGTCCCTTTAACACCGATTTTATTGGGGAGGAAAAGGCTGCAGCTTCCTTGTCAAGCTTATCACGTACCACAGACAGAAATTCCCTAGCAGATTTCAGATTTCCCACAAAAGGCCCAATTTCTTGCTTTTTAAAAGGAATGAAAAAACCTGAACTAAAACCGGTTAACAACAGTTCAGCATGTTCCCTGTGCCCCCGCCTATTGGCATAAATTTCTAACCACGGGACCATCCTTATGGCTCTCACTAGCGTCTGTGGCACCTGGACATGGAGTGGATGCCTCCACAACCTGCGCATTCATGCTTACACTTACATGAGGATCTAAAACAGCACTGTCGCTCATTAAATTGAAAACAGAGAACCTTACGGATCTCAACTGCTGCACTGTTGCCTGATCCGCCACCTCCGATTCTGCAACGGTGTCATGATCTCGAGCCATATGCCCATGTTCTGATCATTCCACCTCATCTCGGTCCTCACTACCATCTTTTGCCGAAATCTCTCATCATAGCTCCACCAGGCCATCCCGCTGTATGTTCAAAATGCACTTTTGCAATTTAATTGAAGAAGCAAAAAAGAACCGAGCACTGTTCAGAAAACTTTTTCCCAAATACAGTAGCCAAAATGCAGAACACCTTTGACCAATTGCCAAATGTCTTGGGTAGTTTTCTATAATGCTTCTCCCTCTATTCTTTCTCCTTCTTCCTTTTCTCCTTATCCTTCAATACTTGATCAAAAAGCAACAGAAAATATCTCAAAAAATTCCCTTTTCCAGATCCTTTCTTTTGGGTCATTGGTCAAGTGGATCCCTAATGGCCCCATGGAGTACAAACACGGCTTTATTAGTTCGTCTTTAGGCACCCGTAGACTTTTCATGGTTCTGCTGATGATCCCTCCCACCACGCCAACTAATGCCTCCACCATAACTGCAGTCCCCGAAGGGGAAACCAGCCCTACGTCCTATGGCACCTATGCACTTGCAACCGAGCCCGACAGCCCACCCTGCTTCTCTAAAGAGGAAATCAACATCTTCAGACTGGCCAGAACCACCTCCCTCTGTCCATTTATCACCTCACTCACACCAGGCAGAGCTCCAGCAGCCATCTCACCTGCAGGCTGAAGTTCCCTCACCGATCCCTCCTCAACTCCTGATGCTTGCAGCACCACTTCATTGCTGCCAGTCCTCCACTGCGCTTCCTGCTGCCGATCCTCTCGATCATGCCACCTTGCTTGCTTCCAAGGACCTTCGAGGGCTTGCTCTCCTGACAAGTGACCTCCCCTGCCATGTCTGCTCCTGCCTGAAGATTGTTCCGATTTATAAACCCCTTTCCTTAACAACCACCCCTTGTCCTCCATCTGACCCCTTCCAGTCTTTTCAAGTGGAGTCAGTTAACCCCTGCCTCCAGATTTTCTTCCGGGGTTTGTTCTCTCCCTTTACTATCTACACAAGAGAAGCAGTGTTTTAGTTTACTCTGCTGGAGCTGTCTGTCTGGCAACAAGACCGATTTGTTTGCCTAGCAGGTGTAGATAGTTCACAGCTTATTTACAGTATGTGTGATCCTTGTGTATACTCTTTTGTATTCCTTTGTTGGGCTGTGTGGATGTTACTCATTAAATTCAGAGACTGACAACTGAGGAAGTTATGTTTAAATTGTATTTCTTTTTTTATTTGATGGTCGCAGCTAAAAGGGATTTTGTATGGAATAATTATTTATCATGGAGACATAATTTCAGACTAGAAAATTAGATGCATTCGTTAGTGTGTGTGTGTATATGTGTGCGTGTCTGTTTATATGTGTGAGTGTGTGTATGTCTGTATATATGTGAGTGTGTGTATATGTATGTGTATATGCGTGTGTATAAGTGTGAGTGCATGTGTGTATATGTGAGTGTGTGTGTATATGTGTGTGTGTGAGTGTGTGTATGTGTGTGAGTTTGTGTGTATATGTGTGTGTATGTATGTGTGTATGTATGAGTGTGTGTATGTGTGTGTATATATGTGAGTGTATGTATGCGTGTATGCGTTTAGGTATCTTAGTCCAAAAAGTATATTTCTGAGTGCGTGTATATATGTGTGTGTGTGTATATGTGTGAATTTGTGTGTATATGTGTGTGTGTGTGTGTATATATGTGTGTGTATGTGTGAGTGTGTGTATGTGTGTGAGTTTGTGTGTATATGGGTGGGTGTGTGAGTGTGTGTATATGTGTGAGTGTGTGTATGTGTGTTTATATGTGTGTGTATATGTGTGAGTTTGTGTGTATATGTGTGTGTATGTGTATTTGTGTGTGTGTATTTGTGTGTGTATATGTGTGAGTTTGTGTGTGTGTATATATGTGTGTGTGTATATGTGTGAGTGTGTGTGTGTGTGTTTGTATATGTGTAAGTGCGTGTATGTGTGTGTATATGTGTGAGTGTGTTTATGTGTATGTGTGTATATGTATGAGTGTGTGTATGTGTATATGTAGGTGTATATATGTGAGTGTGTATATGTGTGTATATGTCTAAATGTGTGAGTGTGTATGTGTGTATATGTATGAGTTTGTGTATGCGTGTGTGTGTATATGTGTGTGTGTGAGTGTGTATGTGTGTATATGTGTGAGTGTGTGTGTGAGTGTGTGTGTATTTGTGAGTGTGTATGTTTGTGTGTTTATGTGAGTGTGTGTGTGTGTATATGTATATGTGTGAGGGGGTATGTGTGAGTGCATGTGTATGTGTGTGTATATGTGTGAGTGTATATGTTTGTGTATATATGTGAGTGTGTGTGTGTGTGTTTCTACCAAAGTGACTGTTTTAGTTCTGAATTTTTTGAGTGTCCTTTTGCATACAACTGCAAAATAAAATTTGAAATTACTTCATGGGTGAAATAAAGTAATAAGAAAATAAAATGGTAGAAAAAAATCCCATAGATCAGGGGTCAGCAACCTTCGGCCCCCAGATGTTTTGGAACTACATTTTCCATGATGCTGAGAGACTCTTTAGGCTGTCTGAGCATCATGGGAAATGTAGTGCCAAAACATCTGGGGGCCCAAGGTTGCTGGCCCCTGCCATAGATAATCATCAATTAAATTGTTTTAACAAATGGCAAAAAATATTCTTAGCAAACATACAGTGAATGTTATTTTTTTTTCCCTGAAGTGGAAATATAACCCACAACACCAGGCTACACAACATGTTTTTTGTCATGAGCATGTAGTGTAAAATGAAGGCAGAATATGAAGTTTCCTTTAATACTGATTACCGACCCTGGGCTCATTTACATTTACCTTTTAAAAATGGAGCCGTAAGCTACCGAAGCGGACGACAGCTAAAATACCAGATTTCTGCTTTGCGTGCAGTCGCTCTTTTCGTGTAGGTGTAAGTTAGCGTTGTGTTAACGCTTCCACCCAATGCCAGATTTCTAAAACATTAGTAGGTTACTATGGTAACCCGACCTTACACTGCACTTGATCGCATATACGCGCCGCACACAAGTGTGGCACGTATATTTTCCATGTCGCTCTCTGTTAAAATAAAATCAAACACCTAACGCATGCGCAATATGTACCTCTCGACCGCAACCCCCCACTGCAATAACTATGGCAAAGCAACCCCCATATCGCAAAGTATCTATCAATGTTATTAACTGCTAATCCGCCAACCCTCCACAACTCAATCTAGCTATTTAAACTATTAACCCATAATCCGCCATTCATCCACATCGCAATCAACCTAATTAAACCATTAACCTCTAATCCGCCACTAACCCACATTGCAATTAACCTAATAAATCTATTAAACCCTAAACAGCCAAACACCACCTTGCTTGCTTCCAAGGACCTTCGAGGGCTTGCTCTCCTGACAAGTGACCTCCCCCTGCCATGTCTGCTCCTGCCTGAAGATTGCTCCAACCTGGCCCACGTAGGAGAGGGAAAATCTACTGCGCTGGAAGGTCCCCTTAAAGGAGACAGTGACTTTCTGTGGCTGGCAGCTGACCCAAACCCTGGTCCCGTTCCTGGTCCAGGTGATGCAGTCTGCAAGTACGTGCCTTCGTTTGGACCACCACGCCTCTTAAACTCCTAGAGTCACCTCCGCTCTCCGAGGCATCCAGGGCCTTGCACTGTGTTAGGCCGCGACTCAGCCGCTTGTCCCGGCTCCTCCACTCTGTTGTCCTACTCCTGTTCAGGATCCGCCCGACCGCTAGGCCTCTTGCCTGACCTCCGAGGCCTAGCGTTGCTATGCTCCGGGCTTAAGAATTCTGGATGCCTGGATCATCTCACCGGCCGTCTACTCCTCCCAACTGAAGCCATTGCCACCTCTTGGACAAGGGGAGCCTCCCTCTGCCTTCCACCAGCCGCTTTGCTACCCATGCTCAACCGGTCCTGGATCCATTCCATACTATGCCACTGTGTCATCTCAAGGACCTCAGCCAAGAGAGCCTCCATCTTCTTGGCTCCTCACTTAGGCCAGGTAAGGCAAAACTCCTAACTGTTCCTCACCGTGGTGGTCCCAGATCAAAGAGGCCCTTCACTTCCTGTATGGGATTTATAAACCCCTTTCCTTAACACCCACCCCTTGTCCTCAATCTGACCCATTCCAGTCTTTCCAAGTGGGGTCAGTTAACCCCTCCCTCCAGATTGTCCTCTGGGGTTTGTTCTCTCCCTTTACTATCTGAACAAGAGAAGCAGTGTTTTAGTTTACCCTGCTGGAGCTGTCTCTCTGTCTGACAACAAGACCGATTTGTTTGCCTAGCAGGTGTAGACAGTTCACAGCTTATTTACAGTAGGTGTGATCCTTGTGTATACTCTTTTGCTCTTTTGTATTCCTTTGTTGGGCTGTGTGGATGTTACTCATTAAATTCAAAGACTGCTAACTAAGGAAGTTATGTTTAAATTGTATTTCTTTTTTTTTATTTGATAGTCACAGCTAAAAGGGATTTTGTATGGAATAATTATTTATCATGGAGACATAATTTCAGACTAGAAAATGAGATGCATGCATTAGTGTGTCTATGTATGTGAGTGTGTGTATATGTGTGCGTGTGTGTATATATGTGTGAGTGTGTGTATGTCTGTATATATGTGAGTGTATGTATATGTATGTATATGTGTGTATGTGTGTGTATAAGTGTGAGTGCCAGTGTGTATATGTGTGTGTGTGTATATATATATGTGTGTGTGTGTGTATGTGTGAGTGTGTATGTGTGTGTGAGTTTGTGTGTATATGTGTGTGTGTATGTGTGTATATGTGTGTATAAGTGTGTGTACGTGTGTGTATATATGTGAGTGTATGTATGTGTGTATGTGCGTGCATCTTGGTCCAAAAAGTATATTTGTGAGTGTGTGTGTATATATGTGTGTGTGTGTATATCTGTGTGTATGTGTATTTGTGTGTGTATATGAGTGAGTTTGTGTGTGCGTATATATGTGTGTGTGTGTATATGTGTGAGTGTGTGTATGTGTGTGTATATGTGTGAGTGCGTGTATGTGTGTGTATATGTGTGAGTGTGTATGTGTGTGTATGTGTGTATATGTGTGAGTGTGTGTATGTGTGTATATGTGTGTATATGTATGAGTGTGTGTATGTGTATATGTAGGTGTATATATGTGTGTGTATATGTGTGTATATGTGTAAATGTGTGAGTGTGTATGTGTGTGAGTTTGTGTATGTGTGTGTGTGTATGTGTGTGTATATGTGTGAGTGTGTATGTTTGTGTGTGTGTGTATGTGTGAGTGTGTGTATGTTTGTATAAATATGTGTGAGTGTGTTTGCGAGTGTGTGTATTTGTGAGAGTGTATGTTTGTGTGCTTATGTGAGTGTGTGTCTATATATATGTGTGAGTGTGTGTGTATATGTGTGTGTGAGTGTGTATTTGTGAGTGTGTATGTTTGTGTGCTTATGTGAGTGTGTGTGTGTGTATATGTGTGAGGGGGTATGTGTGAGTGCATGTGTATGTGTGTGTATATGTGTGAGTGTGTATGTTTGTGTATATATGTGAGTGTGTGTGTGTGTTTCTACCAAAGTGACTGTTTTAGTTCTGAATCTTTTGAGTGTCCTTTTGCATACAACTGCAAAATTAAATTTGAAATAACTTCATGGGTGAAATAAAGTAATAAGAAAATAAAATGGTAGAAAAAAATCCTATAGATCAGGGGTCAGCAACCTTGGGCCCCCAGATGTTTTGGAACTACATTTTCCATGATGCTGAGACACTCTTTAGGCTGTCTGAGCATCATGGGAAATGTAGTGCCAAAACATCTGGGGGCCAAATGTTGCTGGCCCCTGCCATAGATAATCATCAATTAAATTGTTTTAACAAAGGGCAAAAAATATTCTTAGCAAACATACAGTGAATGTTATTTTTTTTCCCTTGCTTGCTTGCATCCAAGGACCTTCGAGGGCTTGCTCTCCTGACAAGTGACCTCCCTCTGCCATGTCTGCTCCTGCCTGAAGATTGCTCCGACCTGGCCCACGTAGGAGAGGGAAAATACACTGCGGTGGAAGGTCCCCTTAAAGGAGACAGTGACTTTCTGTGGCTGGCAGCTGACCCAAACCCTGGTCCCGTTCCTGGTCCAGGTGATGCAGTCTGCAAGTACGTGCCTTCGTTTGGACCGCCACGCCTCTTAAACTCCTAGAGTCACCTCCGCTCTCCGAGGCATCCAGGGCCTTGCACTGTGTTAGGCCGCGACTCAGCCGCTTGTCCCGGCTCCTCCACTCTGTTGTCCTACTCCTGTTCAGGATCCGCCCGACCGCTAGGCCTCTTGCCTGACCTCCGAGGCCTAGCGTTGCTATGCTCCGGGCTTAAGAATTCTGGAAGCCTGGATCATCTCACCGGCCGTCTACTCCTCCCAACTGAAGCCATTGCCACCTCTTGGACAAGGGGAGCCTCCCTCTGCCTTCCACCAGCCGCTTTGCTACCCATGCTCAACCGGTCCTGGATCCATTCCATACTATGCCACTGTGTCATCTCAAGGACCTCAGCCAAGAGAGCCTCCATCTTCTTGGCTCCTCACTTAGGCCAGGTAAGGCAAAACTCCTAACTGTTCCTCACCGTGGTGGTCCCAGATCAAAGAGGCCCTTCACTTCCTGTATGGGATTTATAAACCCCTTTCCTTAACACCCACCCCTTGTCCTCAATCTGACCCATTCCAGTCTTTCCAAGTGGGGTCAGTTAACCCCTCCCTCCAGATTGTCCTCTGGGGTTTGTTCTCTCCCTTTACTATCTGAACAAGAGAAGCAGTGTTTTAGTTTACCCTGCTGGAGCTGTCTCTCTGTCTGGCAACAAGACCGATTTGTTTGCCTAGCAGGTGTAGACAGTTCACAGCTTATTTACAGTAGGTGTGATCCTTGTGTATACTCTTTTGCTCTTTTGTATTCCTTTATTGGGCTGTGTGGATGTTACTCATTAAATTCAAAGACTGCCAACTGAGGAAGTTATGTTTAAATTGTATTTCTTTTTTTTATTTGATAGTCGCAGCTAAAAGGGATTTTGTATGGAATAATTATTTATCATGGAGACATAATTTCAGACTATGTGTATGTGTGAGTGTGTATGTGTGTGTGAGTTTGTGTGTATATGTATATGTGTGTGTATATGTGTGTATAAGTGTGTGTATGCGTGTGTATATATGTGAGTGTATGTATGTGTGTATGTGTGTGTATCTCGGTCCAAAAAGTATATTTGTGAGTGTGTGTATATATGTGTGTGTGTGTATATGTGTGAGTTTGTGTGTATATGTGTGTGTGTATATATATGTGAGTGTGTGTATGTGAGTTTGTGTGTATGTGTGTATATGTGTGTGTGAGTGTGTGTTTGTGTGAGTGTGTGTATGTGTGTTTAAAGGTGTGTGTATATGTGTGAGTTTGTGTGTATATGTGTGTGTGTATATGTGTGTGAGTGTGTGTGTATGTGTAAGTTTGTGTGTGCGTTTATATGTGTGTGTGTGTGTATATGTGTGTGTGTGTGTGTGTGTGTGTGTGTGAGTGTGTGTGTATTTGTATGAGTGTGTATGTTTGTGTGTTTATGTGAGTGTGTATATGTGTGAGTGTGTGAGGGGGTATGTGTGAGTATGTGTGTGTGTATGTTTGTGTGTGTGTGTGAGTGTGTGTATGTGTGTATATATGTGTGTGTGTGTGTATGTTTGTGTGCATATGTGAGTGTGTGTGTGTGTGTTTCTACCAAAGTGACTGTTTTAGTTCTGAATCTTTTGAGTGTCCTTTTGCATACAAATGCAAAATTAAATTTGAAATTACTTCATGGGTGAAATAAAGTAATAAGAAAATAAAATGGAAGAAAAAAATCCCATAGATCAGGGGTCAGCAATCTTGGGCCCCCAGATGTTTTGGAACTACATTTTCCATAAGAGATAAACATTGTATTACGTCTTATGGACCCTAGATTTATAGACCAATGAACACACAACAGAGGTTTTGGGCTAAAGTCCGGTCACGGTCACGTTTATTATATAACAATAAGCTTCTTAAATTGGGATATTTAAATATGCCGTCTTAGGAAACTTATTCATAATAATCAGAACTGTATAAAGTTCTTAACTGGTGGCGGCAATTAACTAGCTAGTCTAACCCCTACTTACAGACGGCCAGGGTCCACACGGTGTTTGCAGCGCGGCACGGATTGCCACGCCCAATTGGCGGAGAGAGAAAGCTGTAAGCTCGTAGAGTTGTTTGGCCTATGATTCATAGGGGGGAGCATCACTCTTTTCTCTCCCCGCCCACTCTCTGGGCCCTGACTGACCACCACAAGAGTCAACCGCCTCTTGCCGCCACTTAACTGACAAACTCTCAATAATCATAACAATTTTAACCAAACCTTTGTTGTTTTGTTTTTTAATATATATATATATATATATATATATACAACAGAAATAAGAGCCTTTTGAATTTCCCTGAGGAAGATATCAAGTCCCACATCCGTGAGAGGAACACCATCAGGGCGATGAAGAGTTTTGTTGTCAGCCGTCAACGTATCATGCCTAATGGCAAAAACCCCTAACTCCGTGACCACTCTCCCCATTTCCCTGTTCAACTTCTTCTTATATGCGGCCCTCTGGGTAACAATATACCTCCAACGCAGCCGTGCAACCACGTTGGACTATCCAATCCGCACATCTTTGAGCCATGCGCACACCCAGCGTAAGTCCGAAGCCATACATCTAATCAAGTCTAGCACTGGCACAGACCCATGTCATTCCCTCCAAATTGCAGTATAATAATTTGAGGATGCCCCCACCTCCTGTGAGCATCTTGAAGCAGGCTAGGCAACTCATCCCATGTCAGACCCCGGCGGCCCAGCCACCGAATGTTAGCCTTGGAAGGGGAGAATCCTAACTGTTGCCCGTCAGGTAAACGCAGCGCCCTGATGGATGCCCAGTGCATGAAAGAATGTCCCACTATCCATACTCGCGTCGGGGAAGGATTCCTGCCTTCAATCACATGATAAAAGGCTGAGCCACAGACAAAAAGTTCCAAAACCCATAAAGCCCAACCACAGTGAGCCCTCTAGCTCCCTTATTGTTAAAGCGACCCTAATGAAGCATGTCCCCCAAAGGACGGATATATAATTTAAATCTACCAGATTTCAACCGCCCTAGTCTCTTAATATCCGCCTCAGAAGACCCACTGCTAGCTGCACTTGTAGCAGCCCCAATCCGAAATGAGTGGGACGCAATTCTGGCAGGATCCAGACCTGCAGCAGACGCAGCCCTGGATAGCACCCTCCTAAACTGAAAAACAGAAAGCGATGAACCATCCTCATGCACAAAAAGTTGTTGAGGGCCCCGCGGTCTAACTAAACAAAACTCCTCAAAGCTTTGCACCGGGCAACATTCCGGGAATTCATGCCTGTGCAACGAAATCCATGCCCCCTTCTCCTCTGGATCAGTTTTTGACCTGGGCACAAGCAGCAACAACCCCCCTTCGGTGGGACGCACGTGCTCCCATTTTATACCTCCACCCGTGCCCAGCTTGGAGGATGCAACCAGCTCCCCTACTCTCAAAGCCCCCGCCAGAGCAAACGCGAAAGCCGTCCGAAAGAGCAAAGCCTCGTACCTGGATGAGCACATTGACTGCAGCGTCCCCACCAACTCCCACAAATGCGCCGGGGTAATAGGCTCCCTACGGTCCTTGTGGCAGCTATCCCCACCCCTTCAACACCTGTCTTACTAGAAAGGCGCCCGAGTAATCGGCAATCCCTAAAGTTTTATTAAAGAACGAGATAGCAGACAACCTGCTCTGCACCCCCAATCTAGACACCCCTTGCCCACAAAAACATGCCAACCAATCAAGCACATGTACCTGTGTAGCCGCATGGACCTGGAACCCCTGACGGGCAGCAAAGCAGACCCAAGTCTTCCAGTGGTTTTCGTACGTACTCCACGTCTTAGGTGCTAAAGAAGCCCTCACTAAGGGGATGACACTTTCCCAGCCCCCGACATCTGCCAAAGAAACATAGGGCAAGTTAGGCCAGTCGACTCAGCCATTGGCGCCACCCTCCTAAACTGCTCCAAGTAATATCTTGTTAGGGCATCCGCCACTACATTCTTCACCTCCGGGACATGCCGTGCCGTGAAGCTCACATTCAACTGTAAGCATCTCAACACTAGGTGTCTGAAGTATGTGACCACCCTTGGCGATGAAGCCGACAAGCAGTTTCATGTTGTCGGACCAGAAAATGACCGACCGATGCGCCAATTTCTGACCCCACATAGCAACTATGATAGGGAAAAGTCCAAAAAGGGTCAGGTTCTTAATCAGACCCACCCTAACCCACTCGTCTGGCCAAGGAGCCGCGCTCCATTCGCCATTTAGATAAGCTCCATATCCAAAACCCCCTGCTGTGTCCTTAAAAAGGTGCAGCAGTTGGTTCGAGATGGGTGCCTTCTGCCATATGCAGACGCCATTGAAGTTCTTCAAGAAGACTTCCCAGACCTTGAGATCATCCTTCATCTCCATGGACACCCTGATCCTAGATCTATGCCCCCTAGGACCCTGCAGCTGTCTCTCAAGCCGCCTATTGTATATTCTACCCTTCGGGATGGCCCATCCCGCGAAATTAAGTAGCCCCAGCAAAGACTGCAGTTCTTTGATGGAAACCGAGTCAGCACTAGCTATGGACAAAACCACCTACAACAGATGGTCGACCTTGTCCTTAGGAAGCCTGCACTCTCCCGCCCGAGTATCTATCTCAATCCCCAGAAACGTCAAACAAGTACACGGGCCTTCTGTCTTTTCACTTGCCAGTGGAACCCCGAATCTCCCGATCATATCCTGCATGATAGCCATCAAGCTAGAGCATTCATCAGAATCAGCCGCTCCCACCAGCAAAAAGTCATCCAGGTAATGGGCTACGGCCCCACCCCTAGACGCCCTTTGTACTACCCAGTGCAAGAACGAGCTGAAGCTTTCAAAAAACGTGCATGATAACGAACATTCCATGGGAAGGCATTTATCCACATAGAATGCCCCATCCATCTTCATGCCCATTAGCCTGAATGCGGACGGGTGCAGTGGCAGAAGTCGAAACGCAGACTCTATGTCTAGCTTCGCCATCAGCGCCCCTTTTCCTTTGCCCCTGACGATCACCAACGCGTTGTCAAAAGACTGATAATGTACTGAGCTCAGTACCAGGTCAATGGCATCATTCACTGATGCCCCTCTAGGAAAGGACAAGTGGTGTATAAGCCTATACTTGCCAGTATCCTTCTTAGGCACCACGCCCAATGGCGATACCACCAAATCGGGCAACGGAAGGTCCCAAAAGGGGCCTACCACCCTACCCAATTCCACCTCCTTCGCCAACTTGTCCCTCACTACCCCCGGGTATTCGTAGGCCAACTTAAGGTTACGGTGGACAATGGACCCAACCACATGACCACCTAAAGGAATTCTAAATCCCTCCTCCAACCCCACCCCGATCATTCAAGCCACCTCCTGATCGGGGTAATTCGCCAGCCATGGTCCCATGGCTGATGGATTAAGGGGCCCCTTTTGAGGCTGGCTTATCCCAGCCAGACTCCCTCCACCTACTGCAGTCAACCCCAGGGTGTGGGCCACTGCAGAATTTGCAGATGTGATGAAAGGAGCAGCTTGCCCCCCTGTCGCACTGCTTGTCCTTGGATTTCCAGCACTCCCTACCCCGTTTCTTCTGCCGCAGGGAAGGGCAGATAACTCCCTGGCGCGACGTCTGTGGGACGCTTGCCATGCCCTCCAGCCCCAATTTGGACCACAGGTAGAGATCCTGAGTCCCAAAATGTAGGAGAGGGTTCCCCACCATCTTCCTACGGAAGGCCATGTCATACTCATGCAATGCCCCTTCCTTGAACCGTGCGTGGATATCATATATGGTATCCTCGTACTTAAAAAGGTTATGACCCTGAGACGGTCACTTGTCCACATGACAAGTTGCCAGCACGCGAAAGCAGCACTGCCACTCCTCGTAAGTCTCAGGCCTTTGCACCTTCTTAGGGCCGGTACCATCCGCTGCCCTTTCCCTAGCCCTACATGCCTCCGGCGAAAGTTCAAAGATGTTAACATAACGCCCATCTTGAATTTTCTTCACCACTTTAGCTTTTAGATGTCCGTACAAGGAGTGAACCAAACATGGGTAGGTGTCCCCATGCGAGGCCACTTTACTTGACACCATCACGGACGCCGACGCCGCGCCAGCTAAGCTGACGCCCGGTGTGAATGGAACCACCTCCATACCCACAGATGAAGGCACGTTACCCTTAACCTGCGGTGCAACCAGCTTTTTAATCATCTTAAACATCTCCCTCTGCCCCTTCCCTACTAAACCCAAATCACCCTCACTCTCTGAGCCTGACTCACTAGTAGATGCGCCCTGCTCTGCGTTTGGTGCTGTGTGAAGTAGGTACTCACCGCTGGGGGCCAGTGGCGGAGCAGCTCCTGCTGGCGATGCTAGCGATGCTGAAGCAGCCAAGGTGGGCTGCACCGAATCCGTTGCTACGTTATCCTGACGGGATGTCAAAGCCATATTGGTGACTGGACCCACTGAGACAACCTGTGGGGACAAAACAGAACTCTGCGCAGCTGAGTGGACCCCCGCGGGGGCCCCTGCTGACCTCTCAGTATCCCCCACCCCACACATCCCCAATACAGACGCCACCACCCTGCGAATCACCTCCTCAGTCACACAATGCCCACCAATCACGCCCACAGTCGGCCCAGGTGCCACAGCAGCCCTCACATCATGTAACCCAGCACCCACATTGCCTGTCACCCTTGAAACTTCAGAGACAAACACACCTTGCTCATGCGCATTTATTCCCATGCGACTCGCTATGCCCTGATTGCGACCCTCAACATCTTCATTCCTGAAACCTGCTTCCCTTTCTAGCAATCTTGTTCCATCGCATTTATACCCATGCAAACCCCCCCCTGTGAATGCTCACTTTCAGCAGCTCATCAGCCACATTAGCCCTTCTCCCCCCTGGAGTCTTTTGAGTGGCTTTTCTCCCCCCTCTACCCCTCCCCTCCCCGCAGGAGCCCGGTCATCAGAGCAGAGCCTCCCCGACTTACCTGGGGGAGCCCTCTGCACCGACCGACTCCTGCTGCGTGCATTGCCGCTTCTGGCACGCTCCTCCCCACTGGATGAATCATCCAGGGAGGAAGTGCGCGCGTGGCGACCGGAAGGGGCGGAGCTTAAGTCCGGAGCAGGCCTGGAGGTACCGGAGGCCCCTGGGCCCACGTTTTCCCCAAAACCTGCCCCCAGAGCCCCAGCACCAGACAGACCTGCAGGGGACAAGGTCCCCATGAGCGCCTGAGCCAGCGCCAGGACTGGACAGCATACCTCAGGGGGCATGGCCTGCAGCTGCTGCCATGCGGTGACACCGGCAGCAGCTGCAGCAGGTAAAATAGCTTGGGGCCTAGGAGAGGCCAAAGGGGGGCTACTAAACTGGTGTACTAAGCCCAAAACATTGGGGGCCTGCTCAGGCCCAGCCACAATGACTGAGGCCGCATGGGCCCCAGCCATCCAGTCAGTGAGGCCTGCACTCTCTGTCAGAGGGACCCCTAGAGCACCTGGGCATAATCAATAGAGAAATCCATGATAGGAGACTGGGGTACAGGGCCTGCAGGCAGGTTCTGGATACCCAGCCCCCTCCTCACAGTACTCATGGATGGTAGGAGGGGGGATGCCTGGGGCCTAGCCGTGGGAGTAGGGGGTACCACATCCTCATGATCTGATGCTCCACTTCTCCTTGCAGATCCACTCATGCCTGGCACCTCCTGCACGATCTCCTGAAACCGCTTAGGTGGCACAGATTTCCTCCTGGAACGCTGCATCACTGGATCACGAACACACAGGAAAGCTCCTTTGAAGTCTGGAACCAGGAACAAAAGATGGCCGGATCCACTGCAACAAGGACCTATAAAGGTAAGCAGAATTACCAGCCCCCACATTTGCAACAATATAGCTGACCTAGTACCCTCCAGACTTCAACTCGGTTATCCCTTAATTTTGTTACAGGCCCACTAGAGGGCCCTCCACTTCCATGATGCTGAGACACTCTTTAGGCTGTCTGAGCATCATGGGAAATATAGTGCCAAAACATCTGGGGGCCCAAGGTTGCTGGACCCTTCCATAGATAATCATCAATTAAATTGTTTTAACAAAGGGCAAAAAATATTCTTAGCAAACATACAGTGAATGTAATTTTTTTTCCCTGAAGTGGAAATATCACCCACAACACCAGGCTACACAACATGTTTTTTGTCATGAGCATGTAGTGTAAAATGAAGGCAGGAACATGAAGCTTCCTTTAATAATGATTACCGACCCTGGGCTCATTTAGATTTAGCCTTTAAAAATGGAGCCGAAAGCTACCGAAGCGGACGACAGCTAAAAGTAATACCATTTCATTGAAAAAGTTTCTGCTTTGCGTGCAGTCACTTTTTCTGTGTAGGTGTAAGTTAGCGTTGTGTTAACGCTTCCACCCAATGCCAGATTTCTACAACATTAATAGGTTACTATGGTAACCCAACCTTATACTGCACTCGATCACATATACGCGCCGCACGTATATTTTCCCTGTCGCTCGCTGTTAAAATAAAATCAAACACCTAACGCATGCGTTATATGTACCACTCGACCGCTACCCCCCACCGCAATTACTTTGGCAAAGCTACCCCCATATCGCAAAGTATCTATCAAAGTTATTAACCGCTAATCCGCCAACCCCCATATCGCAAAGTATCTATCAAAGTTATTAACCCCTAAACCGCCATCCCTCTACAACACAATCTAGCTATTTAAACTATTAACCTCTAATCCGCCACTACCCCACATCGCAATTAACCTAATAAATCTATTAACCCCTAAACAGCCAAACTCCCACATCTCAATTAACCTAATAAATATATTAACCCCTAAACCCCCTAATCTAAACTAAACTTCCAATAGCCCTTAAAAGGGCCTTTTGTAGGGCATTAGCCTAAGTTAAAGGATTACTTTCTGTTATAATTTTTAAGCTAAACAACTAACATATTAAAGTTAATAAACATTAATTAAAACCTACTGACCTATATTTTCTCCAAAACAAAGTTTCATAACGTTCTAAAAGTTATATCTTTTATTCGCCGATGATGTCACGTTATCCTGCCCACTATTTTCAGCACTGCGTGTTCAAAATACTTAAACCAATAACTTTGTGTTTAAAGCGCAATTTTGAAACCTAGGTATTGTAAACGGATTGGTACAGAGCAAAGGATACCCACGGAGTGGGTTTGGAAAACAATTAAATTTGCAGACAAGATTTCTGATGTACGGAAGAGATATGTTAATGAAATGCTATTGATAAAAAGCGTATTTGGGATAGTTAGTTACTAACAGGCATAGAAAATATTTACTTACAGTGGCCCTTTAACGTGATATACAAGTAGTCACCAGCACTGGAAGTAAGTTAAAAAAACTTTTATTAAAGACACATAAAAACAAGCAACGTTTCGGGGATTAACCCCTTAATCATACTTGGACTTTACATTACCCTAAGTTTTAACAGCTATTTTACCTTAAAAAATATTAAGTCCCCCCTCTAACAGTAAAAGCCCCCACCCACCAATGGGTAGTTTAGGATTTTTTAGTGTTAGGTTTTTGTTTTAATTTTGGGGGGTTTTACTGTTAGAGGGGGGACTTAGTATTTTTTAAGGTAAAAGAGCTGTTTAACTTAGGACAATGCCCTACAAAAGGCCCTTTTAATGGCTTTTGGTAGTTTAGTTTAGTAGATTAGGGGGTGTTTTTATCTTGTGGGGTGTTTTTATTTTCATAGGGATTAGGTTTAACCCTTTCCTGCCAGGGTTAAAGTGTCTACATCGGAACAACTGTTCTGATGTAGACAAATTGAAATCAACTATTGGATCGGGTCTGGGGGGCGTCCCTATAACCCTAGGAACGCCCTCCAGACCACGATCAAATCCAGGAAACGCAGAAGGCTTCAGGACAGCCGTTGCTATACCGTCATAACGGCTCTAAAGCCCAGTGTAATTATGACGGAATAGAACGGCATAACGGCGTTAAAAGGTTAATTTTTTTATTTTGGATAATTTGTTTAACTTTTTTCAGTAATTTTAGCCTTTTTTAATTTTTTGCAATTTTAGATTTAATTATTGTAATGCAATCTTAGGTTTCCTTTTTAAATTAACGTTAGGGCTTTTATTTTAATTGTAATTTTTGATTTTTTAATTTTATTTGTAATTTCGTATATTTTATATTTTAATTGTAATTTAAGATTTTTTAAATTAATGTAATGGGAGTTAATTTAGGGGATGTTAGGTTAGGGGGCTTAGTGATTAGTTATTTGCGTTGTGGTGAATAGTGAATTGGGGTTAATAGTTTTAATAGCTAGTGTGCGTTGTGGGGCATGGCGGATCAGGAGTTAATAGTTTTAATAGCTAGTTTGCATTGTGGGGCATGGCAAATTAGGGGTTAATAGTTTTAATAGCTAGTTTGCCTTGTGGGGCATGGCAGATTAGGGGTTAATAGTTTTAATAGCTAGTTTGCATTGTGGGGCATGGCAGATTAGGGGTTCATAGTTTTAATAGCTAGTTTGCGTTGTGGGGCATGGTAGATTAGGAGTTAATCGTTTTAATAGATAGTTTGCATTGTGGGGTACGGCAGATTAGGGGTTAATAGTTTTAATAGCTAGTTTGCGTTGTGGGGCATGGCGGTTTTAGTGGTTAATAGATTTATTATAAATTGCGATGTGTGGGGGATGGCCGATAGAGGGGTTTTGAAGTGTCGGGTTAGATTTCAATGGGAAAAAGCTCTCAAGGAGCACCTTTTTCCTGTTTTACACCTAGTTGAGCTGGGTGTTATTTTTGTTACTGTATCGGCAGCCTCCGAGCATGGGAAATTTAAAGATTAGCGGGTTCTGATACTTTGTATGTGACATGATAATGTTTTCGGCAGCCGGAGTCCGGTTGCCGAAATTGAGTTAAACGGGCCGTTGGAAGCAGCCGTTAAACGATATTGCTTCCGACAGCTTATTTAACAGTTTGCAAGTGCACGCAAACCTAATTACGGCTAAATGGAAACGAGCGGCCTGTCCTTGGACACAGATGCACGATTCACTTGGTTATAGTGTATGTGCTCTTATTTTTTATTCAGACACTACATTTACAGTCATTATTTAGCATTCCAAAGTACTTTTAATACTGTACACATTTCCAAATTTGTAGGTTCAGAAATCCCATGACAGGTCAAACAGATTGTTAAATGACATTCTTCAGATAGAGCTGCACAAAAGCGTTGCTTCCTAGTCATGAATAATTAAACAACTTTGCAATATATTGCATTTATTTATTTTGACCCTTTCTCATGTAATTTATCAAAAGTTTAGCATTTTCTAATTATCAGAACATGGAATGAACTTTGCTGACTTCTCAAGGCTAAGCCTGTTACATATCTGTCCTTAATTGGTTTAAGTGAATAACAGCTGCAAAACTCATTATACTAACTTTATGACAGTGGCCTTGTTGTCTGAGGAATAAAGCCAAGACTGGCATCTCCAAATAAGGCAAATGGGGGGTGGAGTTTGACTACTAAAGAATAGCTACAGTAAAAAGGATTTTAATTTGTTTTACAACGTTAAAGGAGCATTAAACACAATTTTATTCTTTCATGTATTACATAAACAAAATACAATATTAAACTACCTTTTACTTCTGTTATCTATTTTTCTTTTTTCTTTTGGTATCCTTTGATGAAAAGCATTCCTAGGTAGGCAAAGGAGCAGCAATGCACTACTGGGAGCAGTTGGTGATTGGTAGCTGCACATATATAACTCTTGTCATTGGCTTACCTGATTTGTTCATCTAGCTATCAGTAGTTCATTTCTGTTCATTCAACAAAGGATACTGACAGAATGAAGCAAATGTTATCAAATAAATAAAAAAATAGGAATGTAAAATATGCGTAACGCGAATTGTGTTTTGCGCTTTCGGCCTAACGCTGTGTGGGGTTAGCGCACATGAAGAATTACTAATCTCAAAGTTTGTTTTTGAAACATTAAATATTAAAAAATAATTATTATTAAAAATTATACTTGAATGTGTATTCAATGTATTTATGCTGTCTATAGTGCAACTTTTTAACGCACTACCCTCTAGGTTTTCAGTCACACTAACCTGACAAGTGTAAAATGTGATTGCGCTCTCATGATTGTGTTTACTTTCAACTTGTAATACTTTCCATTGTGCGCAAAAAGATCATATTGTTTGCGCACAATAGTTAGCGTGCCACTTGTTATCAAGCCCTAATTGTCAGACTGCCTGACTATCTATAAACATAAAGGGAATAAAGTAATCTTTTACTTTTGCTTTCTCTATATGCCAGTTATCTTTATTCCCCAGCTGAAAACCCTTCATTTCCCTGTGCATTTCCCCCTCTCTTCTTACCATATATTGTTACTCTCCATATTCCTTTTCACACTGCCCTGCTATCCATTCCCATTCTGTCTCTCTTTTCCCACCTCTACCTACCAAACCTATTTCTCACCTTACAAACAGTTGTTTCTTCTGCTTACTAACCCCTTACGCTCTAATTCCATTTTATGTCTCTTCAAATACACACTCCAAGGCCTAGTTATCAATGTGTCTACTTACCTGCCTTCGCCGGCCCAATACGCCCGCCTAAGCTCGCCTACCATCGCCACCACGGACCTGAGTAATCTCGCCAAAGTTATCAAAAAAGCTGTCAAAAAGCCGCACATCAAGTACGGGGCGATGAGCAGCGGACTGTGATAGTTATCACTCATCCAATCTCGCTGCTCTTCGGCTTTTCTACAGCTTTATTGATAAGCTGTCACTAAGCACCCACACTAAACTACACTGTTCTACCTCCTATACCGGCACACCCGGAGCCCCCCGCAACTAAATAAATTTATTAACCCCTAAACCTCCGCTCCTAGACCTCGCCGCAACTATAATAAATGTATTAACCCCAGAACCGCCGCTCCCAGAGCCCACCGCCACCTACATTATACAAAGTAACTCCTATCCTGCCCCCCCCTATACCGCCGCCACCTATAATAAATTTTTTAACCCCTATCCTGCCGATCCCGGACCCCGCCGCAACTAAATAAATTGTTAAACCCCTAAACTGCCGCTCCCGGACCCCGCCGCCACCTATATTAAACTTATTAACCCCTAATCTGCCCCCCCTACACCGTCGCCACCTATAATAAATTTATTAACCCCTATCCTGCCCCCCCTACACCGCCGCCACTAAAATAAAATTATTAACCCCTAAACCTAAGTCTAACCCTAACCCTAACACCCCCCTAACTTAAATATTAATTAAATACATATAAATATTATAACTCTTATTAACTAAATTAATCCTATTTAAAACTAAATACTTACCTTTAAAATAAACCCTAATATAGTTACAATATTACTAATAATTATATTGTAGCTATTTTAGGATTTATTTTTATTTTACAGACAAATTTCAATTTATTTTAACCTATATTATTTATTTAACCTATATTAATTATTTTAACCTATATAATTACACCTAACACTACACTATCATTAAATAAATTATTCTTTTTTAAACTAAATACTTACCTGTAAAATAAACCCTAAGATAGCTACAATGTAATTAATAATTACATTGTAGCTATTTTAGGATTTATATTTATTTTACTGGTAACTTTGTATTTATTTTAGCTAGTTAGAATAGTTATTAAATAGTTATTAACTATTTAATAACTACCTAGCTAAAAGAAATACAAATTTACCTGTAAAATAAATCCTAACCTAAGTTACAATTAAACCTAATACTACACTATCATTAAATTAATTAAATAAATTACCTACAAATAACTACAATGAAATACAATTAAATAAACTAACTAAAGTACAAAAAATAAAAAAAGCTAAGTTACAAAAAAATAAAAAATAAAAAGTTACAAACATTTAAAAAATATTACAATAATTTTAAGGTACTTACGCCTAATCTAAGCCCCCTAATAAAATAACAAAGCCCCCAAAATAAAAAAATGCCCTATCCTATTCTAAATTACGAAAGTTAACAGCTCTACTACCTTACCAGCCCTTAAAAGGGCCTTTTGCGGGGCATGCCCCAAAGTAATCAGCTCTTTTGCCTGTAAAAAAAATACAACCCCCCCAACATTAAAACCCACCACCCACACACCCCTACTCTAACCCAAACCCCCCTTAAATAAACCACTACACTACACCCCTGAAGATCATCCTACCTTTAGCCGTCTTCAGCCAGCCGACTACCGATGGAACAGAAGAGGACATCCGCAGCGGCTGAAGTCATCATCCAAGGGGCGCTGAAGAAGAGGGGCTTTGTTATTTTATTAAGGGGCTTAGATTAGGCGTAAGTACCTTAAAATTGTTGTAATATTTTTTAAATGTTTGTAACTTTTTATTTTTTATTTTTTGTTACTTCATTTTTTTTTTTTTTGTACTTTAGTTAGTTTATTTACTTGTATTTAATTGAAGTTATTTGTAGCTAATTTATTTAATTAATTTAATGATAGTGTAGTGTTAGGTTTAATTGTAACATAGGTTAGGATTTATTTTGCAGGTAATTTTGTATTTCTTTTAGCTAGGTAGTTATTAAATAGTTAATAACTATTTAATAACTATTCTAACTAGCTAAAATAAATACAAAGTTACCTGTAAAATAAATATAAATCCTAAAATAGCTACAATGTAATTATTAATTACATTGTAGCTCTCTTAGGGTTTATTTTACAGGTAAGTATTTAGTTTTAAATAGTAATAATTTAGTTAATGATAGTGTAGTGTTAGGTGTAATTGTAACTTAGGTTAGGATTTATTTTACAGGTAAATTTGTCTTTATTTTAACTAGGTAGCTATTAAATAGTTAATAACTATTTAATAGCTATTGTACCTAGTTAAAATAAATTGAAATTTGCCTGTAAAATAAAAATAAATCCTAAAATAGCTACAATATAATTATTAGTTATATTGTAGCTATATTAGGGTTTATTTTTTAGGTAAGTATTTAGGTTTAAATAGGATTAATTAACGGCTAGATTTAGAGTTCTGCGGCCATAGGGGTGAGTTAGCTACGCGTGCTTTTTTTCCCCCGCACCTTTTAAATACCGCTGGTATTTAGAGTTCACAGAAGGGCTGCGTTAGGCTCCAAAAAGGGAGCTTATAGGCATATTTACCGCCACTGCAACTCTAAATACCCCTAACCTTACACTTATTAACCCCTAATCTGCCGCCCCCGCTATCGCTGACCCCTGCATTATACTATTAACCCCTAATCTGCCGCTCCGTACACCGCCGCAACCGACGTTATCCCTATGTACCCCTAATCTGCAGCCCCTAACACCGCCGACCCCTATATTATATTTATTAACCTCTAATCTGCCGCCCCCAACGTCGCTGCCACCTACCTACAATTATTAACCCCTAATCTGCCGACCGGACTTCACCGCTACTATAATAAAGTTATTAACCCCTAATCCGCCTCACTCCCACCTCAATAATCCTATAATAAATAGTATTAACCCCTAATCTGCCCTCCCTAACATCACCGACACCTAACTTCAAGTATTAACCCCTAATCTGCCGACCGGACCTCACCGCTACTCTAATAAATTTATTAACCCCTAAAGCTAAGTCTAACCCTAACACTAACACCCCCCTAAGTTAAAAATAATTTTTTATCTAACTAAATAAATGAACTCTTATTAAATAAATTATTCCTATTTAAAGCTAAATACTTACCTGTAAAATAAACCCTAATATAGCTACAATATAAATAATAATTATAATGTAGCTATTTTAGGATTAATATTTATTTTACAGGCAACTTTGTATTTATTTTAACCAGGTACAATAGCTATTAAATAGTTAATAACTATTTAATAGCTACCTAGTTAAAATAATTACAAAATTACCTGTAAAATAAATCCTAACCTAAGTTACAATTAAACCTAACACTACACTATCAATAAATTAATGAAATAAAATACCTACAATTATCTAAAATTAAACCTAACACTACACTATCAATAAATTAATTACATACACATACCTACAAATAAATACAATTAAATAAACTAACTAAAGTACAAAAAATAAAAAAAGAACTAAGTTACAAAAAATAAAAAAATAATTTACAAACATTATAAAAATATTACAACAATTGTAAGCTAATTACACCTACTCTAAGCCCCCTAATAAAACAACAAATCCCCCCAAAATGCCCTACCCTATTCTAAAATAAAAATTGAAAAGCTCTTTTACCTTACCAGCCCTTAAAAGGGCCTTTTGCGGGGCATGCCCCAAAGAATTCTGCTCTTTTGCCTGTAAAAAAAAACATACAATACCCCCCAACATTACAACCCACCACCCACATACCCCTGATCTAACCCAAACCCCCCTTAAATATACCTAACACTAAGCCCCTTAAGATCTCCCTACCTTATCTTTACCACGCTGGGTATCAACGATCCGTCCAGAAGAGGCTCTGAAGTCTTCATCCAAGCCCAAGCAGGGGCTGAAGAGGTCCATCATCGGGCTGAAGAGATCCATCATCCGGCTGAAGTCTTGATCCAAGCGGGGGCTGAAGAGATCCATCATCCGGCTGAAGTCTTGATCCAAGCGGGGGCTGAAGAGATCCATCATCCGGCTGAAGTCTTGATCCAATCGGGGGCTGAAGAGGTCCATCATCCGGCTGAAGTCTTCTATCAAGTGGCATCTTCAATCTTCTTTCTTCTGGATCCATCTTCATCCCGCCGACGCGGAACATCCATCCTGGCCGACGACTTCCCGACGAATGACGGTTCCTTTAAGGGACGTCATCCAAGATGGCGTCCCTTGAATTCCGATTGGCTGATATGATTCTATCAGCCAATCGGAATTAAGGTAGGAAAATTCTGATTGGCTGATAAAGCTTGATAAAGGGGGAGGAGCCCCGAAACGTTGCTCTGTAATAAAGGCACTGTTGCCATTTTTTGAGTGCCACCAGTGTGTTGTTTTATTATACTTGTCACTGGACTTTGGGAAGTCCCCATGGTGTGCACCAACTCGAATCACTGGAAAAATTAAAGATTAAGTGAGTGCTGGTCCTGCTTGTCTAAATAACTTTATTATAGTAGCAGTGAGGTCCGGTCGGCAGATTAGGGGTTAATAATTGTAGGTAGGTGGCGGCGACATTGAGGGCGGCAGGTTAGGGGTTAATAAATATAATATAGGGGTCGGCGGTGTTAGGGGCAGCAGATTAGGGGTATATAGGGATAACGTAGGTTGCGGTGGTGTGCGGTCGGCAGATTAGGGGTTAAAAAATATTATTAGAGTGCCGGCGGTGTGGGGGGGCCTCGGTTTAGGGGTACATAGGTAGTTTATGGGTGTTAGTGTACTTTAGAGCACAGTAGTTAAGAGCTTTATGAACCAGCGTTAGCCCAGAAAGCTCTTAACTCCTGGCTTTTCTCTGCGGCTGGAGTCTTAGGGGGATCTGCGGTATGGAAAAGTTATGGCTGCAACGTGAGCGTTAGACCCTTTCATGATTTACTCTAAATACCAGCGGGCGGCCAAATCCAGCGTTAGGAGCCCCTAACGCTGGTTTTGACGGCTAACGCAGAACTCTAAATCTAGGTGTTAGTTAATAAGAATTATATTTATTTAGATGTATTTAATTAATATTTAAGTTAGGGGGGTGTTAGGGTTAGGGTTAGAGTTAAGTTTAGGGGTTAATAATTTTATTATAGTGGCGACGGTGTAGGGGGGGCAGGATAGGGGTTAATAAATTTATTATAGGTGGCGACGGTGTGGGGGGGCAGGATAGGGGTTAATACATTTATTATAGGTGGGGACGGTGTAAGGGGGGCAGATTAGGGGTTAATAAGTTTAATATAGGTGGCGGCGGTGTCCGGGAGCGGCGGTTTAGGGGTTAAACAATTTATTTAGTTGCGGCGGGGTCCGGGATCGGCAGGATAGGGGTTAATAAATTTATTATAGGTGGCGGCATAGGGGGGGCAGGATAGGGGTTACTAGGTATAATGTAGGTGGCGGTGGGCTCCGGGAGTGTCGGTTTAGGGGTTAATACATTTATTATAGTTGCGGCGGGGTCTAGGAGCGGCGGTTTAGGGGTTAATAAGTTTATTAGAGTGGCGGTGAGCTCCGGGAGCGGCGGTTTAGGGGGTAATAACTTTATTTAGTTGCGGCGGTGTAGGGGGGGGGGACAGATTTGGGGTGTTTAGACTCGGGGTACATGTTAGGGTGTTAGGTGCAGACATCTCCCATAGGAATCAATGGGATATCGGGCAGCAGCGAACATGAACTTTCGCTATGGTCAGACTCCCATTGATTCCTGCAGGGCGGCGGATTGAAAACCAGGTATGCTGGGCCGGAAAAGTGCAGAGCGTACCTGCTAGTCATTTGATAACTAGCAAATGTAGTCAGATTGTGCCGAACTTGTATGCGGAACATCTGGAGTGACGTAAGAATTGATCTGTGTCGGACTGAGTCCGGCGGATCGAAGCTTTACGTCACTATATTCTACTTTTGACGGGCAGCAGGGCTTGATAACTAAGGCAAATCAGCCTCGCTACAAATACGCTGCGGAATTCCAGCGTATTTGAGGTTGACGGCTTGATAACCAGGGGCCCCCATCTTTACTCTTTCTCCCACTATTCCCCACTCTCCCTGTAAAATACCTCACAATATTTTCCAGAGGCTTACTGTGACAGGGTGGTACTTGTGTGCAGACAGGGACTTGTGTGCAGTGACCCATCTGTGTTTGGTGAGAGGGTGTATCATGGGCAGGAATGAGTGGAGAAGAGACACGCTGGAAGTCCCTGGCAACCAGGACAAATGTTTTCATAGAGGAAGCTACAGAACGGTAACAGACAAACCTCCCAACCTGTGACAGTCCCACAAGGTCCGGCCCAGTGGGGAGTAATGCTGTTATAATCAGTATCTGTAGCTGGAAGCTTGTAAGGCAAAGGCCCTAGGCACAACGACATGTTAGTTTGGTGTAATCTGCAGCAGGGGAAGGGATATGTGACAGACCTGCACCTGAGCAACATTATTTCAAGCTAAAGGACCCTTTATAGCCAGCTAATAATAGAAAAAAAAAAAAAGTACTAGCATTCCACCCAGGGAATATTTTCTGTAACTTGTAAAAACAGTGCAAACTACATTGTTTTATTCTGTAGGATGTGTATATTTGTCCTAATTGGTACAATTAAGATAGATAAAGTTAAAACACCAAGTGGCGGAAAAATGGATAAAAACAGTATCTATGTGTAGCAGAATAAACCACCGGACTGACCATTAATTTCCACAGTCTACATAAGCAGTTTTACAGAACCTCTAAATTCATTTTTATTTATAAGTTAAATAAACCGATGTTCTTCTAGAGATGCTGAATATAGCTCAACAGATGAGGAAGTTTATAGAAACAAAAACCCACTATACCCTATATAAAAAATATATAACCAACCTAAATAACCAAGACAGTACAGCACTCTTACATTAGTTTCCTTCCTGCTTTCAGTTCTGTTTAATACTAAAATAAATTATACAAGTGCCTGCTACAATAATTAATTGCAGTAAATTGGGTTACATTAAGACCGATTGTTTTGATTTTCAAACTAAAAGAAAGTGCATAGGCTGTCGGTATTTATTGATGTGTGTAGCGGATCATTTCCTCCCACACAATGATAAATCGGCCCCTAAATGTGAAAAATATTTATACCATCTAAAACAATAGTGATTGGTTAAAATAAAAAAAATAAAAAAAAAAGCCTGGATTTAACCCTTTAAGAGATTATTTACAAGGAGATGAGGCTAGACACCTTAATCAGGTATATATTATCCCTGCAAATCAAACATTAGTGACATTAATACCTTATAACCAGGCTCAAATTATTATAAAAACACAAATTATTGTTAATCACAAATTTTTTATTTCATGATTCAGATAGAGCATGCAATTTTAAGCAACTTTCTAATTTACTCCTATTATCAATTCTTCTTCGTTCTTTTGCTATCTTTCAGCAAGATTACAAGTTGTGCGGTACAGCTATACAGCTGAAAAATTGGCCATTGCACGCGGAATATGCAGGTCTCCCGTATTACAAGTTGTGGCGGTATGGCTATACCGCTAGCATTTTAGCCTTTACGCATTCTCTCCATTCCGCACTCAAGCTTTTGATTGCAGGATTTTTATTGCTCCTGTATTACAGGTTGTGCGGTCCGGCTATTACGCTAGCGGTACAGTTTATACCTCCCTGATCAATTCCGCTAGCCTATCTGAGACCAGTAGTTATGGATTTTGGAAAACAAAAATGTTTCACAAAACTCATAACAAAAATGTTACAAGTACAATAACACCAATAAACTACCTATTAACCCCTAAACTGCCATCCACAGCATCAAAAAATATTAAATAAAACCTATAAACCCCTAATCCACCACCCAACCACATTGTCAACACTAAAATAAAGTATTAACACCTAAATTACAATATTAAAAAATCCTAAACACTCCGAAAAATTAAAAAACCTAAACATTACAAACAAATAAAATACTAAAATTACGAAAAATAAAAAATACTAAGATTACAAATAATAGTAAATTAAATTATCCATGGGTATGTTAGGATTTTTAAGACTTAGGTTTTTTATTTTGGGGGGTTGCTTGGGTGGGGCGGGTTACTTTTAGGGGGGATTTTGTAATTTTTGTAGGTAAAAGAGCTGTTTAACTTAGGGCAATGCCCTGCAAAAGGCCTTTTTAAGGGCTATTGGTAATTTATTTTTAGGTTAGGGGGTGTTTTTATTTTGGGGTGGCTTTTTTGTTTTTATAGGGCTATTAGATAAGGGTTAATTTTTATTATTTTGGATAATTTTGTTTATTATTTTTTGTAATCTTAGTGTTTTTTTATTTTTCGTAATTTTAGTGGGGGTTTTTTGGTAATGTTAGATTTATTTTATTTTTCGTAGTGTTAAGTTTTTTAATTTTGTAATTTTGTTTTTTTATTTTTACTTTATTTTATTTTATTAAATAGATATCGGGTAGATTACGAGTTTTGTCGGTAAGGCATCACCGCTCACCTACAGAACAACGCTGGTATTACAGGTTTTTTTAAACCCGCATTAGCCACAGAAAAGTGAGCGGAGAGCAAAATTTAGCTCCACATCTGTAATACCAGTGCTGCTTACGGGTAGCGGTGAGCTCGGCTAAACGTGCTCGTGCACGATTTCCCATAGGAATCAATGGGGGAGAGCCAGCTGAAAAAAAAACCTAACACCTGCAAAAAACATGAACCCCGAGTCTAAACACCCCTAATCTTACACTTATTAACCCCTAATCTGCTGCCCCCGACATCGTCGACACCTGCATTATATTATTAACCCCCTAATCTGCCGCTCCAGACACTGCCGCACCTACATTAAAGTTATGAACCCCTAATCTGCTGCCCCCCAACATCGGCGACACCTATATTATATTTATTAACCCCTAATTTGCCGCCCCCAATGTCGCAGCAACCTAACTACATTTATTAACCCCTAATCTGTCGCCACCAACGTCGCCGCCACTATAATAAAGTTATTAACCCCTAAACCTAAGTCTAACCCTAACCCTAACACCCCCTAACTTAAATATAATTTAAAATAAATCTAAATAAAATTACTATAATTAACTACATTATTCCTATTTAAAACTAAATTACTTACCTATAAAATAAACCCTAAGCTAGCTACAATATAACTAATATTTTACATTGTACAAGTTAGGGTTTATTTTTATTTTACAGACAACTTTGTATTTATTTTAAATAGGTACAATAGTTATTAACTATTTTAATACCTACCTAGCTAAAATAAGTACAAATTTACCTGTAAATAAAACCTAACCTAAGTTACAATTACAACCAACACTACACTATAATTAAATTAATTCCCTAAATTAACTACAATTAATTACAATTACAATAAATAAACTAAAGTACGAAAAAAAACACTAAATTACAGAAAATAATAAAATAATTACAATTTTTTCAAACTAATTACACCTAATCTAATCCCACTAATAAAATAAAAACGCCCCCCCAAAGTAATAAAAATCCCTACCCTATACTAAATTACAAATAGCCCTTAAAAGGGCTTTTTGCGGGGAATTGCCTCAAAGTAATCAGCTTTTTTACCTGTAAAAAATACTATACCCCCCAACATTAAAAACCCACCACCCACACTCCCAATCCCACTCTTAAACCCACCCAATCCCCCCTTAATAAAAACTAACACTAACCACTTGAAGATCACCCTACCTTGAGAAGTCTTCACTCAACCGGGCCGAGTCCTCAACGAAGCCGGGCGAAAGTGGTCCTCCAGAAGGGCAGAAGTCTTCATCCAAGCCGGGAAGAAGAGGTCATCCAGACGGCATCTTCTATCTTCATCCATCCAGAGCGGAGCGGGTCCATCTTCAAGACATCCGACACGGAGCATCCTCTTCTTTCTTGATCTGATGACTAAATGACGGTACCTTTAAGTGACATCCTCCAAGATCACGTCCCTTCAATTCCAATTGGCTGATAGAATTCTATCAGCCAATCGGAATTAAGGTAGAAAAAAAATCCTATTGGCTGATGCAATCAGGCCAATAGGATTGAAGTTCAATCCTATTGCTGATCCAATCAGCCAATAGGATTGAGCTCGCATTCTATTGGCTGATTGGAACAGCCAATAGAATGCAAGCTCAATCCTATTGGCTGATTGGATCAGCCAATATGATTTTTTCTACCTTAATTCCGATTGGGCTGATAGAATTCTATCAGACAATCGGAATTGAAGGGACGCCATCTTGGATGACGTCACTTAAAGGTAGCATCATTTAGTCGTCGGATCAAGAAAGAAGAGGATGCTACACGTCGGATGTCTTGAAGATGGACCCTCTCCGCTCCAGATGGATGAAGATAGAAGATGCCGTCTGGATGAAGACTTCTGCCCGTCTGGAGGACCTCTTCTTCCCGGCTTGGATGAAGACTTCTGCCCGTCTGGAGGACCACTTCACCCGGCTTCGTTAAGGACTTTGGCCCGGTTGGGTGAAGACTTCTCAAAGTAGGCTGATCTTCAAGGGGTTTTATTAAGGGGGGATTGGGTGGGTTTTAGAGTAGGGTTGGGTGTGTGGGTGGTGGGTTTTAATGTTGGGGTGGTATTGTATTTTTTTTACAGGTAAAAGAGCTGATTACTTTGGGGCAATGCCCCACAAAAAGCCCTTTTAAGGGCTATTTGTAATTTAGTATAGGGTAGGAATTTTATTATTTTGGGGGGCTTTTTTATTTTATTAGGGCGATTAGATTAGGTGTAATTAGTTTAAATTTTTTTTAATTATTTTATTATTTTCTGTAATTTAGTGGGGGGGGGTTCGTACTTTAGTTTATTTTATTTTTATTGTAATTAATTGTAGTTAATTTAGGGAATTAATTTAATTATAGTGTAGTGTTAGGTGTAATTGTAACTTAGGTTAGGTTTTATTTTACAGGTAAATTTGTACTTATTTTAGCTAGGTAGTTATTAAATAGTTAATATCTATTTAATAACTATTGCACCTAGTTAAAATAAATACAAAGTTGCCTGTAAAATAGAAAATAAACCCTGAGATAGCTACAATTGTAACTATTAGTTATATTGTAGCTATTTTAGGGTCTATTTTACAGTTAAGTATTTAGTTTTAAATAGGAATATTTTAGTTAATTGTAGTTATTTTATTTCGATTTATTTAAATTATATTTAAGTTAGGGGGTGTTAGGGTTAGGTTTAGACTTAGGTTTAAGGGTTAATACATTTAATATAATGGGGGGCGACGTTGGGGACGGCAGATTAGGGGTGTTAATAAATGTAGCTAGGTGGCAGCGATGGTAGGGACGGCAGATTAGGGGTTAATAATATTTAACTAGTGTTTGCGAGGCGGGGAGTGCGGCGGTTTAGGGGTTAATATATTTATTAAAGTGGCGGTGATGTCCGGTTCAGCAGATTAGGGGTTACATTTTTTATTTAAGTGTTTGTGATGTAGGGTGGGGGCTCGGTTTAGGGGTTAATAGGTAGTTTATGGGTGTTAGTGTACTTTTTAGCACTTTAGTTAAGAGTTTTATACTACGGCGTTAGCCCACAAAACTCTTAACTACTGACTTTTAAATGCGGTACGAGTCTTGACAGGAGAGGGTGTACCGCTCACTTTTAGGAAGACTCGTAATACTGGCCGGCGTTAGGAAAATCCCATTGAAAATATAGGATACGCAATTGACGTAAGTGGATTTGCGGTATTTTTGAGTCGTGAAAAAAAGTGAGCGGTACACCTGTACCTGCAAGACTCGTAATACCAGCGGGCGTTAAAAAGCAGCGTTGGGACCTCTCAATGCTGCTTTTTAACCCTAACGCAAGACTCGTAATCTAGGCGTATATTAGGTTTATTTATAGTTTAATCTTAGATTTTTTTTTTATTTCACATGTAAGTTTTTATTTATTTTAAGATAGTTATACTGTAAATTTAATTTAAAGTATAGGGGATAGTTAGGTTTAGAGGTTAATAGTTTAATTAAGTATGTTTAGGGGTTAATAGTTTTATTAAAGTAGTAGCGATGTGGGGGGCTGGCGGTTTAGGGGTTAATAATTTTATTATAGCAGTAGCGATGTGGGGGGCGGCGGTTTAGGGGTTAATAGTTTTATTATAGTAGAAGCGATGTGGGGGGCAACGGTTTCAGGGTTTAATATATTTATTTAGCTGTTAGTGATGCGGGGGAGGCAGTTTAGGGGTTAATAACTTTATTTAGTGTCGGCAATGTCAAGGGGCAGGGGATTAGGGGTGTTTTTGGGGGGTTTATGTTAGGATGTTTTTACATAACTTTCTTTTCCCATTGACATCAATGGGGATTGCGTTATGGCGATCGCCATTCCACGATCGCAGGTGTTAGTTTTTTTCTAACACTTTCTCTCAATTGATGTCTATTGGGGAAAACGTTCATGAGCATCTCAAGTCAGGCCTTGGGTTTTGTGTGGAATGGAGCTTATCGCACCATATCGCACAGCACAAGAAGGTTTTTCAATATCTTGTAATGACAACGCTATGGACAGTGTGATACCTTTAATTTTTTTGTGTTATTTACGCACCTGAATAAGCGAACAACTTGTAATCTTGGTGAATATTTGAAAAAGCAGGAATCTAAGCTTAATAGCCAGCCCATCTTTGGTTCAGCACCTGGGTAGTGCTCGCTGATTGGTGAATAAATGTAGCCACCAATCAGCAAGCACTATCCAGGGTGCTGAACAAAAAATGGGCTAATTGATAAGCTTAGATTCCTGCTTTTTTAAATAAAGATAGCAAAAGAATGAAGAATATTTGATAATAGGAGTAAATTAGAATGTAGCTTAATTTGTATGCTCTGTCTGAATCATGAAAGAAAAAAAATGGGCTATATCCCTTTAAGAATTTGGTTTACGAGAAAATTCACTAAAGTGTGAGGGTGCTCTACAATTTGGTGAATCAGTCAGCACCTTTGAATACCATAGGATTTAGAGCTCTCTATCACTTAAAGGAATATGAAACCCAAAAATGTTCTTTCATGATGGAGAATGTGATTTTGAACATCTTTCTAATTTAATTCTGTTATCAATTTTACTTTGTTCTCTTCGTACGGAGCTGCACCATTTCTGGAGCACTATAGCAGTGATTTTGCAACAATGTTATCCATATGCAAGAACAATAGATGCCAGCGCTATTTCCTGTCATGTAATGTGCTCCAGATGCCTACCTAGGTATCTCTTCAACACAGAATACCATGGGAAAAAAGCTAAATTGATGATAGAAGTAAATTGGAAACTTTTTAAAAATGGTCTGCTCTGTCTAAATCACAAAATATTTTTGTTGGGTTTGATATCCCTTTAAGAGTATATTAAATACTTTGATTTTAGGACAGTTTAAAAGAAATTCAGAATGTTGGGCGGATGGGGGTGAATCCAATTATAATACCCCAAGTAACAGCAAATGGACAGAAGATGAGATATTAATGTGCGAGTGGACATGATCTGATATTGTGGATCATGTCCGCTGCACATCGATAAATGCCGACAGCATACGCTCTCTGCATTTATCATTGCACCAGTAATTCTGGTGAACTGCTGGTGCAATACCGCCCCATGCAGTTTCGCTAGCAAGGGGTGTCAATCAACCCGATCATATTCGATCGGGTTGATTTCTGTCCGCCAACTCAGAGCAGACTAACAGGTTATGAAGCTTGATAAATATGCCCCATGGTATGTAAACTGGAATAGTCATCAAAAAGTGACACTTATTTTTATTGTTTAAAAAGATAGATAATGCCCTTACTACCCATTCCACAGCTTTGCATAAACAACATTTTTATATAAATATATTTTTTAACCTCAAAGATTTCTGCATCAAAGCCTCTGGAGGCTGCCTCTTATCTCAGTGCTTTTTTTAGCTTTTTGCAATCTTGCACATAGCCTGACAGTGCTAGTTCATGTTCGGCATAAAGATAACATTGTACTCACATCTGTAAAGAATGATAATGGTTATGCAGGAACAGGCTAACATGGCACGTGCCTAGGGCCACAGATAGAGGGGGTGGCACATTTGGCAGGCTCTGTGGGGTGCGGAAAAGTAGGGGCCTTGAATTAAGCTACCGTAGGGGAAGACCATGGGCCAGGGCTGTTGGTAAGCACAGCGGTACTCACATCAAGTGTATGTCCCTTTATTAGTGCCCCCAGCCCTCCTGAGCCCTACATGTTCCGAGTCCACCTATCTCTGTTCCCTACCTCAGGGTAGAATATGCTGTTGCAGTTCCTTTGTAGCTGTAGTTCCTAACCGGGGAGGCAACAGCGGAGCACAGTAGCACTTGTTTGGAGTTTGCAGTTGAAAGCATACTGTAAGTCCTCAACTAGCACTGTATACAAATGCCACCCTCAAGTGGAAGTCTTCTCTCTCCCTCAAGCAGGACCTGCATCTGCAGTTCCTACCTGGGGTCATGCAGAGCACTTATCTAGAAGCAGCACGCGGGAAGGATGGGGAGATGTTACCAGGGAGCACACCAAACAACAGGTCAGCAGCGCTCCTGTGCTCTCCCCCACCCCACTCATCAGATGCTGCCAAAGGCCAATACAGCAGCTCCGACATCAAGACTGATTTCTATGAGGAGATCGAAGTGAGCTGCACCCCGGAACTGTACCTCAGCCAGCCCTGACTACCGAAACAGCAAAGCTTCCTACACCACCCCACCCCAACTCTGCCCCACTTACTTATATAATATTTATATATGTATATATATATATAATGCATGCAATATTTGTTTTTTATTTGATTTCTATATGGGAGTATAATTTAACCTTGTTACTTTAGTTTTTATATATCAGGGAACTAGGAGATCTTGAACATTACACTAGGAATATTTTTAATGTAGGATACTTTTTAAAACACAGAGTCCATTTTCCTTAATTTTCAAAAAATCGCAGAAACTTTCCCACTGCCCATGTCTTTCAGGCTTTTAAACTCTTACTAGTTTAAAATAACAAACATGACTATACCAGTGGAAACTGTTTTTTCAGTGGAGCAGACGAATATGTCACTCTAATGCTTTACCAACCTATGCAGTTTCATGTCATGAAACAGTTACTTTTCCCTGTTACCTCATCTCTCCAAATAAAGGGACACTTTACGCCAAAATATTCTGTCATCTATGTAATCACCTTTAAAAAGCAATATATATATATATATATATATATATATATATATATATATATATATATATATATATATATATATATATATATATATATATATACAGGGAGTGCAGAATTATTAGGCAAGTTGTATTTTTGAGGATTAATTTATTATTGAACAACAACCATGTTCTCAATGAACCCAAAAAACTCATTAATATCAAAGCTGAATAGTTTTGGAAGTAGTTTTTAGTTTGTTTTTAGTTATAGCTATTTTAGGGGGATATCTGTGTGTGCAGGTGACTATTACTGTGCATAATTATTAGGCAACTTAACAAAAACAAATATATACCCATTTCAATTATTTATTTTTACCAGTGAAACCAATATAACATCTCAACATTCACAAATATACATTTCTGACATTCAAAAACAAAACAAAAACAAATCAGTGACCAATATAGCCACCTTTCCTTTGCAAGGACACTCAAAAGCCTGCCATCCATGGATTCTGTCAGTGTTTTGATCTGTTCACCATCAACATTGCGTGCAGCAGCAACCACAGCCTCCCAGACACTGTTCAGAGAGGTGTACTGCTTTCCCTCCTTGTAAATCTCCCATTTGATGATGGACCACAGGTTCTCAATGGGGTTCAGATCAGGTGAACAAGGAGGCCATGTCATTAGATTTTCTTCTTTTATACCCTTTCTTGCCAGCCACGCTGTGGAGTACTTGGACGCGTGTGATGGAGCATTGTCCTGCATGAAAATCATGTTTTTCTTGAAGGATGCAGACTTCTTCCTGTACCACTGCTTGAAGAAGGTGTCTTCCAGAAACTGGCAGTAGGACTGGGAGTTGAGCTTGACTCCATCCTCAACCCGAAAAGGCCCCACAAGCTCATCTTTGATGATACCAGCCCAAACCAGTACTCCACCTCCACCTTGCTGGCGTCTGAGTCGGACTGGAGCTCTCTGCCCTTTACCAATCCAGCCACGGGCCCATCCATCTGGCCCATCAAGACTCACTCTCATTTCATCAGTCCATAAAACCTTAGAAAAATCAGTCTTGAGATATTTCTTGGCCCAGTCTTGACGTTTCAGCTTGTGTGTCTTGTTCAGTGGTGGTCGTCTTTCAGCCTTTCTTACCTTGGCCATGTCTCTGAATATTGCACACCTTGTGCTTTTGGGCACTCCAGTGATGTTGCAGCTCTGAAATATGGCCAAACTGGTGGCAAGTGGCATCTTGGCAGCTGCACGCTTGACTTTTCTCAGTTCATGGGCAGTTATTTTGCGCCTTGGTTTATCCACACGCTTCTTGCGACCCTGTTGACTATTTTGAATGAAACGCTTGATTGTTCGATGATCACGCTTCAGAAGCTTTGCAATTTTAAGAGTGCTGCATCCCTCTGCAAGATATCTCACTATTTTTGACTTTTCTAAGCCTGTCAAGTCCTTCTTTTGACCCATTTTGCCAAAGGAAAGGAAGTTGCCTAATAATTATGCACACCTGATATAGGGTGTTGATGTCATTAGACCACACCCCTTCTCATTACAGAGATGCACATCACCTAATATGCTTAATTGGTAGTAGGCTGTCGAGCCTATACAGCTTGGAGTAAGACAACATGCATAAAGAGGATGATGTGGTCAAAATACTCATTTGCCTAATAATTCTGCACTCCCTGTATATGCAAGTTAGTGCACACTATCAGACATCCAAACTCCTGCATTATAATAGTGGCTCCCTGATGCCTGCAAAAGAAATACAATATCCCGGAAACTAAAAGTACCATGATCAAATGTGGCCCAAATCTTTAAGGAATGCCTCTAGGTCTCAATTATCTAGTTGTGGTGACGTAATCAAGTAGGAAGGTGTTGTCACAGCACTTTCAGTGTATTGTATGTCTGCCACCCTCCCTCCTGCTGTTTGGATGCGGAGATCAGGCTCTTGGGGGAGGAGGAGAATAAGCAGCAGCAACATCAGCTGCAGCATAGGCTGAGTGAGAACTGAGAAAGAGGGCAAAGACAGTGCACCCCTGAGAGTGAGGAGACACCCCTGCTGTCAGATTCAAATCAAACTGACTCTACTGTCATAATTACAAATAGCCTCTCAAACGCAAAATCACACAGGCTCCCAGACACAAAATCCGAAAAACCGTACAGTAACAGGAACAACTATACTGAGTACTTCACAAGCTGGGACACCATGGAGCCCTCAGTAGCCAAAAAGGCCCCACTGATTTAAAAAAATAAAAAATAAAACACAAATACTAACTTATTTACTGCACGTAATTAAACTTTGTATCCTAAAATATTTGAGCATTCAACAAGCATACGATCACTGGAAAATAGGTTTGTTGTATGTGGTTATAGAGAGGTCATAGAAATGTTGTTGCATTATATTAATAGGAATAAAGATGCAAGAAGTGTATTTGTGCAATAAAGCTACTTTTATTATTGTAAGTTTAGTGGGAAGTTACTTTAATGATAAGTCTCCATATCTTATTTAGGGTTTCCAGGTGTCAAGTATATAACCAGAGATTGGCAGGTCTGCGTGTGTGTGTCAGAAAGAGAGAGATCTAGTATTATTAAGCACTTGAGGGTGCTTTACAATTCAGTGAATCAGTCAGCACTTGTGAATACCATAGGATTGTAGAGCTCTCTCTCACTTAAGAGTGTGGGCGTAGGAACGGGGGGACGCATCCCCCAGGAAATCATGTGGGGGGGCAGATAATGCATAAACCCCCAGTTCTCTATCTATGCCCCCTACTTTCCCCTGATGGCTTTTTCTTTCAGGTGCTCCAAAAACCTAGTGTGCTGCAGCTCAATACTTTCCAGGTCACGCGGCTGGGAACTACAAGCCCCAGAATGCTGCATGGCCAAAGTGGGATTGGTCTGGTTGGCCATTGTGCCGGGGCAGATCCAATGGAGTATGTTTGATCCCAAAGAAATGATGTCTATAATTTTAATGGTATGTTTATTTGAACAGTGAGAGACAGAATAACACCAAAATAAAACTGAAAAACGCATTTCAAAAAAGTTATAACATGACTTAGTACTTGGTGACAAAAACCTTGTTGACAGAGGTCAGACTTTCTTGTAGTTGGCCACCAGGTTTGCACACAACTCAGGAGGGATTTTGTCCCACTCCTCTTTGCAGATCCTCTCCAAGTCATTAAGGCTTTGAGGCTGATGTTTGGCAACTTGAACCTTCAGCTCCCTCCACAGATTTTCTATGGGATTAAGGTCTGGAGACTGGCTAGGCCACTCCAGTACTTTAATATGCTTCTTCTTGAGCCACTCGTTTGTTGCCTTGACCATGTGGTTTGGGTCATTGTCATGCTGGAATACCCCTCCACGACCCATTTTCAATGCACTGGCTGAGGGAAGGAGGTTCTCACCCAAGACTGTACATGGCCCCATCCATTGTCCCTTTTATGTGGTGAAGTTGTCCTGTCCCCTTAGAAGAAAAACAGCCCCAAAGTATGTTTCCACCTCCATGTTTGATGGTGGGGATGGTGTTCTTGGGGTCATAGGCAGCATTCCTCCTCCTGCAAACATGGTGAGTTGAGTTGATGCCAAAGAGCTCAATTTTGGTTTCATCTGACCACAACACTTTCACCCAGTTCTTCTCTAAATCATTCAGATGTTTATTGGCACACTTCAGACTGGCCTGTGCATGTGCTTTCTTGAGCAGGGGGACCTTGAGGGTTCTGCAGAATTTTAGTCCTTCACAGCGTAGTGCATAGGTTCAAAAGGAGTAACCTGCAAAACTCTGAAAACTCTGAAAGAATTAAGATTCTTTGACTAAGGCCTAGATAAAATCTGAATATCCAGTAATTTAGCAATCTTCTTATGAAACAAGACAGAAAGAGCAGAGTTCTCGCCCTTTAAAAGACTATTGGCTAAACCCTTATCCAAACCATCCTGAAATAAAGAAGAAATCTAGGAATTCTAAAAGTGTGCCAACTGAACCCATGTTCTACACATCAGCAAATAAAAGCATTCACTGACAGGCTAAACGGGTGTCCAACAACCCCCATACTTGCCTGATAGGCACCCATACTACTGGATTTACCATATGAAGAAAGAACTGCATCCAGTAGATAGTCAATCCAGTGCTGTACACATGGCAGCAGAAGATTGAAATATATGGAGTATAACATTGAACTAACAGGAAGAGGCTAGGGGCACCTGTGGCAGGCCTGTGACTAACTCCTATAAGGTGTTCTTGTGCCACAACCCATACTCTCTGAGGGGAATCTAGGCCTCAAATCGGTCTGAGAACTCTTCTCACAAACACCTGGAGCACCTCCCTTCTTCACATTCCTCTTGCAAAGGCAAAGACAAGACTAGTTTCCAGTAAGGTGGGAGGGGTTTAAGGGCTCTGTTAGTTTTGGGCTCTTTGCCTCCTCCTAGTGGTCAGAGTATAGTTCCCAGGAGTGATGGATCACCACCTTTATGAAAGAAAGGTCTCTTTAGAATGGGAGAGGCTGGTCTCACTCTCTCAAACACCAGCTTGTTGGTGGGCCCCTAGACTGGTAAACAAAATACCTTTTTCATTTTTGGATTCAAAATCATACCTAATTTTTTTAATAAATTTTAACTTTAAGCAGTAAATCATTTCTGCTATATACAAACAACAGAACTATACTATTTTGATGGTAAGTGTGATTGTCAGTGTATTGTGAACTTAAAAAATAACATTTATTCAATATGAACATATTTTGTAAACTGGATCATAAATTATGAATAAAATCAATATTTTAAGGGGGAAATGCATTAAAGGGACATGAAAGTCAAAAATACATTTTCAAGATTCAAATAGAAAGTGCAACTGAAAAGAAAACTTTCCAATTTACTTCAGTTCTCAAATTTCATTAATTCTCTTGGTATTCTTTGTTAAAGAAATTACCTAGGTAGGCTCAGGAGCGTGCACATGTCCTAAACTTTATATGACAGCAGTGTAACAAAGTTTTTAACAGTGTTGTTAACTGATGAGCAATTGAGGACAGCAGTGTTTGTAAATAATTCTTCTAAGTGGCATCAGCATAGAAGATAAGGAGAACAGGCTTTTAAAACAATGATAACTTAAAGGGTCATGATACCCAATTTTTTTCTTTCATGATTTAGAAAGAGCATGTCATTTTAAACAACTTTCTAATTTACTTCTATTATCTAATTTGCTTCATTCTCTTGATATCACTTGCTGAAAAGCATATCTAGATATGCTCAGTAGCTGCTGATTGGTTGCTGCACATAAAGGCCTTGTGTGATTGGCTCACACATGTACATTGCTATTTCTTCAACAGATGATATCTAAAGGATTGAGCAAATTAGATAATAGAAGTAAATTGGAAAGTTGTTTAAAATTGCATGCCCTATTTGAATCATGAAAGTTTATTTTTGACTAGACTGTCCCTTTAATTTTCAACATGGTGGCAACCATTACGCTATAGACACTCTAAAACTTTCATATATTTCTTACAAATTTAAAAAGCTAATATACATCTGCATATTATTCATAGATTGATCCTTGCTTTGAATACATAATTATAGTTACCATATGCAAAGAAAGGAGGAACAATAAACAAAGATCAGTGAAAAAATGTCTTAGCTTAAAGAAAATTATTTTTCTTCATTCAGCACAGTAAAAGCATTTACCAGTGTAATGATTCCACAGCTCCAGCTTGGTGTCCAGTTACTCATAATATTTATAATGACTATCCTGACCATTTTTATACCATATTCATCAGGTAGGTTTTATTAATGCTTCTACAATATTGCAAATGAAAATACATTCACCTATTATTTCCTAAAGGGGAATGTCTTCAGGGTAGCACCCAGAAGCAGCTTAAACATGCATAAAGTTAAAGTAATAGCTACTACTACTGAAACAAGACAGCAGCACAAAAAAAGATATTTCTCTAAAATGTTATTGTTCTGGTATCAGGATTGGCTAAGAACAACAGCAGAGCATACATAATGGCTGACGAAGGAAGCAATCAAATGACAATAATATACTGCATTATTAAATAGCGGATGGGCTCCATTTATCAAGCAGCTTCAGAGGCCCATCTTTCCATGTTTGCCTGAAACAAAAGTTAAGAAGCAGCAGTCATAAGACCACTGCCCCTTAACCTGTCGGCCACCTAAAAGGTGGCAGATTAAAATCATCCTAATCCGACATGTTCTGGATGATTGGGAGCCCCTGCTAGTGGCTGATTGGCTGCCAGTAAGCAGAGGACGGCACTGCACAAGCATTTCTGGTGAAATGCTTGTGAAATGATACATGCAGACAGTGTATGCTGTCCGCCTGCAGCGATGCCCAGTGGACATGATTCACTGCTCGACATTTGATAAATGGAGCCCTATGTTTCATTATAGATGTAAATATTGTTTGGCACTGCACTTGAAGAAGATAATTTCTTAAAGTTACAATGGACTGTGGTTTCACGTTGAGCTATTAGCCTCATATTATGGACTACTACTGGGCTATATAAGAAACACCTTCCCTTCTCACAATACAACTGATTAGCAATAGTGGTTAAGGAGAAGACATGTCACAAATTAACTTTTAAAGGCTATTATAGAATATAGTATATAGCTAACAATACACATGTAATATGGCTGATGGTAACAGGGGTGTCCCCTTACCTGAGCACCAATGGAGGGCTCAGCAGGTGTCATGGCATCTGCAAGCATCCTCGGCTAATGACAGGCTGGGGGAGTGTCTTTCGATTACATCTTCATGCTCTGTACCTCCCATAGGAGCTCAGGTAACTGTTACAACTAAGTTACCTAAGCAACAGGGGTGTTCCTGGCCCTAGCAGAGTTTAAAGCACAGACAGTCCTCTCACTCATTGCTGAGTTATTCTGCTGACTGATCACAGATTCTATGCATCTTATATCCTGGTTCCTGGTTCCTCTTCCTTGGTTTTGGACTTCCTGGCTTTTGACTCCTGGTTTGCCCTTCTGACATTGCTCCCTTGCTGCCTGCCCTGATCTTGGATATTCCTGACTACAAACACTGCCTTATCCTTGCCTGTTACTTCGCTTTTGGACTTTGCCTGTTTCTCTGCCATTGGGTTCCACTCCTGCTACTGCAAAGCTCCTCTTCCCGTGACATATATACACAACATGGATGTATTTAGTTCCATTGACTTTCTTGCACCTTCTAGAATCACAGATTTACTTACACACAATCCCTCTGCTTCTTTTGGAATATGTATTATGACCAGGCTGTGTTTAGCTCTGACTACATCTTCACTGCTTTAATGTTGTATGTCACAAAACCTATGTTTTATTAAACATGCCTACTTTATTTTACCCAATTAACTTTTTCTTTTTCACTGTAGAATGCAAAATAAAATTCTAGAACCTTGTAGTAATTTGTGTATATGTGTATAATTTGTGTATATGTGATAAGAAGATGTATCACTGCCTACTGTATTTAAATCTGTTATTTAATCTGGTATATCCCATTCAAGGAAGAAATGTAATGCATTTATATTTATTTTTGTCTGGGAAGTTCCTGTAACATATCATTAGTGTAGAATGAGGGCAGGCACAGGTAACAAGTAACACAAAGATGCACTAATGCAAAGCTCAAGAGGAAGAAATATTTTCTGGAGGCATTGGCAGACCTTCAGGATTTTCAGAGGATCAGGGCTATCAAGCCCTCTTTGGGAAAAATTTATCAAAGTTAGAATAAGAAAACTCTTACATGGAAATTCTCACGTTTATCACAAAAAAAACCTCACAAATTATATCACCATATTTATAAAGGGTTATACGCCAATAAAGTTGCAACTTTTCATACGAGTGAACAAATCGGCTCATATTCATTCGCAAGTCTTTAATATATGCAAATAAGTTGTCTGTAAGTGCCTATTTCTTGTATTAATCTCTGTTGGCATTTTAAAATGCCCTTATTTATTAGCAGTTCTCACATATTTATGAAAAGTGGCGCATGTAACATTCACTGTTTTTAATCTCGCCAATTTGTAGGTTTGCGAGGTAGTGAAAGAGAAAAAACCATGGGGTCGATTTATCAAGGGTCTGGTAGACATGATCTGCTGTAGTGATCATGTCCGCCAGACATCGATAACTGCCGACAGCATACGCTGTTAGCATTTATCATTGCACAAGTAGTTCTGGTGAACTGCTTGCGCAATGCCGCCCCCTGCAGATTCATGGCCAATCGTCCGCTAGCAGGATGTGTCAATCAATCCGATGATATGAGATCGGGCGGATTGATGTCCGCAGTCTCAAAGGCAGTGGACGAGTTAAGGAGCAGTGGTCTTAAGACATGAGACACCTTCACATGGCAGCAAAGACATGGAACACCCTCCCACTGCACTGCAGACAATTCACCTCCCTTACAAAGTTCAGAAAGGACCTCAAAACCTAACTCTTTGACTGAACATTTATCCCCCCCCCCCTCTTCCTATCCGCTTTCCCTTAGCGCCTTGAGACCCTCACGGGTGATTAGTTTGCGCTCTGTAAGTACCCAATAGATAGATAGATGGATAGATAGATAGAAGACTGCGGCTTCTTTACTCCTGTTTCCGGTGAGCCTGAAGGCTTGCGTGGAAACAGGTGCATTAGGCACAATAAGGGCCATGATAAATCAGCCCCATATTGTTGATTTTCCGGAGTTGAAATGGAAAATGTTCTTTTTCTTGGTTTAATGGTAGTATCTGATGTTGCCCACACCAAGTCACTAAAAAATATTTTTTAAAAAAGGAACATTAAAAGATTGTAAAGAAAGAAAAAAGCGACTAGAAAAGGGCAGAAAATCTTACAGCACGAAAAATAAACCGTCCTCTCAAATAATAGTCAAATAAACGGGTTGAATAAAATAAACTTTATTAATTTAATCCCGGCACTTACATGATAACATTAATCTCTTTTAACAAGATAAATAATTATTACAAATTCCTCTTACAACACTAGTGTATACCGCATGATTAAGAAATAAAGTGAAAATAGTTCTGCAACAGAATATCCATTTGCTTATCATTGCAATTTCCATTTGCATGTAACAAGATTTAGAATTTTTGATAAATATTTATAACTTCTACATTTTTTACTTCATGCGATCTAGGGCTAGATTACGAGTGGAGTAGTAGTTTGCACTCCAACTAGTGCGTTAACTCTGCTCGACTTCGGATTTTTGCACCTTGGGGACAAGTCGAAAGTAAAATATTTGTGCACGCACGCAAACCTGAAGCACACAAAAAGCTGAAGTTAGAATATCATGACCGCGTTAAAGCATTCCCCCATAGACTTCAATGGAGTGTGAAAAGTAGAAAAAACCTAACACCCAACAAAGTTGCACAAACCCAATCGCATTTAGTCAAGTGCGCTAAACTGACATGGAATATTAATATTTCACATTCCAATGTTGTTCAAATAGCAAAATAGGTTCTATTTATTCATAAATACATGTTTCTATATATATATATATATATATATATATACTGTATATATATATATATATATATATATATATATATGATGTTATTTTATGTAAAATATATATCAATACCTATATATATATATATATATATATATATAATATATATATATATATATATCTATATATATATATATATATATATATATATATATATATATATATATATATATATATATATATATATATATATATATATATATATATATATATATGAGATTATATATAGGCAGGGGCATATTTTCACCTACGCAAGCAAGACACTTGCCTAGGACAGAAAATTGGAGGGCGGCAGCACATTTTTGTGGCTGTATTTGTAAGAAGCTTACAATTATTTTAGAAGTATTATACAGGTATATAGTGGGAGATTTTCCCAAGAAGCTTTAAGTATAGAGGTAAATCTGGACCTTTAATTTATTTAGCTAGCTATTGCCTTTAGTTCTGTTGGCTTTCAGCACTCATCACTTTTGTTTGAGGAACTGCTGTTTCAAGAAATCTGTGTTTGTTTTTTTATATATATATTGCATATATACAGCGATAGATAGATTACATAGATATGTGTGTATGTTTGTCTTTGTATGTCTGTGTGTATATGCGTGTGTGACATGTGTAATGTGTATAGCTCTTAAGGAATTAAATGCTTAGTCGTTGCTTTCTCTCAGGCCAACACCTTAACCCCCTCCCATGTACTTCTATCAATAAGACACACACAACAGTATTGGGAGAAAAAGGCCAACATGGGTCACTTTTTTTATCAAATCAAACCGACTAAACTTTGTTTATACTTTGTTTATACTTAAACATAACTTACCACCCTGCCACCACCAGCCGTATAAGCCAACTAGTGGTGGGATAGGCCAAAGTTATGATGCACGGTCTTACCAGGGCTAGCTCAACTAAACCTACCCCCCCCGCCATGAAGCATCAACAACCCTAAGGAAGCCATCAACTCAAGCTAACCATTCCAACCAGGGAGGGCGGGTGGGAAACTTCATGACCTTCACAGGAAGCAGAAAGAGGATTGGGATCTTCCTGCATCACCTTTTAACTGGCTGGTAAGACAAACCTCCATAACTGCAACATTGTTGCTCTCTCGCCTCTCTTCATACCTCCTTCATTCCCATCCCTCCAAGCCTTAACCAAGCCTTCTATCAATAAGACACACACAACATTATTGGGAGAAAAAGACCAACGTTGGTCACATTTATTATCAAAGCAAATCAAACCTACTAAACTTTGTTTATACTTAAAAATAACTTAATGCATGGCAGCAATTCAGTTCCCTAATCTACCTCCTGTCTGAGAGACTGAGGCCCAGTTTAGGGTATATCTGCAGTGGGGTCTTCCCGGGCTACCTCCGCTATAAGCAATATATCAGGCTATCTTTCGAGTTGTTCCGGCCTGCTATGTGGAGGGAGGAAGGCCCCAGGCCCGCGCCTAAAGCTGGTTGCTCCCCCCTCAGCCATGGCTGTCCCTCCACCCTAAAAATTGATAACTGGGCCTCGCCCTCATGCCACAAGAGTTAACCCTTATTTTAATAACAAACTCTTGCCGCCAATTACCATAACTTTAATATTACTCCAGATTTTTTTTTTATATTAATGTAACTAACGCCAATCTAATAACATTCAAAAAGATATCCTGACCAATATCAGAAAGATGTACCCCGTCTTGAAGAAAACATAATTTATGTAAGAACTTACCTGATAAATTAATTTATTCATGGTGGCAAGAGTCCATGAGCTAGTAACATATGTGATATACATTCCTACAATGAGGGGGCAAAGTTTCCCAAACCTCAAATGCCTATAAATACACCTCCCACCTCACTCATACCTCAGTTTAATGTATATTCAAGTTAGTGAGGTGTAAAATGAGTAAAAGCATAAATTAGAGGAACAGGATAAAGTGCTTTATATAAAAAAATAATAACCCCAAAAAAATTGGGTGGGTCTCCTCATGGACTCTTGCCACCATGAAAGAAATTAATTTATCAGGTAAGTTCTTACATAAATTATGTTTTCTTTCATATACATGGCAAGAGTCTATGAGCTAGTGACGTATGGGATATAATACCCAAGATGTGGAAGCCCACAAGTCACTAGAGGGATAAAATAAAAACAGCTATTTCCAGGAGGCGTGGCTAACCGTAGTAGAGTCTAGTCGCAGGGATTTTGAGCTCCTTACTGAAAACTAAAATAAATAACATTTACCTAATCTGGTAAAGAGTTAAAGGACTTAAAATAACTCTTAGTAACCCCCATATTAAGCCTTCTTAAGATTGGGAGCTGGATGTGATCTGGAACCGCACAATAAGAGAGGAGGAGAGTGAACTCGTTCGGGACCCATTCACCTATTTCACTAATCCACACTGAAGATTGACCGGACAAGGTTTTTAGCAACGCAGCAGCACTCCGTAGGGTCAGGGCTCAGCTCCGGCGCCTGTACTGCACTATAGGACTTGAGATCAACAAAGTTCATAAGAGGGTACACCCGGACACCGCATTAGCAGGGAAAGGCCTTAGAAGGCCTGAATGCTGCAAAAAGTGAGTAGCGACATCATCCTACCCATACCACATACACGGACCAGGTGGGCACAGCATTCCTCCCTTCTGACTACAAGCCGTAAAGCAATTCGTGAGCTAGATAGCGCTGCAACATATACAGAGGAAGTCCTCATTTAGGCGCGAGTTGCCATATTTGCTTTCCCCAGGATTGGGCTTCTCCCGGTCTCAATTGCCACAGGATCCTGACAGAGGGGAACATTGACAGACATATTTAAAAGAGAGGGAACATTTCTAGCAGACTGCTAACCTACAGGCACAAAATACACAGCAAACAGGCTAATTGAAAAGGGAAGTGATGCGGAAAAAGATGCCATTTTCAGTTCTACCAAATAAAAGTAGCATCGCCACTACAGTGACCTGATAAAAAGCCTGTGCTGCATCGATCAGAATATTGAAATCTACCAAAAAAACAGTCACCCATATATTAAGTAAAAGAAGAGAGGCTCTCTTTAATACACTCTCCCCTCCCCTTTCCTGTCAGCCTTTAGGGGGGTGACAGGTCATATCCCCTGCAGCATTCCCGTGATCGTCCAGTGAGGACACCTGCCCTTAGGAGAGGTGTATTGCTGGAACATTGCACTTCGAAGAGAGTGAAGGGGACACACTAAAAAAATAACATGTTGCTTTTAAAATAAAAATATTCTTTTTAACTAATACACTTGCTGCTGAATTTTATCTGGAAATCCATCTATACTCCTGCATCAGTTTTGGGAGCTATCTTATTTGCTGAAACCTATGAAACAGTCAGCTGGGTGGCTGAGAAGTCCCAGTCTGTATATATTGCACCTGGAGGTGCTTTGCTACATGAACCAGGAGAACCTCACTGGTGAAGAAGTACTACAGAATTATCTCTGTGTTTGTTCAGTTTGCTGGGCAACTGTGAGGTTCCAGTCGGCTTCCTTGCACTTTTTGGTGATATTTGTTTGTGAGTATTAGTCTTACATATTTTGCTTGTCCTTTGGTATTGTGGTATTAGGCCATTGGGCACCTCTGTGTTTCTTTTTTCAGAATATTGCAGAAATGATAGACCTATTTCTTTAATAAATTTGGACATTAAAATTTTTACAAAGAGTCTAGCCATCAGACTAAATGAACTATTACCTAAACTCATCCATCTAGATCAGGTTGGTTTTATTCGGAATAGAGAAGCCCCAGAAAATATCTGAAAATTGGTAGATGTTATAGATTATGCCTCAAGTTGTAAAGTGCCTTCTCTGTTTCTGTCACTGGACGCAGAGAAGGCATTTGATCGAGTGAATTGGAATTATTTGCACTCAGTCCTTGAAATAATGGGAATTTAAGGAAATTTCTGCTCTGGCATTTCATCGTCTACTCATGCCCAACAGCTTTTGTTAAGGTAGTGGGCTACAAATCTAAGCCCATACATATCATGAACGGAACTAGACAGGGGTGTCCTCTATCCTCACTCCTCTTTGCCATATACATCGAACCCTTAGCTGCTCACATTTGCCAAAATGTAGATATCTCAGGAATTAAAATAAATGATCTAGAGCATAAAATAAGTTTATTTGCGGATGATGTTATACTTTTGGTTACTAAGCCCATGATATCCCTCCCCTTAATATACTCTGCTATAGATACATTTGCTAGGATCTCAGGTAATAAAATAAATAATGATAAATGTGAGGCTATTAGTATAAACCTTCCACAACACACTAGAAAGTTGCTTGAAATTAACTTTGATTTTCGGTGGTCTGATAAGGGTATTAAATATTTAGGTATTTTGATGCCAAATAATTTAGATCTATTGTACAAACTCAATTATACCCCTCTGTTCTCGCATATAAGGACCCTTTTATCCAAATGGAGTAAATTTAACATATATCTTAACATAAATCAAAATATGGTAGATTTATTGCAGTAAAGATGACAATATTACTGAAGATCCTTTACTTATTTAGGTCATTACCTATAAATATATATCCACAGCAGCCCTACTGAAAATTAAAAAAGAACTAATATCATTAATTTGGAAGGAAAAGAAAGCTAGAGTCAATAATCAAACTCTCATGCATCATAGGAAAAAGAGCGGGTTTGGGTTTGCCAGACCTGGTCGCATATTATTATGCTGCTAGAACAGCGCAAACATCACTATGGTATACCCAATCAGATAATATTAGATGGGTAAAAATTGAATCTGACATGTTGATAATGTTCCCATTTTATAAACTGCTTTGGTACCCAAAAAAAGACAGAACCCCAATATGGATAAGATTTATTGCTATCTCCCATACGATTATGTTATGGGACCACTTAAAAACTAAATATCCTATTGTGCAATCAGGCTTGAGGGTGACTCCCCTAGTAATTTGCAATGAAGACCAAGATCATATCCTTTAACTAAAAATGGGCCAACAGAGGCCTTTACAGAATTGCAGACATTTTAAGGGGTAATAACTTTTTGACTTACAATCAATATGCAGACCTCAATATCCAAGAAAAATCAAACTGGTTTCATTACTTACAGTTAAGATCTAGAGTTGCTAAGGTAGTGGGGACAAACAAAGCAGCGTTAACATTTACTTAGAACCTATTTGTCTCACACCACATAGAACAAGAGGCATTATTTCTAACGTATATATGATGTTCAATAATGCTTCCACTACAGTTAAACTCCTATTTATGCAGAAGTGGGAATTTGACTTTAGGTTTGACTGGACAACAGAAAATTGGCATGACATTTTAGGATCAGGTCCTTCTTTCTCCATATGCGCACACTTAAAAGAAAACTATTTAAAGGTGGCATTTAGGTGGTACTTTCACCCTTCTAGAATAGATGGTAAACAGTATCATAACAATAATTGACTGAGAGGCTGCGAAGTGTCAAGGTATCTGAAATATTATTAGATGATGTACACAGGTATACTTATTATTATTTAATGGTGATGTGGCTGTGTACATCAAATAATTAATTTCATTGCTAAAACTCCAAAATATCACCGTGTGTAATTTAGCCCCACTTCTTGTGATTACACAGGATGAATCATAAAGGTCACTTCAAAAGAAACATTTTCTTGCTAAGGTGTGAAGCTTAAATCCCAATCAGATTGTGACTGAACCTTTCTTCTGGCCCTAAAACATTTGGTCAAGAAGTCATTTCAAAGAAAGGAAAAAACTTAAAAAAGAGATGGCCATCTACAGTTTGTATATTGTAAATCTTTGATCAGACATAAGATACGCTTCTCCTAATTAAGATAACATTTAAGTTACTTCAAAGAGGGAATATCTATTTCATTACCTAGATCATAGGAATCCCTGAAGTGACAGAGACCGAATGTCTAAGATTTTCATTTGAAGCTTAATGAAATTCGTAAAGCAAATCAGTTTTTAGCTTAAGAAATGACTATGTGTCACCTATTTGCTAATTGCCCCTGCTAAGACTAAATACACATAGAACATCCAACTTTCCAGACATGGACATTAGATTTTAAATAGCAGAATGTATACTTAAAAAGTCATATAACTGATTTGTCTATAATTTTCAAAAATACTCAGGTAACACCTATAGGTATATATGTATTCATCTGGGACATATTATATTAAATAAATAATTGCTATATTGAATAATAACTACATTGATATATATACAAATACTGACCCATTGAATTAAAGATAAACACATTTTTCTCTGTTTTCCAGAAATCTAGTGAAGATTATAGGAGCAACTGATATGGAGATGGGATCTCTAAATAAATATCTATATAATAGATGTATAAATGCTAGAATAATTTCAAAATAATATCTGTTCTTTGTTTTTCAGACAAGATGTCCCATGAATAGTAGCCATAAACAGACATATATGGATATTTTCTATTTTAACATAGAAATTGATAAAGTATTGATATTTGGTATCAAATTGTACATTTTCTGTGATGCTAAATGAAATGTGGATGCTGAAAAGAGAATTTTATGAATGAAAAAGGTTATGGTGTGATAAATAATCACTTTATAAGAATGTATTAAATTGTTAGCAGTGTTGGAAATAGAAGCTACATTCCTGGTTGTCTGCTGCCCCCTAGGGGATTGAAACTGGTGTTACAGCCAAATGAATTGTCTATTAGAACACATGTAAATCCACATAGCCAATCAAATATCTAAGGGTGGACCAGAGACAGCTCTGAGGGAGAATCACAGATCAGTTTCCGAAGGGCCTCCCATATTCTCACCAATGATTATGACAATATAATGTGTATGCAAGATGGGAGAAGAGGTTGACTATTGCTGAAGGACTAGTAACTAAAATATTTGGCTGCGTTTGGAAAACAGTTACTATAAGCAAATTGGGCTACCTTTTTCTTATCCATTGCGAAAACACTTATTTTCATATGAGGCGGAACAAAGAAGTTTTTGGAAACTGAATTATCGATTTGGTCATTTTGGGTAACGTATAAAAGGTTGCTAAATATAGGAAATATTTAAAATATTCATGTTTGCTACAGTTAATAGATTTAAAGAGCATATTTGTATTTTATAACTTGTATTTCATAGCCTGTATATGTGCGATTCGGTTCGGTTCGATTCGGAAATTCGGAAAATTCGGCAAATTCGGCGATTCGGATCGAACCGAATTTCCGAATTGAAATGTTGCCGAATTTTCCTAATCGAACCGAATCGATTCGTAAATTTGGATGGCCATTGGGTTTACACTAGTATTATACAGTATGTTAGGTTAACACCTAATATACAGTATAATACTAGTCTAATCCCACCTAACACTTACTGAATTGCCGAATTTCTGAACCGAATCGAACCGAATCGAACCGAATCGAACCGAATACAGCCGAATTTCTTTGAATCCGAATGAATCCGAAATTAATCCGAAACGAATCGATTCGAAAATTTTCCGAATTCGAATCGATCCGAACTGAAATTTGAAAAATTCCGAATCGATCCGAACCGAACCAAATTTTTTCAACATGCACATGTCTAATATATATATATATATATATATATATATATATATATATATATATATATATATATATAGAGTAGTATTGTAGTATATGCACTCTCACCAACACACTGCAACTTGCCAGGGTGCTGTAGCCAGGTATGTAGAAAATGAAAATTGTAGAAAGCACTCACTGGACTGTAGACAGCAGTTTAAATCAAAAATATATTGTGACGTTTCGGGACCAACAACGTCCCTTCCTCTGGCAAACAGCTAGTGAAAAAACAAACATTTATAGACCCATAAAACACTCCCCTTGGTGAACTGCCAATCAAAATGTGCCGTGTGCAAAACAAAAATGAGCCGTGTGCAAAACAGGCATAGATCCCTGTAATTAGGGTAAAAACAATCATAACATGGTGAAAAATATATGAATTGTGTAAATGTATATGAATACATACGTGACTCTGTAAGTGTCAAATGTAAGTGCATCTGATAGCCCCCAAAATATAACCGATCTAATACATTCTAAATGAAATCCGTAGCGCACATATGATGATAACAAAGACAACAAAAGCCTGATAGGTAGGATATTACATACCCCCACTCATTGATTGGCTAGACGAATTCGTCATGCATAGCCACGCCTGCATCAACATTACAGGCCTAGTGTATCAATGGAGTACATTGCGTAGAGAATGACAACCAATAATCTGATAGGCTAAAGAGACGCCGACAAGCACGTCACAAGTTATTCATTGAGGCTTTACATACATCCCTCGCATCTGTTCAGCAAGTCTGTAAAAACCACACCAAACCTAATAGTCCAATGTGTCAGGATACACAGCATCCGTGCACCCCACATCATAGGCCCATAGCATTGCTGTAACTCACAACAACTACTCGGGCGGTTGCCATAGCAAACAATGTAAACAACTCCGTGTCCAATAGTGGCCGAATATCGCCGCGTCTAAAGCAACTGTAACACAGTCAAATACCACAGCACCCGAGGTCCCACCACCTTGTATGTCCTAAAAAATATATAAATAGGGCCAAGACAAGGAGTCCACCAGCAAGCTGAGCACATCGCCGTATCCATCAACCAATCGGATTACTGCAACCCCCCACACACCCGACTTTGTATACACATGTTGTAGTAATCCGATTGGTTGATGGATACGGCGATGTGCTCAGCTTGCTGGTGGATTCCTTGTCTTGGCCCTATTTATATATTTTTTAGGACATACAAGGTGGTGGGACCTCGGGTGCTGTGGTATTTGACTGTGTTACAGTTGCTTTAGATGCGGCGATATTCGGCCACTATTGGACACGGAGTTGTTTACATTGGTTGCTATGGCAACCGCCCGAGTAGTTGTTGTGAGTTACGGCAACGCTATGGGCATATGATGCGGGGTGCACGGATGCTGTGTATCCTGACACATTGGACTGTTAGGTTTGGTGTGGTTTTTACAGACTTGCTGAACAGATGCGAGGGATGTATGTAAAGCCTCAATGAATAACTTGTGACGTGCTTGTCGGCGTCTCTTTAGCCTATCAGATTATTGGTTGTCATTCTCTACGCAATGCACTCCATTGATACACTAGGCCTGTAATGTTGATGCAGACGTGGCTATGCATGACGAATTCGTCTAGCCAATCAATGAGTGGGGGTATGTAATATCCTACCTATCAGGCTTTTGTTGTCTTTGTTATCATCATATGTGCGCTACGGATTTCATTTAGCATGTATTAGATCGGTTATATTTTGGGGGCTATCAGATGCACTTACATTTGACACTTACAGAGTCACGTATGTATTCATATACATTTACACAATTCATATATTTTTCACCATGTTATGATTGTCTTTACCCTAATTACAGGGATCTATGCCTGTTTTGCACACGGCTCATTTTTGTTTTGCACACGGCACATTTTGATTGGCAGTTCACCAAGGGGAGTGTTTTATGGGTCTATAAATGTTTGTTTTTTCACTAGCTGTTTGTCAGAGGAAGGGACGTTGTTGGTCCCGAAACGTCACAATACATTTTTGATTTAAACTGCTGTCTACAGTCCAGTGAGTGCTTTCTACAATTTTCATTTTATATATATATATATATATATATATATATATATATATATATATATATATATATATATATATATATAAACTCCTGGTGTTTTAATTAGAGTGTATATTGTTTTATTGTTTAACTGAACACTGTTAAAGTATATTTGTCTGGAAGTTAGTGACCCATACTGTAATATTTCATTGTGGAGAGGTAATGCAATTCAATTGTGAATAAGGCTAGTTCTAAAGGTACATTTTATGATCTTTGCATAGCATATTATAACAGTTTAAACGTGTATAGTATTGATTCATATCTGGCTTTCTGGAAATATATTTCAATGTGTCTATAAATATTAACTAATAAAAAAGAACTTAGGAATTTTCATAAATTTTATTGTTTCGTATATGCATTTTATTGGGGTTTTATTTTATAGAATAATTAACCTATTATATAAAAGGCCAAGTGTGTTTGTCTGAAGCTGTCATGTGCAGTACAGACAGCACGAGGATAAACACACCTGGCCTTTGAGTCCCTGCTGGTGATCTGCGCTGCGGCAGAAGTGGGCGTGACCGGGCGTGACGAAGGGCGTGGCCAGGTGTGAAGAGCGTGGCCGGCGTGAATGGTCGTGAAGGGGGCGTGACCTGACGTGAAGGGGGCGTGGCCGGGTGCGGTCGCACGATGGAAAATGGGAGAGAGAGATAGAGAGAGGGGAGAGAGATAGAGAGGGGGGAGAAAGAGAGGGGGAGAGAGACAGCAAAAGACAGGGGGGGAGAAAGAGAGGGGGAGAGAGACAGCAAAAGACAGGGGGGAGAAAGAGAGGGGGAGAGAGACAGCAAAAGACAGGGGGAGAGAGACAGTAAAAGAGAGAAGGGGAAAGAGACAGTAAAAGAGGGGGGGAAAGAGACAGCAAAAGAGAATGGGGAGAGAGACAGCAAAAGAGAGAGGGGGAGAGAGACAGCAAAAGAGAGGGGGAGAGAGACAGCAAAAGAGAGGGGGAGAGAGACAGCAAAAGAGAGAGGGGGAGAGAGACAGTAAAAAAGAGAGGGGGGATAGAGACAGCAAAAAGAGAGGGGAGAGAGACAGCAAAAGAGAGGGGGAGAGAGACAGCAAAAGAGAGAGGGGGAGAGAGACAGTAAAAGAGAGAGGGGGAGAGAGACAGCAAAAGAGAGGGGGGATAGAGACAGCAAAAGAGAGAGGAGGAGAGAGACAGCAAAAGAGAGGGAGAGAGAGCGCAAAAGAGGGGGGGGAAGAGTGCAAAAGAGAGGGGGGAGAGAGAGCGCAAAAGAGAGGGGGGAAGAGAGAGCGCAAAAGAGGGGGGAGAGAGATAGCGCAAAAGAGAGGGGGGGAAGAGTGCAAAAGAGAGGGAGAGAGAGAGCACAAAAGAGAGGGGGGAGAGAGCGCAAAAGAGAGGGGTGGAGAGAGAGCGCAAAAGAGATGGGTGGAGAGAGAGTGCAAAAGAGAGGGGGGTGAGAGAGTGCAAAAGAGAGGGGGGTGAGAGAGCACAAAAGAGAGGGGGAGAGAGACAGCAAAAGAGAGAGGGGGAGAGAGACAGCAAAAGAGAGAGGGGGAGAGAGACAGCAAAAGAGAGAGGGGGAGAGAGACAGCAAAAGAGAGGGGAGAGAGCGCAAAAGAGAGGGGGGAAGAGTGCAAAAGAGAGGGGGGAGAGAGAGCGCAAAAGAGAGGGGGGAGAGAGACAGCAAAAGAGAGGGGGGAGAGAGACAGCAAAAGAGAGAGGGGGAAAGAGATAGCAAAAGAGAGGGGGAGATAGCAAAAGAGAGGGGGAGACAGCAAAAGAGAGGGTGGATAGAGACAGCAAAAGAGAGAGGGGGAGAGAGACAGCAAAAGAGAGGGGGAGAGAGCACAAAAGAGAGGGGGAAGAGCGCAAAAGAGAGGGGGAGAGAGAGCGCAAAAGAGAGGGGGAGAGAGAGCGCAAAAGAGAGGGGGGAAGAGAGAGCGCAAAAGAGGGGGGAGATAGAGAGCGCAAAAGAGAGGGGGGAAGAGCGCAAAAGAGAGGGGGGAGAGAGAGCAAAAAAGAGAGGGGGGAGAGAGCGCAAAAGAGAGGGGTGGAGAGAGAGCGCAAAAGAGAGGGGGTGAGAGAGCGCAAAAGAGAGGGGGTGAGAGAGTGCAAAAGAGAGGGGGGTGAGAGAGCACAAAAGAGAGGGGGGAGAGAGCGCAAAAGAGAAAGGGGGAGATAAAGCACAAAAGAGAGGGGGAGAGAGAGCGCAAAAGAGAGGGGGGAGAGAGAGCTCAAAAGAGAGGGGGTGAGAGAGCGCAAAAGAGAGGGGGAGAGAGAGCGCAAAAGAGAGGGGGAGAGAGAGCGCAAAAGAAAGGGTGGGAGAGAGAGCGCAAAAGAGAGGGGAGAGGGGGGAGAGAGAGCACAAAAGAGAGGGGAGAGAGAGGGAGGAGAGAGAGGGGGGAGAGAGCGCAAAAGAGAGGGGAGAGAGCGCAAAAGAGATGGGGAGAGAGAGAGCGCAAAAGAGAGGGGGAGAGAGAGAGCGCAAAAGAGAGGGGGAGAGAGAGAGCACAAAAGAGAGGGGGAGAGAGAGAGCGCAAAAGAGAGGGGGAGAGAGAGAGCGCAAAAGAGTGGGGGAGAGAGCGCAAAAGAGGGGGGAGAGAAAGAGCTCAAAAGAGATGGGGAGAGAGCTCAAAAAAGAGGGGGGAGAGAGAGCGCAAAAGAGAGGGGGGAGAGAGCGCAAAAGAGAGAGGGAGAGAGAGAGCGCAAAAGAGAGGGGGGAGAGAGAGAGCTCAAAAGAGAGGGGAGAGAGAAATCTCAAAAGAGAGGGGGAGAGAGAGAGAGCAAAAAGAGAGGGGGAGGGAGAGAGCGCAAGATGTGGGGCCGCTGTACTGCAAAAAATGGCCCGTGTGAACGGGCTTTAGGACTAGTTAAATATATTGTATTATAACCCAGCCATATACTGACATATTATTTGGAGGCACTTTGCTTTAGATATTATTATTATTTATCATATTGATATGATATATTTGTAGTAAATAGAAATTATTATTAAAAAAATATATATATATTTAAAAAAAATTGAAAAATTGTAATATTGATTTTCATATTTCAAGCTTAATATTAATATTTTTGAAAATATAATCTTTTTTTGAAAAATTTAAATATTAATTTTCATACTTTAAGATTAATATTAATATTTTGAAAATATATTTAAAAAAAAAATTAAATATTGATTTTAATATTTCAAAATTAATATTAATATTTTTGAAAATATATATTTCTTTAATCTCTTATTGGCCAAAATTGTATTAGCGTTTTAATTTAACTAAATACTAAGCCAATATAATAATGTCTGTAACCAGAAGTGAATCACTTAAAGGACCAGTACACTCAGTGAAATAAACTCCAGTATCTACAGTTGCGCAGTTGTCATGAAAATAAAAATGTATACTGTTGAATACATTTTGTAAGATTCTGTATAAAGTTTACCTTTTGTAACACTGCTTGTAGTTGCAGCTTGACAATTGTGGAACACCCAAGCAAAAGGGCTGTACTTCCATGCTACTTTACCGTGCTCCACAGCCTATCCAAACCACTTATCTAATGATATGCAAATCATGTCCCTTAGAAATGCTCATTCTCTATTCAGCCACAATCTCCAAGCAACAAGCAGGGGGTATAGAAAACAATTGTATTTTCTGTGTAATTGTATGGGTGATTATTTATAAACAAAATAACCAAATTATCAGTACTAAAAAAATACATCAAAATTCATAATTGTTTTCTATAACCCCTGTTTGTTGCTTGGAGATTGTGGCTGAATATACAAACAGGGGTTATAGAAAACAATTATGAATTTTGATGGTAATATAGTGTGAGATAAAACTGAAATAAAAACAAAAGCAGAAATAAAACGAAGATTAGAGCATTGTATAAATTCTAACAGCTAGATGTGTTGGCATACATTTGCAATGTAAACAAATTTGATGTTGCTATTCCAACTCCAAAAATAAATTTGATGTTGCCATTTCAATACCAAAACTATATTTTAAATGCTATGGGCCGATCCGACATGCAGCGTCGCCCGCAAAAGCCGGCAACGCCAAATTTTGCGCTGGTTTGGTATCACATATACGGCGTAACATAGAAGTTACGCTCGTATATTTCACCCTTCGGCCATAGTTTTTTGGCCCATAGAGTGATATACCAAACCCGCGCAGTTTGTTATCCAATATACAGCGTAAGGACTTACGTGGTGAAAATGGAGAAGTCTTACTCCATTTTCACCTCGCCACAAAATGCAGGCATAGTAAGCCTTACGCTGAGTATTGGAGCCCTGTAACTCCCTAAACTACCTGCAAAATAAAACCTAACACCTAACGCATGCGCAATGTCTATCTACCTGTCAACCGCAATCCCCTGCCGCAATCCCTAATAAAGTGTTTAACCCCTAAACCGCCGCTCCTGGACCCCGCCACCACCTACATTATATGTATTAACCCCTAATCTGATCCCCCTACACCGCCACCAGCTATATTAAATGTATTACCCCTAATCTGATCCCCCTACACCGCCGCCACATATATTAAATTTATTACCCCCTAATCTGAGCCCCCTACACCGCCGCCACCTATTTTAAATATATTACCCCCTAATCTGATCCCCCTACACCGCCGCCACCTATATTAACTCTATTACCCCCTAATCTGATCCCCCTACACCGCCGCAAGCTATATTAAATTTATTAACCCCTAATCTGAGCCCCCTACACCGCCGCCACCTATTTTAAATATATTAACCCCAATCTAATCCCCCTACACCGCCACCACCTATTTTAAATATATTAACCCCTAATATGATCCCCCTACACCGCTACCACCTATTTTAAATATATTAACCCCTAAACCTAAGTCTAACCCTAACACCCCCTAACTTTATTATTATTGAAATAAATCTAAATAATATTAATATTATTAACTAAATTATTCCTATTTAAAACTAAATACTTACCTATAACATAAACCCTAAGATAGCTACAATATAATTAATAATTACATTGTAGCTATTTTAGGGTTTATATTTATTTTACAGGTAACTTTGTATTTATTTTAACTAGGTACAATAGCTATTAAATAGTTAATAACTATTTAATAGCTACCTAGTTAAAATAATTACCAAATTACCTGTAAAATAAATCCTAACCTAAGTTACCATTACACCTAACACTATCAATAATTAATTAAATAAACTACAATTATCTGAACTAAAATACAATTAAATACACTAAACTATATTACAAAAAAAAACAAACACTAAATTACAAAAAATAAAATAGGATTACAAGAATTTTAAGATAATTACACCTAATCTAAGCCCCCTAATAAAATAAAAAAGCCCCCCAAAATAATAAAATTTCCCTACCCTAAACTAAATTAAAAAAGTAATCAGCTCTATTACCAACCCTTAAAAGGGCGTTTTGCGGGGCATTGCCCCAAAGTAATCAACTCTTTTACCTGTAAAAAAAGAACAACCCCCCATTACAACCCACCACCCACACACCTCTACTCTAAAACCCACCCAATCCCCCCTTAAAAAAACCTAAGTCTAACCCCCAAGTGGTCCTTACCTGTCCTGAAGACTGGCGGAGAAGGTCCTGTTCCAGGCGGAGAAGTCTTCTTCTTCTTCCAGTAACCAGCCGGCGCGGAGCGGAGGAGTTGAAGACCGATGACCGCGGAGCTGAAGACCGTCCACTCTGGAACTGAAGACCGGCGATGCTGGAACTGAAGATCGGCGATGCTGGAACTGAAGACTGGAGCCATGGAGCGTGGAGGATCCTCTTCATAAATCTCTGCCGTACACTGAATAGGAATTCAAGGTACGTGATTAAAAATGGCGTCCCTTGAATTCCTATTGGCTGAGTTGAGCCTTCAAATTCAAATCAGCCAATCGGATGAGAGCTACTTTAATTCTATTGGCTGATTTGAATAGCCAATAGAATAAGAGCTACTGTAATTCTATTGGCTGATTAGAATAGCCAATAGAATTACAGTAGCTCTTATTCTATTGGCTATTCAAATCAGTCAATAGAATTAAAGTAGCTCTCATCCGATTGGCTGATTTGAATTTGAAGGCTCAACTCAGCCAATAGGAATTCAAGGGACGCCATTTTTAATCACGTACCTTGAATTCCTATTCAGTGTACGGCAGAGATTTATGAAGAGGATCCTCCACGCTCCATGGCTCCGGTCTTCAGTTCCAGCGTTGCCGATCTTCAGTTCCAGCATCGCCGGACTTCATTTCCAGAGTGGACGGTATTCAGCTCGGCGGTCATCGGTCTTCAACTCCTCCGCTCCGTGCCGGCTGGCTCCTGGAAGAAGATGTCACAGCTTGGAAGAAGACTTCTCAGGGCCTTCTCCGCCGGTCTTCAGGACAGGTAAGGACCACTTGGGGGTTAGACTTAGGTTTTTTTAAGGGGGGATCGGGTGGGTTTTAGAGTAGGGGTGTGTGGGTGGTGGGTTGCAATGGGGGGGTGTAGGGGGATCAGATTAGGGGGTAATACATTTAATGTAGCTGGTGGCGGTGTAGGGGGATCAGATTAGGGGGTAATACAATTAATGTAGCTGGCGGCGGGGTCCGGGAGCGGCGCTTTAGGGGTTAACATATTTATTATTAGGAGTGAGAGAGGGGATTGTGGATAGAGGGGTATACGTGTCAGGATGATGTTTGGGAGGCGTGTTAGACAGTTACGGGAGATTAAAGACTTTAGTTTTGTTTTTTTAAGCGGCGACAGTTTCTAAAGTGCCGTAAGTCACTGGCGACTCCAGAAATTTGTACTTACGCTTATTTCTGGACATCGCTAGTTTGTCTGACTTACGGCACTTTAGCAACTGTCGGCGCCGTCTATGTTATAGGTCGATGTGCGAGGTGAAACTACGGGTGTGCAGGTTTCCACGCTTGCGCCGAAACCTGCGCCTTATATCGGATCGCACCCTATGTTGCTATTTCAACTCCAACTCTAACAGCTAGATGCGTTGGCATACATTGGCAATGTAAAAGTTGAATAATTGGAAAAAAAATTATGTTGCTAGTTCAACATCAAAAATATTTTTTTCAATTATATGTTGTTATTTCAACAACAAACAATTCTAACAGCTAGATGTGTTGGCATACATTTGCAATGTAAACAAATTTTATGTTGCTATTCCAACTCCAAAAATAAATTTGAACGCCAAAAATGAAATTTTAAATTGTATGTTGTGATTTCAACACCAACTCAAATGTATGCCAACACATCTAGCTGTTAGAGTTGGTTTTGAAATAACAACATACAATTAAAATTTTTATTTTTGGTGTGTAAATAGTTACATAAAATATATATTTGGGGCTGAAATAGCAAAAAAAAAAATCAGATTTTTACATTGAAAATGTATGCCAACACATATAGCTATTAGAGTTTATTTTGAAATAACAACATACAATTTACAATTTTATTTTTGGTGTGCAAATAGCTACATAAAATTTATTTTTGGAGCTGAAATAGCAACTTTTTTTCCCCCAATTTTTACATTGAAAATGTATGCCAACACATCTAGCTGTTAGAGTTGGTTTTGAAATAACAACATACAATTTAAAATGATATTTTTGTTGTGTAAATAGCTACATAAAATTTATTTTTGGAGCTGAAATAGCAACTTTTTTTTCCAATTTTTACATTGAAAATGTATGCCAACACATCTAGCTGTTAGAGTTGGTTTTGAAATAACAACATACAATTTACAATTTTATTTTTGGTGTGTAAATAGCTACATAAAATTTATTTTTGGAGCTGATTTTTTTTTCTAATTTTTACATTGAAAATGTATGCCAACTTTATTTTTGGTGTGTAAATAGCTACATAAAATGTATTATTATATTCTAAGCATGCTTAGTATAGTCACATCCCTAATAAAAGAAAAGTGCATTATTGGTCACTTGCAAGGAATCGAATTATGCCACATACATTGAAATATGTTCAAATATAATGGGATTGTATTTATTTATTATCATTTCTATGGCAATGGATGATAACAGAAGCATGATAATTGTGGTGACATTATAATAAATGTATAAAAAGTGCATTACTGGTGCACATTATAGAATCAAGCATATTATTGTGCTGTGTCTCCTAACTAAAATGTCATTCTTAGGCTACTGTGTAAGGGGCAATTTAGTGTGCATTGCATAATTATTGTTGTCAACTCTTTTCACCTTTTGTCTAAGTCCCTACTGTTTCAATTCACACATTGCTTTCCTATTGTGCAGTGTTGAATCAATTCAATCAACATTTGAGAAAGCCAAACTTTCTGTCTGGTTTCCAATAATTCTATTCCTAACCTGTATGGACTTCATAAGAAGTGTATTACTATGTCTATGGCTAATTACTGTGCCTCCTATAATACATAAAATAGGCCTTCCTTGGAAATAACTACATTTGCAATGACTTAGTACTGTCCCTTCTAACTTCATAGCAACTTTATAGTACAAATAGAAGCAGGTTGATTACTGTTTACTGCGCAGCATAACAATTTTTATTTAACAACAATAACTTTTATAAATATAAATAAAATAAAATTCGCTCTTTACATATGTCTATAAATATAATGGCTAAAGTAAACAATACAATCTTTTTTAAAGTGCACACAATTTATATCTAAATATTTTAAAAGGATTCCAGAAATCACTATTCTGTTATCATTTCTTCAGCTGGACCATCAAGATCAACTGTATGGAATCCAGTGTAAAGATTATCCGGGAAAGAGTATGCAGATCTTATGGTGTGGACAACGCAGGATGGTATAGGTCGGCTATTATAAGGTCCAAGGTAGCCATGCACAGTCATGGTGAAATCTCTGTACGTGATTCTTCTAAAATTATAAAAATGTTAATCCTTTTTTTTTATTTCGTTTTTTAATTATCAGGTTGTGTAATAATGTCTATTACCTTTCAATAAGGTTACGTTCATTTGGCAGATGTAGTAGACGATACCCTTTACTGTACCAATGTAGACGTTTCAGGTGGTTACGATCCAATAAGCAAATCTTAATATAATCGCTTTCTGAGATGCACACATGTGTACCCTCAAGTAGTGGTTCAATTTTGCAGATAGCAATTTCACGGCAGCAGATACTTTCTTGTTCCTTCGGCATTTCGATGCACTTATCACAAGCGCACCAATTGACATTTCCGCAACGTGACGTTTGTGCATCATGTGATATAATAGAAAAAATACCAATGGCACTACCTATATGTAGAGGACCAGAGCTTAACCTAGATTTACAAAAATGAGAAAGAGAAAGTGGACTCTCTTGGAGGTGCGCAAAAGGTGGGGTGAGGCTTGACCAGGGGATGATCGCAAGGATGAGGAGGTTCTTGAGCCAACAATACACTCGAAAGGCGAGGCAGCACTCTTAGAGGAGAAGTCAAAGTGAAAATCTGTGAGGACAGAAAGAAGAGAGGCGCCTTATGGGACAGTATCGCTCAACACAGAGAGGATAAAAAACAAACAGCCCAGAGCGGGGGTACTCACAAGAGTGGCGGCATAAAGGTATGCCTCACAACGCATTTGTATTTGTTTTCCGACCAATCACTGCCGATTACGGCTTAGTACAGTGATGTGAGTAACGCCCCAATAGGCATATATTAGTCTTTCGACCAATCACTGCCAAATAAGTTCATTGTGTCATATGTGGGTGTGTACAAAGTTACTCGTAAATTAGTTAGCTTAGATTTTCTAGACTTTATGAGTTGTATATATGTTACGGTTTAATCCACTTAAGTCACAAATGTTAAGATGTCTTCTGTCATAGGCTGGTTGAACCAGTAATTAATTTACTGCTGGTCTGCCATTAAATAGCGGCTTTGTGTAATACCGCGTAAGGTACACTTTGTAAGTAATGCTATGTGACACCGCGTCCGGTTCACTTAGTCAATAGTACTACGTAATACGTATATGATTTGTCAGACTTGTCGAGTCACTCGCACACTATAACTAGGTCAATAAATCAATGACAAGTTGCGGTTACGCTAAGTAACTTAAATTGTATGCCAACACTCTCATTCACTATGGGGATCAAAGCTGGGTGAATAATACCAGCAGCTGCCAGTTACAACTTATTCATAATAGTAGCTAAATCATAGATGAATGCTTATATAACGAAATTGAGCTGTGCGTAAAGACTACAGTAATGTATCGATAGCTTAAGGCTTTCTAAAAACACAGGAGCTCCTAGGACTCCTCACCATTGCCCTAACGTCCCTAACATGTTTCGCCACGTTACATGGCTTTTTCAAAGGTGAACGCGTCGCACTGTAGTCGGCTATTTAAGGCTGTTGTGAGTAACGCCCCAATAGGCGTGTATTTGTCTTCTGATGATTGTATTAATTGTGTCATATGTGGGTGGATGTAAACAGAGTTACTCCTGAAGTAATTAACTATTTCATCGCTGTAAATTATAAATCTAGGCACAGTGGCTTGAATAAATATTAGGAAACGGAATCTTATATTGAAATAGGGGACATTAAGTAATATTGATGTGTTCTATAGCAGGCGTAATGTAAAGGTATCAATCTATATTAGAGATTAGATATTAATACTGCTACTGAATATTAGCTAGATGTTGGTAGTGACTAAAATTAATATAATTTGTTGGTGATGATTCATGAATGGAGATAGATGTTTTGATTATACCATTCATGTATTTTAAATATTGACATATACTATGGCAAGTATGGTGTATTAGTATCGATTCTAAGAAGTAAGGATAGAACTTTTATACCGCTATTACATACTAAAATGTTATTGATGTATACTGTGAGAGGTAACCTATGCATCTATAAACTAGGAGTACAATTTATATCCCGCTGCTTGGATAATCAATGATATTAATATGTGCTATAGCGAGTATAATTTGTTGGTATACATCTATGATAGAATTTTCATACCACTGCTGGATACTGTCCCTTATGTGACTATTGATATCACAAGTTAATGTGTTACTGGGTTAGTTACTGTATGTGAATATAAGAATTTTATAATAGTACTGGATAAGAATGTATATTTCCTCATAAATTCAAGAGTGAGATCATAGTAGATGAGAAGTTTTTGTGAAATAATTAATCTGGCTGTGTTAAATGATACTTGTAATCAGTGCATATTTTGTGTATTTGATCATGACTTTATTCAAGTGGGTAATAACGTAAAAGTCTACAAATAAGTGATACGTCTACTAATGTGTGAGTGTCTATTGTTATGAATATTTAAACTTCAAAGGTGACAATAATGTGCTAAGAATTTACTTTATTTGATTTGGCCCAAGGGTATTAATATTTCCATTGGGATATTGTTGTTCAAATACTATAACAAGTGAATGAATGTGAAAGAGCTGCATAACTACTTATACATGAGAGTCTATGCAAGAATAAAAATATTTGAGAATGTATTTAATATCAAACGTGGAAAGTGAGTGATGGGTGAAATAACAAAATAAATTATTAAAAATAAAATTAAAATTACAATATGTCAATATGATAATTAATATGAATATGTATATAAAAATGAAAATGAATAAAAATGAAAATAAATATGAAGTTAAAGAATAAGAGTTGAAAGGTAAAAATAGAAGTGTAGTGCTAAAGGAAATGTGAGTTGTAAATGTGGCACAAAATAAAATGGAGTGTTGCTGATGCTAATGATGGTGAAGTGTGTTAGTGGGATTAAGTGCAAGTCATCTGATACACACCATTAGTAATATTTGTTTGAAAACTGATGATAATACACTTCTACATCGGTAGAAGATTGTATTTACTGTCAAATTAGTTATAAATATTCTGTTATATAAAGTTTACGCTGATAAATACAACTCAGTGTTCTGTAGAACTTAGAGAAACGATACAAAACTATTATCTTCATTTAGTCCGTACGGTTGAACCGTATTAAGTAGGAATATCCATTTACTTTCTGCTTTCAATAGAATGTTTTCCAGATTTCCGCCTCTTATGCCTAGTTGTATTTTTTCTATTCCAAAATATTTGAGTTCAGATTGTTTGGAATTGTGTCGATTGAAAAAATGACGTGCTACAGACGTTACATTTTTTCCTTCCTGAAGATCTTTAGCAGCATTTTTTATGTTCCTCAGGTGTTCATGTAATCTTAGTCTGATTTTTCTTGTTGTCATGCCTACGTAGGTCTTGTTGCATTTGCATTGGAGGGCATAAACAACTCCCTCTGTATGGCAGTTAATGTGAGATCTGATTTTATGCGTCTTTTGGAAGAGATTGCAAATTTCCTCTTTCTTTCATGTAATTAGCAAGAGTCCATGAGCTAGTGACGTATGGGATATACATTCCTACCAGGAGGGGCAAAGTTTCCCAAACCTCAAAATGCCTATAAATACACCCCTCACCACACCCACAAATCAGTTTTACAAACTTTGCCTCCTATGGAGGTGGTGAAGTAAGTTTGTGCTAGATTCTACGTTGATATGCACTCCGCAGCAGGTTGGAGCCCGGTTTTCCTCTCAGCGTGCAGTGAATGTCAGAGGGATGTGAAGAGAGTATTGCCTGTTTGAATTCAATGATCTCCTTCTACGGGGTCTATTTCATAGGTTCTCTGTTATCGGTCGTAGAGATTCATCTCTTACCTCCCTTTTCAGATCGACGATATACTCTTATATATACCATTACCTCTACTGATTCTCGTTTCAGTACTGGTTTGGCTTTCTACAACATGTAGATGAGTGTCCTGGGGTAAGTAAGTCTTATTTTCTGTGACACTCTAAAGCTATGGTTGGGCACTTTTTTAAAGTTCTAAATATATGTATTCAAACATTTATTTGCCTTGACTCAGAATGTTCAACATTCCTTTTTTTTCAGACAGTCAGTTTCATATTTGGGATAATGCATTTGAATCAATCATTTTTCTTACCTTAAAAATTTGACTTTTCCCCTGTGGGCTGTTAGGCTCGCGGGGGCTGAAAATGCTTCATTTTATTGCGTCATTCTTGGTGCGGACTTTTTTGGCGCAAAAAATCTTTTCAGTTTCCGGCGTCATACGTGTCGCCGGAAGTTGCGTCATTTTTTGACGTTCTTTTGCGCCAAAAATGTCGGCGTTCCGGATGTGGCGTCATTTTTGGCGCCAAAAGCATTTAGGCGCCAAATAATGTGGGCGTCTTTTTTGGCGCTAAAAAAAATATGGGCGTCGCTTTTGTCTCCACATTATTTAAGTCTCATTTTTCATTGCTTCTGGTTGCTAGAAGCTTGTTCTTTGGCATTTTTTCCCATTCCTGAAACTGTCATTTAAGGAATTTGATCAATTTTGCTTTATATGTTGTTTTTTCTCTTACATATTGCAAGATGTCTCACGTTGCATCTGAGTCAGAAGATACTTCAGGAAAATCGCTGTCTGATGCTGGAACTACCAAAGCTAAGTGTATCTGCTGTAAACTTTTGGTAGCTGTTCCTCCAGCTGTTGTTTGTATTAAATGTCATGACAAACTTGTTAATGCAGATAATATTTCCTTTAGTAAAGTACCATTACCTGTTGCAGTTCCAACAACATCTAATGTTCAGAGTGTTCCTGATAACATAAGAGATTTTGTTTCTGAATCCATTAAGAAGGCTATGTCTGTTATTCATCCTTCTAGTAAACACAAAAAATCTTTTAAAACTTCTCTTTTTCCAGATGAATTTTTAAATGAACATCATCATTCTGATTCTAATGATTCTTCTGGTTCAGAGGATTCTGTCTCAGAGGTTGATGCTGATAAATCTTCATATTTATTTAAAATGGAATTTATTCGTTCTTTACTTAAAGAAGTTTTAATTGCTTTAGAATTGAGGATTCTGGTCCTCTTGATACTAAATCTAAACATTTAGACAAGGTCTTTAAATCTCCTGTGGTTATTCCAGAAGTTTTTCCTGTTCCTGGTGCTATTTCTGAAGTAATTTCCAGAGAATGGAATAATTTGGGTAATTCATTTACTCCTTCTAAACGTTTTAAGCAATTATATCCTGTGCCGTCCGACAGATTAGAGTTTTGGGACAAAATCCCTAAAGTTGATGGGGCTATTTATACCCTTGCTAAACGTACTACTATTCCTACGGCAGATGGTACTTCCTTTAAGGATCCTTTAGATAGGAAAATTGAATCCTTTCTAAGAAAAGCTTATCTGTATTCAGGTAATCTTCTTAGACCTGCTATATCATTGGCTGATGTTGCTGCAGCTTCAACTTTTTGGTTGGAAACTTTAGCGCAACAAGTAACAGATCATGATTCTCATAATATTATTCTTCTTCTTCAACATGCTAATAATTTTATCTGTGATGCCATTTTTGATATTATCAGAGTTGATGTCAGGTTTATGTCTCTAGCTATTTTAGCTAGAAGAGCTTTATGGCTTAAAACTTGGAATGCTGATATGTCTTCTAAATCGACTCTACTTTCCCTTTCTTTCCAGGGTAATAAATTATTTGGTTCTCAGTTGGATTCTATTATCTCAACTGTTACTGGTGGGAAAGGAACTTTTTTACCACAGGATAAAAAATCTAAAGGTAAAAACAGGGCTAATAATCGTTTTCGTTCCTTTCGTTTCAACAAAGAACAAAAGCCTGATCCTTCATCCTCAGGAGCAGTTTCAGTTTGGAAACCATCTCAAGTCTGGAATAAATCCAAGCCTTCTAGAAAAGCAAAGCCAGCTTCTAAGTCCACATGAAGGTGCGGCCCTCATTCCAGCTCAGCTGGTAGGGGGCAGATTACATTTTTTTCAAAGAAATTTGGATCAATTCTGTTCACAATCTTTGGATTCAGAACATTGTTTCAGAAGGGTACAGAATTGGTTTCAAGATAAGACCTCCTGCAAAAAGATTTTTTCTTTCCCGTGTCCCAGTAAACCCAGTGAAAGCTCAAGCATTTCTGAAATGTGTTTCAGATCTAGAGTTGGCTGGAGTAATTATGCCAGTTCCAGTTCTGGAACAGGGGCTGGGGTTTTATTCAAATCTCTTCATTGCACCAAAGAAGGAGAATTCCTTCAGACCAGTTCTGGATCTAAAAATATTGAATTGTTATGTAAGGATACCAACATTCAAAATGGTAACTGTAAGGACTATCTTGCCTTTTGTTCAGCAAGGGCATTATATGTCTACAATAGATTTACAGGATGCATATCTGCATATTCCGATTCATCCAGCTCACTATCAGTTCCTGAGATTCTCTTTCCTGGACAAGCATTACCAGTTTGTTTTCTCTGCCGTTTGGCCTAGCTACAGCTCCAAGAATTTTTACAAAGGTTTTCGGTGCCCTTCTGTCTGTAATCAGAGAACAGGGTATTGTGGTATTTCCTTATTTGGATGATATATTGGTACTTGCTCAGTCTTCACATTTAGCAGAATCTCATATGAATCGACTTGTGTTGTTTCTTCAAGATCATGGTTGGAGTATCAATTCACTAAAAAGTTCATTGATTCCTCAGACAAGGGTAACCTTTTTGGGTTTCCAGATAGATTCAGTGTCCATGACTCTGTCTTTGACAGACAAGAGACGTCTAAAATTGATTTCAGCTTGTCGAAACCTTCAGTCACAATCATTCCCTTCGGTAGCCCTATGCATGGAAATTCTAGGTCTTATGACTGCTGCATCGGACGCGATCCCCTTTGCTCGTTTTCACATGCGACCTCTTCAGCTCTGTATGCTGAACCAATGGTGCAGGGATTACACAAAGATATCTCAATTAATATCTTTAAAACCGATTGTACGACATTCTCTGACGTGGTGGACAGATCACCATCGTTTAATTCAGGGGGCTTCTTTTGTTCTTCCGACCTGGACTATAATCTCAACAGATGCAAGTCTTACAGGTTGGGGAGCTGTGTGGGGGTCTCTGACGGCACAAGGGGTTTGGAAATCTCAGGAGGTGAGATTACCGATCAATATTTTGGAACTCCGTGCAATTTTCAGAGCTCTTCAGTCTTGGCCTCTTCTGAAGAGAGTCGTTCATTTGTTTTCAGACAGACAATGTCACAACTGTGGCATACATCAATCATCAAGGAGGGACTCACAGTCCTCTGGCTATGAAAGAAGTATCTCGAATTCTGGTTTGGGTGGAATCCAGCTCCTGTCTAATCTCTGCGGTTCATATCCCAGGTATAGACAATTGGGAAGTGGATTATCTCAGTCGCCAAACGTTGCATCCGGGCGAATGGTCTCTTCACCCAGAGGTATTTCTTCAGATTGTTCAAATGTGGGAACTCCCAGAAATAGATCTGATGGCTTCTCATCTAAACAAGAAACTTCCCAGGTATCTGTCCAGATCCCGGGATCCTCAGGCGGAGGCAGTGGATGCATTATCACTTCCTTGGAAGTATCATCCTGCCTATATCTTTCCGCCTCTAGTTCTTCTTCCAAGAGTAATCTCCAAGATTCTGAAGGAATGCTCGTTTGTTCTGCTGGTAGCTCCAGCATGGCCTCACAGGTTTTGGTATGCGGATCTTGTCCAGATGGCCTTCTGTCGCAAGGTCCTTTCTTCCATCAGGATCTCAAATCCTTAAATTTAAAGGTATGGAGATTGAACGCTTGATTCTTGGTCAAAGAGGTTTCTCTGACTCTGTGATTAATACTATGTTACAGGCTCGTAAATCTGTATCTAGAGAGATATATTATAGAGTCTGGAAGACTTATATTTCTTGGTGTCTTTCTCATCATTTTTCCTGGCATTCTTTTAGAATTCCGAGAATTTTACAGTTTCTTCAGGATGGTTTAGATAAAGGTTTGTCCGCAAGTTCCTTGAAAGGACAAATCTCTGCTCTTTCTGTTCTTTTTCACAGAAAGATTGCTAATCTTCCTGATATTCATTGTTTTGTACAAGCTTTGGTTCGTATAAAACCCGTCATTAAGTCTAGTTCTCCTCCTTGGAGCTTGAATTTGGTTCTGGGGGCTCTTCAAGCTCCTCCTTTTGAACCCATGCATTCATTGGACATTAAATTACTTTCTTGGAAAGTTTTGTTCCTTTTGGCCATCTCTTCAGCCAGAAGAGTCTCTGAATTATCTGCTCTTTCTTGTGAGTCTCCTTTTCTGATTTTTCATCAGGATAAGGCGGTGTTGCGAACTTCTTTTGAATTTTTACCTAAGGTTGTGAATTCCAACAACATTAGTAGAGAAATTGTGGTTCCTTCATTATGTACTAATCCTAAGAATTCTAAGGAGAAATCGTTGCATTCTTTGGATGTTGTTAGAGCTTTGAAATATTATGTTGAAGCTACTAAGTCTTTCCGAAAGACTTCTAGTCTATTTGTCATCTTTTCCGGTTCTAGAAAAGGTCAGAAAGCTTCTTCCATTTCTTTGGCATCTTGGTTGAAATCCTTAATTCACCATGTTATGTCGAGTCGGGTAAAACTCTGCCTCAAAGGATTACAGCTCATTCTACTAGGTCAGTTTCAACTTCCTGGGCGTTTAGGAATGAAGCTTCGGTTGATCAGATTTGCAAAGCAGCAACTTGGTCCTCTTTGCATACTTTTACTAATTCTACCATTTTGATGTGTTTTCTTCTTCTGAAGCAGTTTTTGGTAGAAAAGTACTTCAGGCAGCGGTTTCAGTTTGAATCTTCTGCTTATGTTTTCATTAAACTTTATTTTGGGTGTGGATTATTTTCAGCAGGAATTGGCTGTCTTTATTTTATCCCTCCCTCTCTAGTGACTCTTGCGTGGAAAGATCCACATCTTGGGTAGTCATTATCCCATACGTCACTAGCTCATGGACTCTTGCTAATTACATGAAAGAAAACATAATTTATGTAAGAACTTACCTGATAAATTCATTTCTTTCATATTAGCAAGAGTCCATGAGGCCCACCCTTTTTGTGGTGGTTATGATTTTTTTGTATAAAGCACAACTATTCCAATTCCTTATTTTATATGCTTTCGCACTTTTTTTATCACCCCACTTCTTGGCTATTCGTTAAACTGATTTGTGGGTGTGGTGAGGGGTGTATTTATAGGCATTTTGAGGTTTGGGAAACTTTGCCCCTCCTGGTAGGAATGTATATCCCATACGTCACTAGCTCATGGACTCTTGCTAATATGAAAGAAATGAATTTATCAGGTAAGTTCTTACATAAATTATGTTTTTTTCACCATAAAACTACATGTGCCACATTTAAAGGGACACTGTACCCAAAAATTTTCTTTCATGATTCAGATAGAGCATGCAATTTTAAGCAACTTTCTAATTTACTCCTATTATCAAATCTTCTTTATTCTCTTGGTATCTTTATTTGAAATGCAAGAATGTAAGTTTAGATGCCGGCCCATTTTTGGTGAACAACCTAGGTTGTCCTTGCTGATTGGTGGATAAATTCATCCACCAATCAAAAACTGCTGTCCAGAGTGCTGAACCAAGAAAAAAGCTTAGATGCCTTCTTTTTCATATAAAGATAGCAAGAGAACAAAGAAAAATTGATAATAGGAGTAAATTAGAAAGTTGCTTAAAATTGCATGCTCTATCTGAATCACAAAAGAAAAAATTTGGGTACAGTGTCCCTTTAAATGAGCCCTTCTTGAAAGCTCCTTTAGTTTTTGATCCTTGGAGGTGGCTTGGGCTAATTAAATCCTTGAGGTTGCGTGTTCTCCTGAATCCTGTTTGTACTTTCTCTCCCATAATCTTTGATAGTACGGGGTTAATTTAATTATTAATTATAGTTAATCTTCCCTTTTCCCCAATCCATCCTTGGATTATCAAAGTGAATATTATTTGCGATAATTGTTTCGCAATTGGACCTGGGAGTGCTTTTAGTGTATGCTTTTTTCTCCTTATAAATAAGTTTGTGCATCATCTGTTGGTTGAGTTGAATGTCCTGAATTTTGTGTTCTATTGAAAATAATGGGGTCCCAGCGATTGCTTTGGGATGGTGGTACCGGTAATGGTCATTTATGCCATTCCATATCCAAGATAGCTATCTAGGATATGAAAATAAAATAGTCAATTCCAGCACACACTTTTTACAAGCAACTTCCGGTGTGCACTGCAAAGTCAGGTATACAAATTTGCTAATGTTGGGAAGGCACTCTCTGTATTAAAAACTTTATTTTTTAAAATGGAGAGTGCCTTCCCATCATTTGAAAAAATTGTTTGGGCGCGATCCGATATAGATCGCAGTTTGCGGCGCAAGCGAGGGAACCGGCGTCGCCCGCAGTTTCAGCTCGCAACTCGAGCTATCCCATATAGGTCGCCGTCAGATGCTAACGTGCCGTAAGTCTGACAAACCAGCGATGTCCAGAAATCTGCGTAAGTACAAATTTCTGGCGTCGCCAGTGACTTGCGGCACGTTAGAAACTGCCGGCGCCTATAAAACCTGACTAAAGTCTAAAACACCCGCACTGTCTAACACACCTCCCTAACATAGCCCGCACTGTCTAACACGCCTCCCTAACATAGCCCGCACTGTCTAACACGCCTCCCTAACATTGCCCGCACTGTCTAACATGCCTCCCTAACATAGCCCGCACTGTCTAACCCTCTATCCGCTATCCCCCCTCACTAGCCTAGCAATAAAAAAGCTATTAACCCCTAAACCGCCGCTCCCGTACCCCGCCGCAACCTAATAAAGTTATTAACCCCTAAACCGCCGCTCCCGTACCCCGCCGCCAGCTATATTATATCTATAACCCCCTAAAGTGAGCCCCTAACACCGCCGCCATCTATATTAAAATTATTAACCCCTAATGTAAGCCCCTTACACCGCCGCCATCTCTATTAAAATGATTAACCCCTAATTTAATCTACCTACCCCGCCGCCAGCTATATTATCTATATTAACCCTAAGTATATTATAGTTAATATAGTTATTACATAATATATATTAACTATATTAACCCTAATTATATTAGGGTTAATATAGTTACTATTGTATTTATATTAACTATATTAACTCTATCTAACCCTAACTAAATTTATATTAAATTAATCTAATTCATTTATAAACTAAAATATTCCTATTTAAATCTAAATACTTACCTATAAAATAAACCCTAAGATAGCTACAATATAATTAATAATTACATTGTAGCTATGCTAGGGTTAATATTTATTTTACAGGTAAATTGTTAATTATTTTAACTAGGTATAATAGATATTAAATAGTTATTAACTATTTAATATCTACCTAGTTAAAATAATTACCCAATTACCTGTAAAATAAATCCTAACCTAAGTTATAAATACACCTACACTATCAATAAATTAAATCAACTACAAACATCTATCTAAAAATACAATTAAATTAACTAAACTAAATTACCAAAAAAAACAAACACTAAATTACAAAAAATAAAAAAAAGATTACAAGATTTTTAAGCTAATTACACCTATTCTAAGCCCCCTAATAAAATAATAAACCCCCAAAATAAAAAAATTCCCTGCCCTATTCTAAATTAAACAAATTTCAAAGCTCTTTACCTTACCAGCCCTTAAAAGGGCCTTTTGTGGGGCATGCCCCAAAGAATTCAGCTCTTTTGCATACAACAAATACAATCCCCCCCCCCCCCCATTACAACCCACCACCCACATACCCCTATTCTAAAACCACCCAAACCCCCCTTAAAAAAGCCTAACACTACCCCCCTGAAGATCTCCCTACCTTGTCTTCACCACACCGGGCCGAACTCCTGATCCGATCCGGGCGATGTCTTCCTCCAAGCGGCAAAGAAGAATTCTTCCTCCGGCGATGTCTTCCTCCAAGCGGCAAAGAAGAATTCTTCCTCCGGCGACGTCTTCCTCCAAGCGGCAGCAAAGTCTTCATTCTTCCGGCGGCATCTTCAATCTTCTTTCTTCGCTCCGCCGCCGCGGAGCATCCATCCCGGCCGACTGCTGTACTACGAATGATGTACCTTTAAATGACGTCATCCAAGATGGCGTCCGCCGAATTCCGATTGGCTGATAGGATTCTATCAGCCAATCGGAATTAAGTTAGAAAAATCTGATTGGCTGATTGAATCAGCCAATCAGATTCAAGTTCAATCCGATTGGCTGATCCGAACAGCCAATCAGATTGAGCTCGCATTCTATTGGCTGATCGGAACAGCCAATAGAATGCGAGCTCAATTTGATTGGCTGATTGGATCAGCCAATCGGATTGAACTTGAATCTGATTGGCTGATTCAATCAGCCAATCAGATTTTTCTAACTTAATTCCGATTGGCTGATAGAATCCTATCAGCCAATCGGAATTCGGCGGACGCCATCTTGGATGACGTCATTTAAAGGTACATCATTCGTAGTACAGCAGTCGGCCGGGATGGATGCTCCGCGGCGGCGGAGCGAAGAAAGAAGATTGAAGATGCCGCCGGAAGAATGAAGACTTTGCTGCCGCTTGGAGGAAGACGTCGCCGGAGGAAGAATTCTTCTTTGCCGCTTGGAGGAAGACATCGCCGGAGGAAGAATTCTTCTTTGCCGCTTGGAGGAAGACATCGCCCGGATCGGATCAGGAGTTCGGCCCGGTGTGGTGAAGACAAGGTAGGGAGATCTTCAGGGGGGTAGTGTTAGGCTTTTTAAGGGGGGTTTGGGTGGTTTTAGAATAGGGGTATGTGGGTGGTGGGTTGTAATGGGGGGGGGGATTGTATTTGTTGTATGCAAAAGAGCTGAATTCTTTGGGGCATGCCCCACAAAAGGCCCTTTTAAGGGCTGGTAAGGTAAAGAGCTTTGAAATTTGTTTAATTTAGAATAGGGCAGGGAATTTTTTTATTTTGGGGGTTTATTATTTTATTAGGGGGCTTAGAATAGGTGTAATTAGCTTAAAAATCTTGTAATCTTTTTTTATTTTTTGTAATTTAGTGTTTGTTTGTTTTTTGTAATTTAGTTTAGTTAATTTAATTGTATTTTTAGATAGATGTTTGTAGTTTATTAAATTTATTGATAGTGTAGGTGTATTTATAACTTAGGTTAGGATTTATTTTACAGGTAATTGGGTAATTATTTTAACTAGGTAGATATTAAATAGTTAATAACTATTTAATATCTATTATACCTAGTTAAAATAATTAACAATTTACCTGTAAAATAAATATTAACCCTAACATAGCTACAATGTAATTATTAATTATATTGTAGCTATCTTAGGGTTTATTTTATAGGTAAGTATTTAGATTTAAATAGGAATATTTTAGTTTATAAATGAATTAGATTAATTTAATATAAATTTAGTTAGGGTTAGATAGAGTTAATATAGTTAATATAAATACTATAGTAACTATATTAACTATATTAACCCTAATATAATTAGGGTTAATATAGTTAATATATATAATGTAATACCTATATTAACTATAATATACTTAGGGTTAATATAGATAATATAGCTGGCGGCGGGGTAGGTAGATTAAATTAGGGGTTAATCATTTTAATAGAGATGGCGGCGGTGTAAGGGGCTTACATTAGGGGTTAATAATATTAATATAGCTGGCGGCGGTATAGGGGGATTAGATTAGGGCTTAATAATTTTTATATAGGTGGCGGCGGTGTAAGGGGTCAGATTAGGGGATAGATAAGGTAGATGGCGGCGGTTTTAGGGGCTCACAGTAGGGGGTTAGTTTATGTAGATGGCGGCGGGGTCCGGGAGCGGCGGTTTAGGGGTTAATAACTTTATTAGGGATTTCGGGGGGGGGGGGGGATCGCGGTTGACAGGTAGATAGATATTGCGCATGCGTTAGGTGTTAGGTTTATTTTAGAAGATTGCGGTTGACAGGGAGATAGACATTGCGCATGCGTTAGGTGTTAGGTTTATTTTCTAGTTAGTTTAGGGAGTTACGGGGCTCCAATAGTCAGCGTAAGGCTTCTTACGGCTGCTTTTTGTGGCGAGGTGAAAATGGAGTAAGTTTTCTCCATTTTCGCCACGTAAGTCCTTACGCTGCATATTGGATACCAAACTGCGCTGGTTTGGTATACCTGCCTATGGCCCAAAAAACTATGGGCGACGGCAGAAATATACGCGCGTAACTTCTAGGTTACGCCGTATATAGGATACCAAATCAGCGTAAATATTGGCGTCGCCGGCTTTTGCGGGCGACGCTTTATATCGGATCGACCCCTTTATATATATACATACTGTGAAAACTTAACAATCGGTCAGCTTCTTGCATCATCTCATTGTCAACAGGTCTCTTTATTTTAGGGGCCATTGTGTATGGCTGTGAACATAAAAATTACCAAATTATTAATAAGCCTACATTTTAAACAAAATAATATGTAATGCATAAGTTTGTATAAAAATAATAATTTATGTAATGTTGAATATCACTGTATGCTATTCGGAAAAGCTAACACATGTAAGTTTACTAAAGGTGTAATGAAGCATAAACCAGGGACATCTACTGAAGCCAAATTATACACAGTAGAAATGTATTCAAACAGAATTATTTTTTTTAATTAAAAAAACAAACAAACCAAACATTTCAGTAGGTGAAATACAACTTTGTTTCATTTGCAGATACATTTTCTTTTGTTACACAATATATATTCATTATTTCAATAAAAAAAAATTAGAAATATCTTTTGGAGTAAATCGAGATTTGTGCTGTTCTATCAATGATGACTTTGAAGGCATCTCATGGGGGACAATGTTTGGAGGCATTGTGACTGATCGTGATTGCCAGTTATGGGTCAATTCTCCTGTAATCATTTTTAAGACATCCTCCATAAGTATGTAAACATGTTCATGGTACATGGATTCAAATATAGCCTTCACTTGCCATTTTTTTTTTATTGTTGAAAAAAAAAAGGCTTATAGCGTAATTCACCTCTTGGACCACTAGCGGAAGTTTCCTTTTTAAGGACAGCCTGCACCCTATCAACATTTGAATTATGTGCCATGATTGCCAGTTTTGTGCGCGCCTCCATGCCATCTATTTGAAAGTGCACTCTTTTTGGCCTATACTTTAATGCCATGCTGTGAAATACCTCAATTATACCAGTGTGGCAAAATTCTTTCAAATGTCAGAAATCTTTATGCAACTGTTTGTCATGTACAAAATTTGAAAATTGGATTACGGTTTCTGAATTTGGTGTCAACCAGGGGAGTTCCATAGTTCCGAAAGTAGTTCAACATTGCCTTTACAAAAAGCACTAGAATACCACAGATGGTTAACAATTGAATTAACCCATGGGTTTAGGTTTTTTTTTTTGCATTTTTGTACTGAAAGAGCAATCAGTTTCTTGCGTATGCTTTTGGCATAATGCCAAAGGTCAAACTGATGGGTTATTGCCGGGTAGTCTTCACAAAGAATTTTCCTGTTAGAGACGTGACGGTCTGTTGCAATGTATACAACACATCACCAAGCACGTTTTCAAGACATTGTCTAAAAGCCTTTGCCTCCATTGCCATAGTTTCTGTGACCTGTACAGTTTTAAAGTCAATAATTCTCTTGGTTGAATCCTCCATGAATGTGTAGGTGCAATATTTTGCACTAAAGCCCGGGCTGTCACATTGCCCATCTCCTGCCAAGCAATGAGGCTTATCCCTAAAATTTTCAAGCAAGATGTTTCTTTGTAGTTTGTAATTGTAATCCAAAGTTGGGAAAATAAACTTCTTTTGGTATTTGTGATAAGTAGTTTTGTTCGGGAATGGCACACACAACAATTTAAAGAAATCATGCATTTTCTGAAAGTTATTTCCTGTAAATAGAAGTGAAGCACAACAGAAAGCATTCCCAAGTGACAATTTGCCATGCATTGGCTGACTTTTCCAAATTCGAGAAAAGTGCCCATTTGTGCATTCACCAAACACAATAAGTAAGGAACCAATTACTTGTTTCTGAAAACGTATTATATTACAGTTACAGTTACCATCTTGCACACATGTCAGACGCTGTAAGAGTGAATCAAGACAAGATTCAAATACTAAAAATGTTCTTTGTCTAACCAGGTCTTCTGTAACCACATCGCTTACTATCGACATGTTACAGGTTGATGATGCTGTTGTCTCAAATGGTATGAAAGTACTGTCCTTGCGGTCGTCATCCATGTCCTCCAAACTTGGCTCGTGTATTGGAGAAAAACCAGATATATCACTTGTATTATTAATATCCAAGTTTGGTTCAAATGGCGTTGGCAATGTGTTCATTGATGCTAATTTGTGGTGTACTACAGTAGTTTGGCATGTTTTACAAAGATATGATGAGTCCACGGATTTCATCCTTACTTGTGGGATATTAACCTCCTGCTAACAGGAAGTGGCAAAGAGCACCACAGCAGAGCTGTATATATAGCCCTCCCTTCCCCTCCACCCCCAGTCATTCTCTTTGCCTGTGTTATACTAGGAAGACATGGTAAAGTGAGGTGTTAGTTTTAGTTTCTTCAATCAAGAAGTTTGTTATTTTAAATGGTACCGGTGAGTACTATTTTCCTCAGGGGGATATGGAAGAAGATTTCTGCCCTGAGTTTGATGGTCTTAGCAGTTGTAACTAAGATCCATGCTGGTTCCCACAAGATTTCTGAAGGTAACCATGAGACATCTTCAGTGTGGAGACCGGTTTCATGCTACAAGCAGCATAAAGGTATGTGCAGCCTCCTATTTTATTCTGAGGAGACTTGATATATCAGAACTGGCTGGCATTTATTTCCCTGTATGGGAATGGGGTAAGCAGTATTCCTATTTTATATAAAGGGTTTTACTGGAGTTCCTGATTTTATTTAATGGTTGACTTATGGGCATTATGTGACACTATGGGCATTCAAAGAAAAACAATATATAACGTTTTTATTTCTGTCATGCATATGTTTGCTTACTGGTGCATTTGAGGGGTTGTAGGCATTAGCTGTTTAAACTTAGGTGTGAAACCGCTTTCCATGCGGTTGTGTTTGGGCCTACTTCGGCATTGACCTCAAGGGGTGTGGCCTATTTTCGCACGCTCAGATGCGCACTTCCTTCAGGCTAGGCAGCAGCAAGCAGTAACTACGGTGGCTCCTGGACTGTGCAAGCTGGTTGGAAGTGTTGGAAAGTTATTCTGAAGTACCCTGGGGGCAGGTAGGCACCACATCAGAGCTGTGGCAAGGTGCAGAGGGGATTTTTGTCTATAAAATGACTAATTATGGATATAAGTACTTTAGAGCCTTATTTTCTGCCCTTGCTTCAGGGTGCAGTAATTTTTGGATAAACCAACGATCTTAGGTTAAATTTTGAGATAATTTAACGTTTTTTGAGCATTTTGGAAAAATTGTTCACTTTTTTCTTTTCTTAAAGGCGTAGTACACGTTTTTTATTAAGTTTATTTTATGCAATAAATAAGTTTTTAAACGACTTTTGTGGTTATTACTAGTCTGTTCAACATGTCTGACATTGAGGATTCTCATTATTCTATGTGTTCAGAAGCTATTGTGCAACCCCCTTTAACATTGTGTAACTCTTGTACTGAAAGAGCCTTACATTGTAAAGACCATATATTAGGTCAAGAAAGTGTGCCTAAGGATGATTCTCAGTCTGAAGAGAATCAGGTTATGCCATACAATTCTCCCCAAGTGTCACAACCTTTAACGCCCACACAAGCGACGCCAAGTACTTCTAGTGCGTCTAATTCTTTTACTCTGCAGGAGATGGCTGCAGTTATGTCAACTACCCTTACAGAGGTATTGTCTAAATTACCAGTGTTGCAGGGTAAACGCAGTAGGTCAGGTATTAATGTAAATACTGAATCCTCTGATGCTTTATTAGCTATTTCCGATGTTCCCTCACAGTGCTCTGAGTTGGGGATCAGGGAATTACTGTCTGAGGGTGAAATTTCATATTCAGGGAATGTTTTACCTCAGACATATTCGGACATTATGTCATTTAAATTTAAGCTTGAACACCTCCGCCTCCGAGGTTTTAGCGACTCTGGATGATTGTTACCCTATTGTGATTCCTCCAGAGAAATTGTGTAAAATGGATAAATATTTGGAAGTACCTACTTACACTGATGTTTTTCCGGTTCCTAAATGAATTTCGGAAATTATTAGAAAGGAATGGGATAGACCAGGTATACAGTTTTCTCCCCTTCCTAATTTTAAGAAAATGTTTCCCATATCAGATACCATCCGGGTCTCATGGCAAATGGTCCCTAAGGTAGAGGGAGCTATATCTACCCTAGCTAAGCATACTACTATACCCATTGAGGATAGTTGTGCTTTCAAAGACCCTATGGATAAGAAATTAGAGGGTTCTACTAAAGAAATTATTTGTTAATCAGGGGTTTCTTTTACAACCTACGGCTTGCATTGTTCCAGTAACTACTGCAGCAGCTTTTTGGTTTGAGGCTCTATAAGAGTCTCTTAAGGTTGAGACTCCATTAGATGACATCTTAGATAGAATTAAGGCTCTCAAGCTAGCTACATCTTTTATTACTGATGCCGCTTTTCAAATTGCTAAATTAGCGGCAAAGAATGCAGGATTTGCTATTTTAGCACGTAGAGCATTGTGGCTCAAATCTTGGTCTGCTGATGTGTCATCAAAACATAAGCTTTTAGCTTGTCTAAACAAATTTCTAAGAGTTCCATCATTCAAGATGGAGACAATACGAACAATTTTACCAATGATCCAGGAGGGTCAATATATGACTACCGTGGACTTGAAGGATGCTTACCTTCATATTCCAATCCACAAGGATCATCATCAGTTTCTAAGGTTTGCCTTCTTGGACAAACATTATCAGTTTGTAGCTCTTCCCTTCGGGTTGGCTACAGCACCCAGAATCTTCACAAAGGTTCTAGGGTCTCTTTTGGTGGTTCTCAGACCGCGAGGCATAGCGGTGGTGCCTTATCTGGATGATATTATGATTCAGGCATCAACATATCATCTGACAAAATCTCACACTGACACTGTGTTGTATTTTCTGAGAACTCACAGCTGGAAGGTGAACATAGAGAAGAGTTCACTTGTCCCACAGACAAGGGTTCCTTTCTTGGGAACTCTGATAGACTCGGTAGCCATGAAAATATTTTTGACGGAGGTCAGAAAATCAAAGATTCTAAATACTTGCCGAGCACTTCAGTCCATTCCTCGGCTATCAGTGGCTCAGTGTATGGAGGTAATTGGATTAATGGTAGCGGCAATGGAAATAGTTCCGTTTGCTCACTTTCATCTCAGACCACAGCAGCTGTGCATGCTCGGATAGTGGAATGGGGATTATGCAGACTTTATCTCCTCAGATAAATCTGGATCAAGAGACCAGAAACTCTCTTTTTTGGTGGTTCTCGCCGGATCATCTGTCCCAAGGGACTTGTTTCTGCAGACCCTCGTGGGTGATAGTGACAACGGATGCCAGCCTTCTGGGCTGGGGTGCAGTTTGGAACTCCCTGAAGGCTCAGGGTGTTTGGACTCAAGTGGAGTCTCTTCTTCCAATCAATATTCTGGAACTGAGAGCAATATTCAATGCGCTTCAGGCATGGCCTCAGTTGGCTTCGGCCAAATTCATCAGATTCTAGTCGGACAACATTGCGACTGTGGCATATATCAATCATCAAGGGGGAACAAGGAGTTCCTTAGCGATGATAGAAGTATCCAAGATAATGCGTTGGACAGAGGCCCACTTTTGTCATCTGTCAGCGATCTACATCCCAGGAGTAGAGAACTGGGAAGCGGATTTTCTAAGTCGACAGACTTTTCATCTGGGGGAGTGGGAACTTCACCCGGAGGTATTTGCCTCATTGATTCTCAGATGGGGCAGACCAGAGTTGTATTTGATGGCATCTCGACAAGATGCCAAGCTTCCAAGATACGGATCCCGGTCAAGGGATCCTCAGGCCGAACTGACAAATGACTTGGCAGTGCCTTGGTTGTTCAGCCTTGCTTATGTGTTTCTACCTTTTCCTCTCCTCCCACGCATGATTGCTCGAATCAAACAGGAGAGAGCATCAGTGATCCTGATAGCGCCTGCGTGGCCACGCAGAACTTGGGAACTTGGTATGCGGATCTAGTGGACATGTCCTCTCTGCCACTGTGAAAACTTCCATTGAGACAGGACCTTCTCATTCAAGGTCTTTTCCAACATCCAAATCTAATTTCTCTGCAGCTGACTGCGTGGAGATTGAACGCTTGATTTTATCAAAGCAAGGAATCTCTGATTCGGTCATCAATACTTTGATACAGGCCAGAAAGCCTGTCACTAGAAAGATCTATCATAAGATATGGCGTAAATATCTTTATTGGTGTGAATCCAAGGGTTACTCATGGAGTAAAGTTAGGATTCCTAGGATTCTGTCTTTTCTTCAAGAAGGATTGGAGATAAGGTTATCAGCGAGTTCCTTAAAGGGAAAAATTTCAGCTTTGTCAATTCTGTTTCACAAACGTTTGGGAAATGTGCCAGATGTTCAGTCTTTTTGTCAGGCTCTATCTAGAATTAAGCCTGTATATAGATCCTCCCTGGAGTTTGAATTTAGTTCTTTGACTTCTTCAAGGGGTTCCGTTTGAACCTATGCATTCCATTGAAATCAAATTTTTATCTTGGAAAGTTCTGTTTTTAGTTGCTATTTCTTCTGCTTGAAGAGCTTCTGCGCTTTCAGCACTACAGTGTGATTCTCCTTATTTCATTTTTAAATTCTGATAAGGTGGTTTTACGTACCAAACCTGGATTTCTTCCTAAGGTTGTTTTGAATAAGAATATTAATCAGGAAATTATTGTTCCTTCATTGTGTCCTAATCCTTCTTCCAAGAAGGAGTGTCTGTTACATAACTTGGACGTAGTCCATGCCTTAAGGTTTTACTTACAGGCAACTAAGGATTTCCATAAATCATCTTCATTGTTTATTCTGGAAAGCGTAGGGGTCAGAAAGCGATGGCTACCTCTCTTTCTTTTTGGCTGAGAAGTATCATTCGCCTGGCATATGAGACTGCTGGACAGCAGCCTCCTGAAAGAATTACGGCTCATTCTACTAGGGCTGTGGCTTCCACATGGGCTTTTAAAAATGATGCATCTGTTGAATAGATTTGTAAGGCTGCGACTTGGTCGTCCCTTCATACTTTTTCCAAATTTGATACTTTTGCTTCTTCTGGGGCTGTTTTTGGGAGAAAGGTTCTTCAAGTGGTGCCTTCTGTTTAGGTTCCTGTCTTGTCCCTCCCTTTCATCCATGTCCTATTGCTTTGGTATTGGTTTCCCACAAGTAAGTATGAAATCCATGGACTCATCATATCTTTGTAAAAGAAAAGTAAATTAATGCTTACCTGATAAATTAATTTCTTTTACGATATGACAAGTCCATGGCCCACCCTGTTATTTTAAGACAGGTTTATTTTATTTTTTGTAAACTTCAGTCACCTCTGCACCTTTTTAGCCTTTCCTTTTCTCTCCCTATAACCTTCGGCCGAATGACTGGAGGTGGAGGGGAAGGGAGGGGCTATATATACAGCTCTGCTGTGGTGCTCTTTGCCACTTCCTGTTAGCAGGAGGTTAATATCCCACAAGTAAGGATGAAATCCATAGACTCGTCATTTCGTAAAAGAAATTAATTTATCAGGTAAGCATAAATTTACTTTTTTCATTGTAGAACTGGGACTGATTGGTGTTAATCCTTCCACACTTATTAGTATACCATTGTTGAAGAAAACATTTTCTAAATTGTATGTTTCTTGGGTTTTTTGATACTCCACAGACAGTTCATCAAAAAAAGATCAGAAACAGGACCTGTCCATGTGCCAATGGATCGTTTGCTTATAAGTCCTCATGTATCTGTGTGTCTACTCTTGTGTTGCCATTGCCATTTTTTTCTTATTTTTAACTGAAAGAACGTTTGAAGTTATGTCAGGATTAACTGTATCAATTGGCAACATAACTCCGGCAGTAGTTGTTCTGTTTGGAAATTAACTTGGTATGGCATCTTTTCTCAAGGTTTTATGTGTTCCAACAATGATATAGTCATCACTCCTGAAGTGCCTGGAACACAATCTATAAATGGCATTTCTTTTGGTTTGAAAGATCCTTGTGACCAGAGTCTCTTTGTCCTCGATCGATTGACCAGTGCTGTCGAGCCATGCTGTTATATGTCTCGGGGATGTGGGGAAACAATGCATGCAAATCTCCCCTGTTCTTTTCCCATACTGCTGTTTTGATGGACATCCAATAACAAAACAACGAGGCATCTTTAGAAAGAGGATCCAATATAAAAGAAATAATTTGTAAATTTGTAATATGTGGGTTTATGTGTCAGCAGTACACAATAGGAAAGCAATGTGTGAATTGAAACATTCTTCAAAAATATATTGATTGATACTTACTTATAGCAACAAAATGCAAATAAGAGAGCGAAACCGACCGCCAACGAAATGGAAATAAGAGATTGAAACCGACAGCGCGCAAACGAACCAGCAATATTTCTAAAAAGAGTAACCTAAAATAAAGGTGTAATTACAAAATCATTACTACTTTGCATCTACTCAGAATCAGGGATAGGCACAAGCCAAGGCTGTGACGGACATTTTCTAAAGTAAAGACCTTTAGTGAAGGACACCAATGTACATTTACAATTAAAACTATTATTTTACAGTGCTGAATTTCATTATATTGATGCAGATACCACTGATACTATAACCAGCCCTTGTCTGGCTATACACATGTGCCAGTGTCACTTCTGTATCTTTGTATAGAGCTGGGTGTTATTATACAGATGCAGAAGATACACATCCAGTATTTCACTCAGGCTTTACTTATTCCATAACTTATCACCCAATATTGCTAGCAGTCTCTTGAGAAGCCACTAATTTTATTCACACTAAATATTTTCCCTTTCCTATTATTTAATCAGAAAGAAAAGATATACTAAGGTTATGATTCACAACCTTACTATATCTTTTCCTTCTATTTAAATACTACTTATAATAAACCTCAGGTGCTGGTTAAAGTGCTTTACCTTTGCATATAAAACTCCAGGGACACAGTGGCAGCTTGCACTTGAATCTTCGCTCTCTCTCTGTCTCACTCAGAGTCATTTTCTGGTACTACGCGGCATCATGCGGGAGTGGCCACAACCCTGCAAAACGTGGCGCCGCGTGTGTTAAGGAGGAGTCAGGACCAGTATTCATCTGTCTTACTCCTCCCTCCCCTCAGCAAAATTGGCGGTGGACACTGCACGGGCCAGTCACGGACACTAGTGTCCGTGTACGGACACCTTGCATATCCCTGCTCAGAATAATATGCAATTGTACATTGTTATGTTGAAACATAAGTAAGCATGACAAATATTTCCAGGGCATCACATAGCTATGTATTGGATTTTAAATGTACTTTGAAGATATAGCAAAAACAAAGAGTTTTTTGTGCACTCTATACATAACATAGTGCGTGTGGTGTGTGTTTAGTGTGCGTGTGTGTATGTGTGTATGTATGTTTGTGTATTTGTATGCATTTATGTGTGTATTTGTGTGCATTTATGTGTGTATTTGTGTGCATTTATGTGTGTATTTGTGTGCATTTATGTGTGTATTTGTATGCATTTATGTGTGTATTTGTGTGCATTTAAGTGTGTATTTGTGTGCATTTATGTGTGTATTTGTGTGCATTTATGTGTGTTTTTGTGTGCATTTATGTGTGTATTTGTGTGCATTTATGTGTGTATTTGTGTCTAGGAGTATGTGTGTGTTTGTGTTGCTATTTCAATAGCAAAAAACTGTTTTAAATTGTATGTTGTTATTTCAACACCAACTCTCACAGCTAGATGCGTTGGCATACATTTGCAATGTAAATATTGGAATTATTGGAAACCAGACAGAAAGTTTGGCTTTGTCAAATGTTGATTGAATTGATTCAACACTACACAATAGAAAAGCAATGTGTGAATTGAAACAGTAGGGACATAAACAAAAGGTGAAAAGACTTGACAACAATAATAATACAATGCACACTAAATATCATCCATTGCCATAGAAATGATAATAAATACATAAAATCCCATTATATTTTTGCATATTTTACAGTATGTGGCATAATTCTATTCCTTGCAAGTCCCCAATAATGCACTTTTTATTTATTAGGGATGTGACTATAATAAGCATGCTTAGAATATAATCCATTGGTGTCTCATTTGTATTGTGCCCTGATACACAATATATAAATATACCCTCATATTACAGTGTACCCCCATACACAATATATAAATATACCCTCATATAACACACAGCGTACCCCCATACACAATATATAAATATACCCTCATATAACACACAGCGTACCCCCATACACAATATATAAATATAGCCTCATATTACACACACTGTGCCCCTTATACACAGGGATAGGCACAGACAAAGGCTGTGGCGGACATTTTCCAAAGTACAGACCTTAGTGAAGGACACCAAGGTACATTTTAAATTAAAAAAAACATTTTATATTGCTTGCTGTTATTATACTGATGCAGATACCACTGATTATATAACCAGCCCTCCTCTGACTATACCCATGTGACAGTGTCACTACTGTGTCATTATATAGCGCTGGGTGTTATTATACTGATGCAGATACCACTGATTCTATAACCAGCCCTCATCTGACTATACCCATGTGACAGTGTCACTACTGTGTCATTATATAGCGCTGGGTGTTATACTGATGCAGATACCACTGATTCTATAACCAGCCCTCATCTGACTATACCCATGTGACAGTGTCACTACTGTGTCATTATATAGCGCTGGGTGTTATACTGATGCAGATACCACTGATTCTATAACCAGCCCTCATCTGACTATACCCATGTGACAGTGTCACTACTGTGTCATTATATAGAGCTGGGTGTTATTATACAGATGCAAATACACAGATCCAGTATTTCACTCAGGCTTTATTTATTCCATAACTTATTAACCAAAATCGCTAGCAGTCTCTTGACAAGTCACTAACGTTATTCACACTACATATTTTTTTTATTCCTATTATTTAATCAGAAAGAAAATATATACTAAGGTTGTGGTGGACACTGCAAGGGCTAGTCACGGTGACCAGTGTCCGTGTATGCACACCTTGCCTATCCCTGCTCATACACAACATATATAAATAAACCCTCATATACCACACAGTGTACCCCCATACACAATATATAAATATACCCTCATATAACACACAGTGTACCCCCATACACAATATATAAATATATCCTCATATTGCACACACTGAACTCTGATGTTTCTTTATTTCCATTTTTCAACAATAAAAATAAATACTGGGGCTATCAGAGTCAGGCAACCTGACACTGAAAGCCCCAGTATTTTTTTTGATTGTTGAAAAATGGAAATAATAAACATACAGAATGAAGTAGTGAGATAACACTGTAAATCACCACCTACAAATGAGCAGCAATTAGCAGGTCAGGTCACAGGTGACGTCCTCCCAGGCCGACCTACATCAGTCTAGGGTGACCACATTTCCAAACTGCTATTCCGGGACACCCCCTCTCCCAAAAAAAGATGATTTCGGTACCTTTTTTTTTGCCCAATTTTTGAAAGAAAAAAAAATCCAAAAGGAATAAAATACAGTGATCACAACTTTAGACAGTATATTTATAGTATATCTGGTTTAAATGGAAGGAATTGGTGAATTCCATCTACATATACATCATGATCACTGCAGTGCACATCTTTCCTTGTCATATTCACCATCAGGAAATGCTGAATGATAACACTAAAAAACTTATCAGAATGGGATATATTTCTGGAAAAATAAACCTTCTTTGAATTTCCCATTACTAAAGTAAGGAGACTGTGTTTCTCCAGTGAATTAGCTCTATAAAGAATACAAGAGAGGACTTTTAAAAGGGAAAAAAGTGCTTTTTCCAGAATTAGCAGGGGACAATGTTCAAATATAATAACCAGCATTATATTATATATATAGCATTATGCTGCTCATTATATTGAAACATTGTCCCCTGCTAATTCTCGAGAAAGCAATTTAATTATCTTGTATTCTTTATAGAGCTAATTCACTGGAGTGACAGTCTCCCTACTTTAATGATGGGAAATTCAAAGAATGTTTTTTTTATAAAAAAAAATATATATCCCATTCTGAAAACTTTTTTAGTGTTATAATTTTTAGTGTTATAAATTATTTTCAATTAAAAATAAAAAAAATATTTGTGTGAACTGTAATCTACAGCTTGGGTGATATCTGACAATGAAACATTGAATTGCAACATTACAAATAAATCAATCAATGCCCTATAACTTAATTGTTGCTAGTTATAGGGCATTGATTTATTTATTTTTAATGTTGCAAAATGTGGAAATGTAACTTAATTGTTGCTAGTTATAGGGCATTGAATAGCAACATTAAAAATAAATCAATCAATGCCCTATAACTAGCAACAATTAAAGGGACACTCAGGTTAAATTAAATTTTCATGATTCAGATACAGCATGTAATTTTAAACAACTTTCCAATTTACTTCCATTAAAAAAAATGTGCACAGTCTTTTATAATTTCCAATTTTTGAGTTACCAGATCCTACTGAGCATGTGCAAGAATTCACAGACTATACGTATATGCATTTGTGATTGGCTGATTGCTATCACATGGTACAAGGGGAGTGGAAATATACATAACTTTGAAATTTGTTATAAAAAAATCTACTACAATTTGAAGTTCAGATTAAGTGCTATTGCATTGTCTTGTTTGTTGATTATGCAAATTTAATGTGTTGACTGGTCCTTTAAGTTACATTTCCACATTTTGCAACATAAAAACAGATTTTATTTTCAAATCTGTAAATGTGTCTGCTGCTGGCCAATAATAGTAACTGTATCCAGTGTTTAGAGTCTTGGCTGAAGTGAGTGGTAGAGCCTCTACCGACAAGACTCCATCCGCAGAAAAAAGTCAGTAGTTAAGAGTTTTCTGGGCTAACGCCGGTTTATAAAACTCTTAACTACTGTGCTCTAAAGTACACTAACACCCATAAACTACCTATGTACCCCTAAACCGAGGCCCCCCCACATCGCCGCCACTATAATAAATATTTTTAACCCCTAATCTGCCGACCGCACATCGCTGCCACCTACATTATCCCTATAAACCCCTAATATGCTGCCCCTAACATCGCCAACACCTACATAATATTTATTAACCCCTAATCTGCCCTCCCAACGTCGCCGCTACCTAACTACACTTATTAACCCCTAATCTGCCAACCGGACCTCACCGCCACTCTAATAAATGTATTAACCCCTACACCGCCGCACTCCCGATCAGCCAATAGAATGCGAGCTCAATCTGATTGGCTGATTGGATCAGCCAATCCGATTGAACTTGAATCTGATTGGCTCATTCAATCAGCCAATCAGATTTTTCCTACCTTAATTCTGATTGGCTGATAGAATCCTATCAGCCAATTGGAATTCGAGGGACACCATCTTGGACGACGTCACTTAAAGGAACCTTCATTCGTCGGGTAGTCATCGTTGAAGAAGGATGTTCCGCGCTGGAGGTCTTGAAGATGGAGCCGCTCCTCGTCGGATGGATGAAGATAGAAGATGCCGCTTGAATGAAGATGTCTGCCAGTCCGGATGTCCTCTTCTGCTCGGATAGGATGAAGACTTCTGCCACTCCGGATGTCTTCTTTTGGTCCATCGGTGCCCGGCTGGGTGAACACGGCTCAAGGTAGGGAGATCTTCAGGGGGGTAGTGTTAGGTTTATTTAAGGGGGGTTTGGGTTAGAGTAGGGGTATGTGGGTGGTGGGTTGTAATGTTGGGGGGTGGTATTGTGTTGTTTTTTACAGGCAAAAGAGCTGATTTCTTTGGGGCATGCCCCGCAAAAAGCCCTTTTAAGGTAATTTTGGAATTATTTTAACTAGGTAGCTATTAAATAGTTAATAACTATTTATTTTTTTTTATTTTTATTTTATTTTATTTTTTTATAATAATATTTATTTTATTTTCATATTAAAGTAAGCTTGACAATGACAAATATAGAGTAATCAACTCACTTTGTACATACAGATGTAACAGAAGTCATAATAAAAGTATCTTCATGAACAGTTGTAAGTAATATCAGGTATATAGCATATTTCTCCAGGATATGAAAGAAAACAGAATGAACAAGCAGTTTTAGCAACACCTGACTGTTTTTATTGGTGCAACACCATATTGCAAATGTGAACACGGTAGCATAGTAACGTCGACCAATCAACTGAATGAGATCCTTCACCATATTAGTCTAAACAACCTAAAAGGCCATTCGCGACACATGTCTCCGAGTGAGGTAAAGAACCTCTAAGAAAGAGAAAGCAAAAAATGGAGGGGGGTATTAAAGGTAGAAAGGGGAGAAAGGGAGAGAGGGAGGGGGGGGGGGGAGTGAGTGCAGAAGGATAGGGAAAGCATAGAGAAGGGGGAGAGACCTCAAGCCATTAAGCACAGACCAAGGAGAGCAGATATGAACCACTGATCAAGGGTCACAGTAGATGTATATAAGCTGGGCCTATTTGTCATATTTGAAGTATTATGATGATTTTAGATATGGACTCAACCGCAGAGGAGTTTCAATCCTCAACTGTTGGAAAAAATTATTACCATGTTCGACTCCACATCTCAGCTGGCCTTTTGTGGCGTGCATCTCCAGGTGGGGCAGACAATCACAAGGAAAAAGGGCTGAGAGAAAAAAAAAAAAAAAAAAGAGGGGGGGGAGGAAAGGGGGGGGGGTGGAATGGGGAGGGCAGAGGGACTCATGTAATAGGGGAGGGGGGAGGGGGAGGGGGAGAGGGGCATAAGAGGTAAGATAGGGGGAAAAAGAATGGTGGTCAGCAGATAGAGACCATTGGGGGCAGAGGAGGAGCCCTACTCCAGGGGCAGGATTCTATCATGATTGGTGGTCCTATCTCTTAAAGCCGTCTGTCTACAATCTTCCTGGTAGTGGAACCAGGGTTCCCATATTTGCCAGTAAAGTTCCTCTCTATCAGCATTTGAGTAATAACCCTGTTCCATCTTGGCATAGACCTGTATTATAGATGTGATAGCTACCATGTCTGGGGGCTGGGTCTGTCTCCAAGCTCTAGCTATTGCCAATTTAGTGGCCGCGAGTATGAAAACTATTAGCTTAGTTAAGGGTGTAGGGATACCACTCGGGAATATGTGCAGTAGGGCCATGTCAGAGGTTAGTGGCATTTTCATTCCGAGATTGAGGCAAAGGGTAGATACTTGGAGCCATAAGGGTTTCAGGTTAGGGCACTCCCACCATATGTGTAAGTCTGAACCTCTCAGCTTGCATCCTCTCCAACATAAAGAGGAAGCTGTAGGGAACATCTGCGATAATCTGGAGGGGGTGTAGTACCATCTCAAAAATAGTTTCATATATGACTCAAGAGTGTTCGCACAGTGCAGAGTCTTTTTGGTTAGTGTCATAGCAAGATGAAGGTGTTTGTCAGAGATTGGTCTGGAGAGGTCTCCTTCCCAAGCTCTATGTTGCCAGGGTCTTTCTTTGTTTGTAGATGATTGCAGTAGGTTGTAGTGGAATGATATGATTCTAGGGGTCTTAACCTGCAGCTGCCACAATTTCTCCCAGTTGGTCAGTGGTCTAAGGGAAGCCTTAGAAAACCCCCAAGACATCAGGAAGGCATATAGCCTGGAGTATTCAAATATGGCCCATACGGGAGGGTCCTGTACAACTGATTTGATATCGTCTGGAGTGACCAAAGTACCCGAGGGGTATAGCTGAGAGACCAGATTCAGATCCCAATGTCTCCATTGCTGAACATGTGTATCTGGTAAGGCTGCAAGCAAAGCGGGTAGGGAGTGTATAGGGGATGGATGGGGAGCAACCTCAGGCAGGTTTCTAAGAGTACGCCACATTTTAAAGTTATCCCTGACAATAACATTGTTAATTCTCAGCATGTCTAGTTGATATTCAGGGATCCAGGGCAAATCTGCCAAATTCAGCCCTCTGGGCAGCTCAGAATTTTCTATACTCTTCCATCCCTGAGGTTCCCCTTTGTCTGCCCACGCTGTAATATGTGATAGTCTGGCTGCCTCATAATATCCACGTATGCTAGGCATCGCTACTCCTCCCCGTTCGTATTTTTTCTGGAGTATTTTCACAGCAATTCGAGGCCTAGACTTTCCCCATATGTATTTTTGGCCAATAGATTGGAGTGTATCTATCAGAGCACTGGGTACATTAAGGGGGATACATCTGAAATAATAAAGAATTTTAGGTAGAATTGTCATTTTAAAAGAGGCGATGCGACCCAGCCATGACAGTTCTTTGAGGCTCCAGGAAGTGGTGAGCTCAGTGACCTCCTGAATTATATCCGAATAGTTGATGGCAAGTACAGATTTCGGGTCAGGGCCCAGTTGTACCCCAAGATGCCGAATGGTAGCGCGTGACCACTGAAAAGAGTATGATGTTCGTAGAACATCTAATTCAAATGCAGGGATGCCAAGCGGCAAGGCCTCTGTCTTAGAGACGTTAACTTTGTAATAGCTATATGTCCCGAATTTGGAAAGAAGATCTAGCAGTATCGGCAAGGAGCCCAGTGGGTTTGTGAGGAATAGAGTAACGTCATCCGCAAATAACGCTATCTTTGCAGTGACTCTCCCAAATTGCACCCCATGTATTGGACTTGAGTTCCTAATGGCTTGAGCCAAAGGTTCAATGGCCAATGTAAAGATTAGGGGTGACAGGGGACAACCCTGCCTGGTGCCATTGGTAATATGTATTTCCGGGGAGGCAAATCCCATGCCCTTAACCACCGCAGTTGGGCAGGAGTATAGGGCTTGTATCGCTGTTATAACTTCATCTGGTATACCAAATTGGGCCAGCGTACACCATAAGTAGTCCCATCTGACCCTGTCGAACGCTTTTTCTGCGTCTAAAGACAGGGCCAGCATGGGTAGTTTTAGTCTGGATGCCTCCATGAGGATATCCAGTGTTCTTCTGGTATTGTCGGGTCCTTCTCTGCCAAAGGTGAACCCGACTTGATCATTATGTATCACCCCTGGAAGTAGGGTGTTTAGACGATTAGCCCAGAGTTTAGCATAGAGCTTTACATCTCCGTTAATCAGTGATATTGGTCTATAGCTGCTACACTGTGAGGGATCTTTATTAGGTTTGGGGATCGGTAGTATCGTTGCTTGTAAGTATTCCTTAGCGAACGACCCCGACTCTCGAGCTTCCGAGAAGACACCAAGGAGGATCTTACTTAATTCCACCTTAAAGAGTTTATAGAAAGCTGCCGGGTATCCGTCAGGGCCCGGGGCTTTATTATTTTGATGTTTAATGGCAAGGTTAATTTCCGATATGGAGAATGGGGCCTTGAGTGTTTCTTTATCTTCTTCTGATAGACTGGGTAGGTTGAGGCTTTGCAAAAAGTCAACCACCTCCTGAACAGAGGACTCCTTCCCAGCCATTAAGGGTTGGAGGTTGTATAAATCCGAGTAATAGGCCGCGAAAGTTTCTCCAATTTCCTTAGGGGATGTGACCAATATGGTCCCCCGTTGGAGTGCCAAGATTCTGGCTGCAGCGGTCCTACCTCTCAGTTTGTGAGCTAGTAACGTTGAGGCTTTATTGCCCTGACAGTATAGTAACTTCTTAAATCGAATGAAGGACTCTTTCACTCTCTCCAGCTCTCTGTCTGCCAATTGCGCCCTGAGCTGCTTAATCCTATCAGATAGAGAGGTTGACGGGGAATTTTTATTGTCCTGCTCCGCCTGTCTTAGTTCAGACATAAGAAGGCCCAAGGGTGCACCTGACTGCCGCCTCAGTGTCGCCTGTCTCCTAATACAAATCCCTCTCACGTATGCTTTCAAGGCAGCCCATATTGTTTGAGATGGCATACCTGGGGTCTCATTAAGTCTCAAGAACTCAGCAATGGAGTTCTTGAGGGATGACTTGAAGATTTTATCATGAAGTGCTTGTTTCGGGAATTTCCAACTAGGCCTAGTTGTGTTGGTTAGATCGGTGGTTAGGGTAAAAGTGAGGTTGTCATGGTCAGACCATGAACAAACCCTGATATGCGACTCTAGCACTCTATTCAGAGTCCAGGAGTCAGAGAAAAAATGATCTAGCCTTGAGTAGGAGTGATGTGGTCTAGAAAAGTAGGTATAATCTCTATCACTGTGGTGTTGTGCCCTCCAGATATCATATAGGTTATGTTGGACTATGTATTGGCGGAATTTGTTGGCCGTATTTATAGTGTACGCATCAATGCTTTTCCCCTTCTGAAGCTTTTTGTCTATTTGGGCATCCCATACCATGTTGAAATCTCCTCCCAGGACTAGGGTTCCAACTTTATATTTCTCAATTTTGGACAAAATCCCTTTCAGAAATTTGGGTTGCGCTTGATTGGGAGCATATATGTTTACCAAGGTGAACAGAATACCATTAAGTTTACAGGTAAGTAGTAAATATCTCCCTTGGGTATCCGCCTCTACAGAAATAGTCTCATAGTGTATAGTTCTATGTATAGCAATCGCTACACCTCTAGATTTTTCAGTATAAGAGGCCAGAATCACCGTGGGATAGTCTGGGGTTCTGTATGGGGTTTGTGAGGATGCTAGCCAATGGGTTTCTTGTAAAAAAATGACTTGTATTTTAAGATTTTTCATGGTGTTTGTAAGCATACTTCTTTTGTCTTGGGAATTAAGCCCCTTAACATTTAGTGTTGCAAAAGAGATGTTACTGGAAATTGTCGACATGGCGGATCTAATGGCCAGGGAGGGTGGGAGGGTGGGAGGGGGAAACAGAACTGAGGGAGAAGTGACGGTTAGGTAGAAGACTCACCCCACCTGGATCTGCACACCAAGATACGACCACCGAATTTTCAAGTCAGTATGAGCAGGTCAATGTCCAAGGAAAGCACCAGAAGTCTGTCTCCAAAGGATCTGTACCTATCACTTAGAGTAGAAATAAGGTTAGGTGAAGATATACGTACTCAGAAACAGGTGTCAAATTAGGAAACAAGAAGGAGAAAGAAGGGAGAACATAGCCTGTGGAAACAAGTTTGTATCAAAAATATTAAATTTTTATCTGTGTACAACTGAAAATGTCAAAGCAAATCTGGTGACCCAACGGATCACCAAAAGGAGAAGTATAGTCGAAGAGATAGACTGACTTCTCCAGTCCCCTTAGAAGGGGATGTCACTAATATACTTAGCGTATATGGGGGGGGGGGTGTTATAAATACACCAACTGGTATAAGTAGATTGACTATCTACGGGGGAGTATGAACTACAGGAAAACAAGATTAACTCAAACGGTTTGGTTTAGAAACATAGCTTAACATTGAGTGCGATTGAACTGTCCTATACCCGTCTATAGATTCAAGTATGTCTAAATTCAACTACTTGGAACAGATTTTACCAATTGTTAATTAGGCCACCTGTCACCTGTACCACACAGGGGAGGGGAGATACCCACAGCCCCCAGTTTTTGGGTTAAAGCCGGGGTGTTTAAAGCATGGAGGTAAGATGGCTAGGAACAAGGTTACTGTCTCTCAAAAGAGTTCCCAAGCTTCCTCATCTCCTGCGCGGAACAGGCACCCAGGCAGGGTAAAAGTAGACAAAATTGAGAACAAATATGGTTAATAAAACAGGTGTTATCTTAGCAGTTACAGTAATATAAACAAACATTATTCAAAGAGAACAACAATCAAATAGTAGGTCTTTGTGGCCTAGGAGTGAAATCCGGGGCTCCAGCTCGGATTTTAGGCTGTGAGGTCAGGATAGGCGGGTCAGACCCATTTTTGGAAGTTGTTGGGACATTTCTGGAACGAGGATCTGGTGCCACCAGCCCCCACTCTTTTAGTAGGTCGAAGCCTTCCTGAAGGGTAATAATGGTGTGTGTTTCCCCATTTTTGGCAACAATCAGTTTTGTCGGGTAGCCCCATCTATATCTTATATTCTCTGTTCTCAGAATTTGAGTTATATTTCTAAAAGTTCTTCTCCTTTGCAGAGTGTAGCTTGAAATATCCGGGAAAACCGAAATGTGTTGAAATTTGTCTGGTAGCTGTGGTTTGTTGGCCAATGCCCTCATTATCTTTTCTTTATGGGTGAAAAAATGCACCCTAGCAAGAACATCTCTCGGCTTATCTTGTGATACTGATCGTGGTCTTGCCACTCTGTGAACTCTGTCCAGGATGAAGTCTGTCGGGTCCGAAGAGGGTAGTATGATTTTACAGAATTCCAGAATATGAGACTCCAAGTCTTGTGATCCAATTTCTTCAGATATCCCCCGGAACCTTAGATTATTCCATCTGGATCTGTCCTCCATATCGGCCAACTTTATCTCCAGGTCAGATATCTGTGTCGCTAGACTCTGAGAGTAAGCTAGTAGGTGAGCATGATCCACTGTTAGATCTTCTTGTTTATGTTCCAGGGTATCCGTCCGTTCCCCCAATGATGCGATCTCTCTGCGGAGTTCGGCTGTGGACCCTTTGATCTCTTTGGTCAACGTGTCTTGTAGGAGGTTCATCCTCTTAGTAAGTACATCAACAATAGAAGCTGACACCGCATCTGATGTGGGGGATTGGGAATCCATGCTGTTGTCAGATTCACTTTCATCTAACATAGGGGTGGAGTCTCGGTATACCTGGGTTTTATCAGTTACATGTCCTTTAAAGTGGTCCGCCACTGTTTTCCTGGGTGGCTGCGACGGTTTCGGCTTCCGTTTAGTGTTTTGAGACATATTCTGTGTCTATCTTCAAGTTGTTGAGTATGGTCTCAGAGAAGTTAGGAGAAAGTTGCACTCAGATATAGTATAACCGTTAAAGAGAGTAACTTGGAAATAGTTGTAACATAGTCCCCCTGATGTCAATCTTGAGTTAGGTAGCCATGGTTAACATCTGGCCTGCTGATGGGAAAAGGTGCATCAACTGAGAAAATGTCACTTTAATAACTTATATATCCCACTGCAGAGACAGGTGGGACAGGAGCTTTGATATGCACTCTCTCCAGGGAACCTTGCCCTCACTGGGCCATGACGGGAAAGGGAAGTGGATATGACCTGTTGCAATTAGCTACAACAGGAAAGGGGTGGAGAGAGTGGATAGGGAGTGGGAGAAATCCCCAGTAGTAGTTCCTCCACAGCGAGAGATATAACTGAGTACTTGGAATCAAATTATCAGGGCTGTTATGACCTCAGTGTTAGCAAATTAGATAAGCCACATATAACCCTATCTTACCAAATGAGGAGGCAAATAGTTTAAAAGTCCTGTAAAGGAAAAAGGAATGTTAAAGCAGGAAAAGTTTACACAGTGAACATTGCAATTTAAGGGTGATCTATCTAAATAGAATGCACAGTTACTGTAAAAAAGAGCAACACATAAGGAATATAAGTGGCTAATTAAACAGTAAGGCGCTAGTAAACTCAGCTGTGGGTCAGAAAACCTGGCACAGTTATGTCGGTCAACAATCTGTGGGTAGAAAATATGGTTAGGCAGATATTAAAATAACACTCCACCCTGGGTCAAAGCCCAGAGACACCTGAGCTGACGCAGCAGCGATAATTTAGCATGAAAGTGTCACTTAAACTAGAGAGTCCCGCTATACTGGACAGGGCTCCAGAAACATATAGTGGGGTTACTGCAGTATTTTATGCAACATATACTGGCTGTTAGGGTGGCAAAGGTGGAATATGTCCCAGTAATTGCGCTTCTCTGAAGCTGATGTGCGTAGAGTTAGTGTCCCTGCAATAGAGATGTCTCCTGTATGTCAAGCTGCTATTAGGAAAAGTTATTATGTTTAAGCAGGCTCTGTAATCACACTCTGGGTATAGGCTGCCAGAATATATTTATTGAGAGGTTGCAGTCCCTCAGAAGGTAAACAATTTAGTGTAAAGTATGCATACCAGTAGCAGAGGAGGTGATTTATGGCACAAATATTTGCCTGTGGGGGCTTTACACTTAGTGGTCTGACCCCAGAACAGTTTAGGCCCGAGTACAGTATTTATTGTCCTGTTAAACAATGTGGAGCACAAATGCACTATGCTGAAGTTGTTTCTCAGTACTACTTTAAATCAGGTGGCTTGTAGGCCGTGTAATATGTAGAGTCTTATTGCTGTGAGGTATGTCCCACGGGGGACTAGCATAATGTTAGGCTGTAGGCCTGGCTGATAGGAGAGGTCCAGATGGCACCCGTAATATTGCAGCTTTAATACTGCTAGGTGGTCGTTTACTTGGACTTTGCTTCCTAGGTAAACTTTTTCCCTATAGAGTCCAGACAGTGAGGCTGTTCCCTGGAATCAACAAGTCAGAGTTTGGTTTTTGTTTTTATTTTTTGCCCCCTAATTTTCAGTGCTGCAAGTTAAAGAGTTCACATGTGTGGCAGCAAACTGTTAAGGGCTAATGTGATCCTCAGGGCTATGGGGGGATAAAGTGTGGCAGATCTGCTCCCCTGATAGTACAGGCTGAAGATGAATGGGCTATAGTGAGTGTCTCAGAGGTAACGCCAGTCAGGAAGCCAGATAAGATGCGGTCCGGCTAATGACCGCGTTGTGATAAGGTTCTAAGGTTGTTTGCCACCAGCCACATTGAGGGAGAGATGTTGTGCAATAGCCCCTTCACTATACTCTCTTACCTCTCTTCTTCTTTTCCTACAGGAGCTTGGCGGTGGCCAGAGCCTATTCACTCCGCTGGTGGTCGAGATGCAAGGCAGGGATGGTGTAGAGTCCCAGGCCTCAAGATGGCGGAGATTCGCGCCAAAGGATCAGTGGCACAGCTCCGCTCGCAATGTGTCTCCAAGGCCACTCACCCCACAGCCCAGAACCGGCCACAGCCAGGACGATCTCCGACACCACTCGCCACTAGGATGTCAAGGTAGGACCTTCTGCTAGGGGAGATTCACTTGCCGGTAGTGCCAAGCCGCTTCTCTGTCACTGGTATCTGTGAGGTACTAAGCTGCTGCACCGGAGCGGAGCCCCGACCCTCCGGGCAGCAGGGGTAAACGGACAGGGAAGTAGCTTGCTGTTAGCTCAGGATAGTATAGTTAGCTGGAGTCTGGGGTTGTTAGCTAACACCTCCGCTGGTTGCGAGGTCACTCTTCCGACGCCGAAGCGGAGCTCCCAGGCAGCAGCAAAGTTGTCCTCCGTTGTATACCCCAAAAGCTTCAGTCTTCCTTAGCCAGTCACAGGGATCAAACTAGTGGGAGATCTGGGGTGAAATAAAACACCTTTTGTATAGTTAGGGTAACTAATTTTAGGCTTAAATCACTTAGTTAAGGGAGAGCTCCTGCAATACACGTCTCTCCAGTTAAGCGGCTAGCTCCGCCCCCCCGTTAATAACTATTTAACAGTTATTGTACCTAGTTAAAATTAATACAAAGTTGCCTGTAAAATAAATATAAATCCTAAAATAGCTACAATATAATTATTTGTTATATTGTAGCTATATTAGGGTTTATTTTACAGGTAAGTATTTAGCTTTAAATAGGAATACTTTATTTAATAAGAGTTAATTTATTTAGTTAGAATAAAATTATATTTAATTTAGGGGGGTGTTAGGGTTAGGGTTAGACTTAGCTTTAGGGGTTAATACATTTATTATAGTAGCGGCAAGGTCCGGTCGGCAGATTAGGGGTTAATACTTGAAGTTAGGTGTCGGCGATGTTAGGGAGGGCAGATTAGGGGTTAATACTATTTATTATAGGGTTTGTGAGGCGGGAGTGCGGCGGTTTAGGGGTTAATAACTTTATTAGAGTGGCGGCGAGGTCTGGTCGGCAGATTAGGGGTTAATAAGTGTAGGTAAGGTAGCGGCGATGTTGGGGGGGGCAGATTAGGGGTTAATAAATATTATGTAGTTGTCGGCGATGTTAGGGGCAGCAGATTAGGGGTACATAGGTATAATGTAGGTTGCGGCGGTGTCCGGAGCGGCAGATTGGGGGTTAATAGTGTAATGCAGGGGTCAGCGATAGCGGGGGCAGCAGATTAGGGGTTAATAAGTGTAAGGTTAGGGGTGTTTAAACTCGGGGTACATGTTAGGGTGTTAGGTGCAGACTTAGAAACTGTTTCCCCATAGGAAACAATGGGGCTGCGTTAGGAGCTTAACGCTGCTTTTTTGCAGGTGTTAGGTTTTTTTTTCATCCCAAACTGCCCCATTGTTTCCTATGGGGGAATCGTGCACAAACATGTTTTTCCAGCTAGCCGCTACCGTAAGCAACGCTGGTATTGAGTTGAAGTGGTGGTAAATATGCCTTTACGCTCCCTTTTTGGAGCCTAACGCAGCCCTTCAGAGAACTCTAAATACCAGTGTTGTCTTGAGGGTGCAAAGAAAAAAAGCAGCGTTAGCTACGCTGGTCTTTACCGACAAAACTCTAAATCTAGGCGTCTGATTGCCCAAGGTTAGCGAATAATATTTTGCTACTGCATGTGCTTCCACTAGAAGTCGTGGCTGGGAATCCTGCATTGTATGGGAACATCTGCCAAAGCCTGCTAAAGTAACAAGGGAAATAGACTGAATTTCCTTGTCAGGATGGGGGGAAAACAGCAGCTTTGTTCAAGGTTCAAGCATAGAATGTGGTAATTTGCTTGTCTGGGAGATGTTTATTATAAAATGCTACTTACTTACTAATAGTGGGGCAGAATTTATTACGTTTGTTCCAAGAGGTTTGTAGCATTTGGAGAGATCTCATAAATATTTGATATATGATGCATATGCGTTCAAGCTTCCAGTGTCCCCTATGCTAAAGCAGCATTTGGTCCCATCTATATACCATTTCAGTATAATAAATGGGATTTTTATTTAATATATATATAACAGTCAACAAACCACAGTGTAATTATTAAAGAATATGATGAAAGGCACCATCTGGATTAGACATGTGCATGGCGAAAAAATTCGTTTCGGTTCGGATCGATTCGGAATTTTTCGAAGTTCGGTTCGTATCGTTTCGAATTCGGAAAATTTCAAATCGATTCGTTTCGGATTCGTTTCGGATTCATTCGGATTTGAAGAAATTCGGCTGGATTCGGTTCGATTCGGTTCGATTTGGTTCGTAAATTCGGCATTTCGGTAAGTGTTAGGTGGTATTAGACTAGTATTATACTGTATATTAGGTGTTAACCTAACATACTGTACAATACTAGTGTAATCCAATGGCCATCCGAATTTACGAATCGATTCGGTTCGATTTGGAAAATTCGGTAAAATTTTAATTCGGAAATTCGGTTCGATTCGAATAGCCGAATTTGCTGAATTTTCAGAATTTCCAAATCGAACCGAACCGAATCGCACATATCTAATTTGGATTGTTATGAAACATCTAGATTTAAATAAGACCTATTTTTATGTTTGTTTATAAAGGACTATTGCCACTTTGATATATTAAATTTAGCCAACTTCTGACTCAATGATAAAAACTAAATTTCACTTCAACACATAATTATACTAATTCTATATTTAGTGCTGGTCATTACACTAATTCTACACGCAGTGTCAGTCATTACACTAATTCTACATGCAGTGTCGGTCATTACACTAATTCTATATGCAGTGCCAGTCATTACACAAATTTTACATGCAGTGCCGGTCATTACACTAATTCTATATGCAGTGTCAGTCATTACACTAATTCTATATGCAGTGCCGGTCATTACACTAATTCTACATGCAGTGCTAGTCATTACACTAATTCTACATGCAGTGCTAGTCATTACACTAATTCTATAAGCAGTACTGGCAGTTATACTAATTCTATATTCAGTGCTGGTCATTATACTAATTCTATATTTAGTGCTGGTTATTACACTAATTCTACATGCAGTGTCGGTCATTACACTAATTCTATATGCAGTGTCAGTCATTACACAAATTCTACATGCAGTGCCGGTCACTACACTAATTCTATATGCAGTGTCAGTCATTACACTAATTCTATATGCAGTGTCAGTCATTACACTAATTCTATATGCAGTGCCGGTCATTACACTAATTCTACATGCAGTGCTAGTCATTACAATAATTCTATAAGCAGTACTGGCAGTTATACTAATTCTATATTCAGTGCTGGTCATTATACTAATTCTATAGGCAGAGTTGGTTATTACACTAATTATATATGCAGTGATGGTCATTACACTAATGCTAAATGCAGTGCTGGTTATTACACTAACTATATATACAGTGGCGGTCATTACACTAATTCTACATGCAGTGTCAGTCATTGCTCTACTTTTATATGCAGTGTCAGTCATTACACTAATTCTTTATGTCGTTCTGGTAATTACACTAATTCTATATACAGTATCGGTCATTATACTAATTCCAAATGCAGTGCTGGTGATTAAACTAATACTATATGCAGTGCTGGACATTACACTAATTATGTATGTAGTGCAGGTCATTACACTAATTCTATATCCAGTGATGGTCATTTCACTAATTCTATATTCAGTACTGGTTATGACACTAATTCTATATGTAGTCTTGGTTATTACACAAATTATATATGTAGTGCGGGTCATTACACTAATTATGTATGGAGAGCTAGTTATAACATTAATTATATATACAGTGCTGGCCATTAAACAAATTATTTATGCAGTGATGATCATTACACAAATTCTATATGCAGTGCTGGCAATTAAACTAATTCTACAGTATATGCAGTGTTGGTTATTACACTAATGATATATGAAGAGCTCGTAATAACATTAATTATATATACAGTACTGGCAATTACACTAATTCTATATGCAGTTTTGGTTATTACACTAGTTCTATATGTAGTGCTGGCAATTACACTAATTCTATATCCAGTGATGGCAATTTCACTAATTCTATATGCAGGTCTGGTTATAACACTAATTATATATGTAGTAATGGTCATTAAACTAATTATATACGCAGTGCTGGTCATTATACTAATTCTATATCCAGTGATGGTCAGTATATTAATTCTATATCCTGTGATGGTTATTATACTAATTCTATATCCTGTGATGGTCATTACACTAATTCTACATACAGTGCTGGTCATTACACTAATTCTATATGTAGTGTAGTGCTGGTCATTACACTAATTCTTTATGCAGTGCTGGTCATTACAATAATTATATATGCAATGCAGGTCATTACACTAATTCTATATGTAGTGCTGGTCATTACACTAATTATTTATGCAGTGCTGGTCATTACACTAATTCTATATGTAGTGCTTGTCATTCGATTAATTTTATATGCAGTGCTGGTCATTAAACTAATTCTATATGCAATGCCGATCATTACACTAATTCTATATGTAGTGCTGGTCATTACAATTAGTGTCTGCTGATTGCAAACACCATCCACAGTCGCAACTGGGCATTGTCTGTGAGGTCTGCCAGGGGGGGGGGGCTGCCGCACATCACAGCACATTAGCAGAGTAACTCAGATATCCAATAGCCAAACTGCTCACAAGTTTGTTTTTTTTGCAAACTGAAAAGGAGAATTTCTGTTTGGGTATAGCAGCACAAGGGGAGCTGAGCGAGGATACAGGTAGCGGATCTCTCTGATGATGTGCTGTGATGTGCGGGCAACCCCCCCCCCCCCCCCCCCGACAGACCTCACAGACAATGCCCGGTTGTGACTGTGGTTGGTGTTTGCAATCAGCAGACACTGGCCCCTTTGTCCTTCCATCTTGCCACAATTTTTTAAAATTATTTTTTATAGTTACCAGGGGAGAACGGATCAGCCAAGCTGAAGCAGCCCTGTAAACACATTGGAAGTGAACAGCGAAGGGTGGTGAACATGCCTAAATAACAGTCCCTAGGTGTGTGACACTTTTCATGGCAGCAGGCAAAGACAAAGTCATAAATGTAACTCAAAAAAGTGCAAATGTTTATACAACGAAGTTGGGAACTGAACACATAAATCATGCTTTTGAGAAGGCTTCTTCCAGTACTTGGTATGTCATATATTCATTAAAATTAGGGATTTCTCTACAGTAAATACAATCTATACAAAATTAATATGGGGCATGTTTTTTTTGTTTTTTTTTACTAGAGATAAGTGATATACAGTATGTATAATTATAATTGGAGCATAATTGTGCACCGTGGGTATAGCAGCACAAGGGGAGCTGAGCGAGGATACAGGAAGCGGATCCCTCTGCTGATGTGCTGTAATGTGCGGCAGCCCCCCCCCCCCCCCCCGACAGACCTCCCGGACAATGCCCTTGTGCTGCTATACCCACGGTCCCACTGCTTGTGCACAATTACGCTGCCATGCATGTGTTTCTGAAACGGATTGGATCTAAAAGACAGTTGTAACAAGTCTACAGATTGTTGTCACTCATGTAAAAGCACGGTCAGCAGACCCAGTGCACGAAATAATCCTCCCTACTAAGTTTTCTTTGCAGCCTCTGATCTCTCCTGGTGCAATAGGCGCTACAACATGGTGTTTGTAAAGTGTGGGGATATATACTCGATCCTGCTGTATTCTCTCCGATTCCCCCTATTCTAATCAATAGGTCCCTAAACACCCACTGGCCTCTCACCTTGACTAGGTGCTGCAGCCTGAGTTCACTGAGGATGGATTGGTATTTGCAGGAGGGGAGGGAGCATCAACGTAACCTTTGTGTTTATGATTCTAATGTCCCAGTGGTTCATCTATATAAAAAGATAATATTTGTTCTCATGTATTTATAAGACGCCGCATTGCTTACATCCTTATCTGATCACACATTACAGACATTACACTGACAAGGACACTTTAGTAAAGCGTATAAATATATTTTACTGCTTGTCTGGAGTAATGAGAGCAAAAATGATGTTTGCAGTGAAAATCTTCTTTCTACGGCTGTATTATTTATTGAGCTTTGACATTCAAGGCTTCTCTCAGACACTGTACTTGAGTCCGTTGTCTAACACCAGAAAGTCTTAGACGCTAATGCATGTAATAAACAGCTCTCACAGTCACTGACAGATTCATTATAAATCCACTGAAACTGTTACTCTTCAAATTATTCTTATTTTTAAAGCAAATACTCTACAGAATACATCTCGAGTAGAAATATTTAGCTATTCCTAGAGAGGCCAGTACAGTCCTTTATCTACAAAATCAATCCATATGTAAGCTCAGATATGTGGCAACCTCGTGGCAAAAATGACTGTCCCCACAAAGATTAATTGTGTAAATGTCAAACACAGTAAATGAGGTCATTTGTAAATGGAAAAAAATTTGGAGCAGAGACACTGCGTTGGTACGGTTTGTATCGGGCCCATATAGAGACAGATGCGCTGCTGCTGTGCCCAGAAGAGTTCTCATCTGCCCTACCTTGCCCTGCACACGATATCCTGCACAGTTCTCACAAACTGTAGCAAATGTATACTTTGTTCCCAGTATTATCTTAGGAGTTATACAACCAACTGTACTCTGCCTGTCTTGATCTCCTCTCTCACGCAACGTCTCTGCTATTTGATTTTACAGTGATAAACGCTGCGCACTGCTAGCCTGCTATTCTGACCCTTTGTCCGGTTTTCCCTACCTTACTTACCTTCAGCATAAAGATGATGACTTCTTAGACCGCTTTTATGCAGTGCTCGTCTGTGTTCACACTTCTGGGTGACAGCATGTTGAGGGCGGGTCACAACAGCTATGAAAGGGCTAAACGTACGTATTAATTTGGCAAGCAAGGGTATAGACAAGCCTGTTAAATTCATCATAGCAAAAAAAACTAATAAAATTTTTTAGGGAAACTTTCTTATCTATTGTTTCAGTCTGTCATATGCTAATTATAAATTACTTTCATTTAAAAATAAAACATTATTTGGGTGAACTGTTCATTTAATTCTGTACATAGTGTTGAAATTTGTTCCCCAACAATACCCCTTACTCGAGGTGAGATTCTTAAGACGAATATTATAGGCCACATTAAAGAGAGGTTTAATATTGCAGGTGAATTAAATGACTTTATGGATATGCTTGAAATTAAGGCTAAAAATATTGCTATTGATGATGAAAGGTGGAATGAAAAAAGTGAATTATTCCAAGAATTATTAAAAATTAATCAATGCAAAATTCTCAAAAAATGCAATGAACTAATACTAAAATCTTGGCCCCTTGTAATATGCATTATTGATGAAATGTTGCTATAACTCATAGAGAAAGAACTGCAAATATAGGGGCTAGAAAATAGTATTTGCTCCTCACGCAGATGCGAAGAGAATTTAAAAATAGCCGAAAATAAAATTGATGAGTTTGCCCAAGACATAGCCACCTTAGATAAGCATAACTTAGATTTACTAGCAAAGATACAAGAGTTAAATAAACAGCTCACGCAAAACCAGAGAGAATTAAGGGATTTAAAAAGGTTGTATCGTCAAAATGAAAACCCCTCTATTAGCAGCGAGAATAATGCAGATAATTCTAACTCTCTTAGAGAATGCATCAGGGATGAAATGCAGAAATTTAGGGAAGAATGTAGACAAGGGACCCCTGTTGAGTCAGAAATAGATTTCCCAAATAGACAGTCACCTCATGATGTAAATTCAGGGAATTGCTATAACTCAGCTGAGGATGGGGAGGGAAGCTCTAGTAGTGAGTCAGAGGGCGGAGCTAACTACCTAAATAGCCCACGTAGTACTAATGTACGTAGGGCGTCTCCCCATAATAAAAGGGCAACTAAGAGATGCTCCAACCCCAAAAATAAAACTCCTAGGAAATCCCGAGATACATCTAATAAGGTATATGACACCCCTAAAATCATTACCTTCTTAAAGGATGTAGTACCTAAGTTCTCCAACAAGGGAACCAACTCTATAATTGACCACTTAGAGACCTTTAGAAAATGCTTTATCTATAAGGAATGTTACAAGTGAGCAGTCAAAAATTTAATTTCTGCCCTGGGTATTAGAAGGTAAATATCACAAATTCTTTGCTTCACTAAAGGATATGAATATTCATTCCTTGAATCAGACAAAACGACAGTGCAGAAAATAATTCGGGCAACATTGCACTAAAACTGCAGCGAAAATAGCTGTATATGGTTTAAAATGCAGTGCAAATCAAAGCCCTATAGAATTCCTTTCTGTACTGAAAAATGCATACAGTATGGCTGAAGATAATCCCATATTTGAATGGTCAGAATTTGTGAATTTATTTTTTGATGCATTGCCCGCACTCATCAAAATTAATTTAGCTAGAGATTTTGATGAGAACTGCTCATTGGAATGGCTGATCAAAGAGAGTACAAAGTTATACTCTATTTAGCAGTCTGGTGAACAGCGGGTTAAAAGAGAATCAAAACCCAGTCCCAAAATTGTGGCAGAAACTAGGGTATCATCTAGCCCCCTCAATTTGGAGTCTAAAAAGAAAACCTATGCGGAGGTGGCCCGAGGAAAAGGTGGCCATCCACAAAAAGTTTTAACTCTGCCCCTCCCCCAACACAGTCTGAGGCGCAGAGAGACTATACCAAAAATAGGGGGCATACCCAGGTAAATAATTACTCCCAAAGAGAAGAATACCCACAAGATAATAGGTATCCCTGCAAAGGTAGATACAATAAGTGGCGAAAATACTCTCAGGGTAACCAGACACCCCAAGTAAATAATGCTCCCCAAAATACTAACGCTGAACAAGTTGAACCCCAGGGGCAACCACGCCAGGATAGAAACAGCGGCCCTGATTCTGAAGGGACCCAATTGGTCCAGGAATCACTATTATTGGACATTAAGAGATAGACCAAGGGGTAGAGGCAACTTGTTTGATCAAGTAGATCAGCTTAGTACCCGGCTAATTCAGTTGAGCGAACAATTCTCTAATATGAGTCAAGCATTTACAGCTCAGCAACCTAACAATCCTTTTTTAGGGGTACAGCCAGTGGCCAGCGGTGGGCCACAGGCACAGTCATAAATAATGCAGTATCACCTGAAAGGGAGGGGAGAGATATACTAAATGAAATGATAAATGTCAATAATGGTACTAATCATGTTCTCTCCCCACAGACTGGAAACAGACGATTTAGCTGTGATGACGAGCAACCTCGGTCTGAAAGCTTTAACAAATTTCTTCCTTTGCAGCATTATCTTAACCTTATTTCCACAGATGCAGTACACAAGAATCCAATCAGCCCTATTATAGAGGACATGAGTGGTAAGAACGAAGTTTCTTCTGCATCAGGTAACATGGCGGATTCAGGTAACATGTGGCGAAGCCCACAAGTGTGTAATCATGCCAATTTTATGTGTGAAATGGTAGAAACTGCAGGGAGATATTATGTATTAGCTGAGCTGCAGGATTCAGTCTCCAACCCTATCATGGGATTAATTGATACTGGATCTCAGGCAACTATTCTATCCCACGGGTACTACACACAGCTAAATGAGCTAACACCCCACAAACCTAAAATAAAAGAATTTGATGGTTCTCTAATAGGAGTTGGGGGTGACTCTCTAAAAGTCTACGGTACGACATGGTTAAAATTTAAACTGGGGAACAGGGTCATAAGACACCCTGTCATTATAGTGGATCTGTCAACTGATAGTTTAATTATTGGTAGTGATCTCCTGAAGCGATTAAGCACCATAATTGATTGCATAAATAATGTAATTTGGTCACAATTAAAACGGACAATTAATTATAAGCGATCTGGCATATCTCACACACGACATAACTGTCACGTGGTGGAAGAGAAGCCAAATGCTGTGGAGATTCATTTCAGGAATAACTCTATACCTGAAGTCACTATCCTACAAATAGATGATCAGACTCCTTTAAGTGGCTCTGATGGTAATACTTTTAAAATTTCGCTTGGAAAGATAGCGAATATTTCCCTGGATGGAAATATATTAACCATATCTCTCCACAAGGGAGATCATAAAATTCCTAAGGGGGGAGGCCACGCTCAATACCTTGCAGGAATTGAGAAAGTTAAAGAGGATCTATTTATACCTATACAAGTGTATGACCTTGGGAAAACCAAGGCCTAGATTTGGAGTTTTGTCGGTAACGACCCGAAAAACTAACGCCGGCTTTTTTCTGGCCGCACCATAAAAATAACTCTGGTATCGAGAGTCCACATAAAGGCTGCGTTAGGCTCCAAAAAAGGAGCGTAGAGCATTTTTAACGCAGCTTCAACTCTCGATACCAGAGTTGCTTACGGACGCGGCCAGCCTCAAAAACGTGCTCGTGCACGATTCCCCCATAGGAAACAATGGGGCTGTTTGAGCTGAAAAAAAACCAAACACCTGCAAAAAAGCCGCGTTCAGCTCCTAACGCAGCCCCATTGTTTGCTATGCGGTAACCCTTCCTACGTCTGCACTTAACACTCTAACATGTACCCCGAGTCTAAACACCCCTAACCTTACACTTATTAACCCCTAATCTGCCGCCCCCGCTATCGCTGACCCCTGCATATTATTATTAACCCCTAATCTGCCGCTCCGTAAACCGCCGCTACTTACATTATCCCTATGTACCCCTAATCTGCTGCCCCTAACACCGCCGACCCCTATATTATATTTATTAACCCCTAATCTGCCCCCCACAACGTCGCCTCCACCTGCCTACACTTATTAACCCCTAATCTGCCGACTGGACCTGAGCGCTACTATAATAAAGTTATTAACCCCTAATCCGCCTCACTAACCCTATCATAATTAGTATTAACCCCTAATCTGCCCTCCCTAACATCGCCGACACCTAACTTCAATTATTAACCCCTAATCTGCCGACCGAATCTCGCCGCTATTCTAATAAATGTATTAACCCCTAAAGCTAAGTCTAACCCTAATACTAACACCCCCCTAACTTAAATATAATTTAAATCTAACGAAATTAATTAACTCTTATTAAATAAATTATTCCAATTTAAAGCTAAATACTTACCTGTAAAATAAATCCTAATATAGCTACAATATAAATTATAATTATATTATAGCTATTTTAGGATTTATATTTATTTTACAGGTAACTTTGTATTTATTTTAACCAGGTACAATAGCTATTAAATAGTTAAGAACTATTTAATAGCTAAAATAGTTAAAATAATTACAAATTTACCTGTAAAAGAAATCCTAACCTAAGTTACAAATAAACCTAACACTAGACTATCAATAAATTAATTAAATAAACTACCTACAATTACCTACAATTAACCTAACACTACACTATCAATACATTAATTAAATACAATTGCTACAAATAAATACAATTAAATAAACTAGCTAAAGTACAAAAAATAAAAAAGAACTAAGTTACAAAAAATAAAAAAAATATTTACAAACATTAGAAAAATATTACAACAATTTTAAACTAATTACACCTACTCTAAGCCCCCTAAAAAAATAACAAAGCCCCCAAAATAAAAAAATGCCCTACCCTATTCTAAATTACTAAAGTTCAAAGCTCTTTTACCTTACCAGCCCTGAACAGGGCCCTTTGCGGGGCATGCCCCAAGAAATTCAGCTCTTTTGCCTGTAAAAAAAACCATACAATACAAGACCTCCACCGCGGAACATCCATCCTGGCCGACGACTGAATGACGAATGACGGTTCCTTTAAATGACGTCATCCAAGATGGCGTCCCTCGAATTCCGATTGGCTGATAGGATTCTATCAGCCAATCGGAATTAAGGTAGGAATATTCTGATTGGCTGATGGAATCAGCCAATCAGATTGAGCTTGCATTCTATTGGCTGATCGGAACAGCCAATAGAATGCAAGCTCAATCTGATTGGCTGATCGGATCAGCCAATCGGATTGAACTTGATTCCATCAGCCAATCAGAATATTCCTACCTTAATTCCGATTGGCTGATAGAATCCTATCAGCCAATCGGAATTCGAGGGACGCCATCTTGGATGACGTCATTTAAAGGAACCGTCATTCGTCGTTCAGTCGTCGGCCAGGATGGATGTTCCGCGGTGGAGGTCTTCAGGATGCTGCCGCTTCGCTCCGGATGGATGCCGCTTGGATGAAGACTTCAATCGGATGGAAGACCTCTTCTGGCCCGCTTGGATGAAGACTTCAGCCGGATCATGGACCTCTTCAGCCCCCCGCTTGGGCTTGGATCAGGACATCGGAAGAGCTCTTCTGGACCGATTGGTGAACCTGGTATGGTGAAGACAAGGTAGGATGATCTTCAGGGGCTTAGTGTTAGGTTTATTTAAGGGGGGTTTGGGTTAAATTAGGGGTATGTGGGTGGTGGGTTGTAATGTTGGGGGGGGGTATTGTATGTTTTTTTTTACAGGCAAAAGAGCTGAATTTCTTGGGGCATGCCCCGCAAAGGGCCCTGTTCAGGGCTGGTAAGGTAAAAGAGCTTTGAACTTTAGTAATTTAGAATAGGGTAGGGCATTTTTTTATTTTGGGGGGCTTTGTTATTTTATTAGGGGGCTTAGAGTAGGTGTAATTAGTTTAAAATTGTTGTAATATTTTTCTTATGTTTGTAAATATTTTTTTATTTTTTGTAACTTAGTTATTTTTTATTTTTTGTACTTTTGCTAGTTTATTTAATTGTATTTATTTGTAGCAATTGTATTTAATTAATTTATTGATAATGTAGTGTTAGGTTAATTATATATTAAGTATCGGCGATGTGGGGGGACCTCGGTTTAGGGGTACATAGGTAGTTTATGGGTGTTAGTGTACTTTAGAGAACAGTAGTTAAGAGCTTTAGAAACCGGCGTTAGCCCAGAAAGCTCTTAACTACTGACTTTTTTCCTGCGGCTGGAGTTTTGTCGATAGATGTCTAACGCTCACTTCAGAAACGACTCTAAATACCGGAGTTAGAAAAATCCCATTGAAAAGATAGGATACGCAATTTACGTAAGGGGATCTGCGGTATGGAAAAGTCGCGGCTGGAAAGTGAGCGTTAGACCCTATTTTGAGTGACTGATAGATTCCTCTTACCCTTACAGGTAAAAAGAGGTCAGAAGTTAAAAACTTCTGAAACACTAATTTGCCTCTCCCATAGAATACAAAATCTGGGTATAACCATGGCCCCTACTCCTTTGATAAATATTGGAACTATTCCAATACATGTTATTGTGCATAACATGACCCCACAGGATATAATCTTATCCAAGGGAACTACCATAGGATAGGCACTGGAATCAAGTTATTACACTTTTGGATTCCAGAATAATGTAATTGGGCTAATACCTGAAGGATACTTAACTGAAGAACAATTAATAGAACAATCCTTTACATCTATGCCAGAGGGTCTATTTACAATTTAGTCTATTTATCCCTTCAGCTCGGAGGAAGGCATCTGTAAAATTGAAGAAGCCTCCCTGGTATTTGATCAGCTGATCAAACAGCAAGAATACCCCAATACCCAGAGTCATGGGGGCAATATAAATTACAATCAAGGGGACCACACCTCTAGGTTAGAAGAAGCCTATGAAATAGGACAGCCTGAAATCTTTCCAGGATTTCATCAAATCATCGAAGAGCAAATATCCTTAACTAATGGCTGTTCCAGTGATGATGAACGCCAACAGCTACAAGAACTCCTGATGGAGTACAAGGATATTTTTGCTAGGGATTCTTATGACTGTGGGACTACAGACTTGCACATTGCAAGCATACAAACAGATCCCAATGCACCACCTGTCTTTGTTAAACAATACAGACTTCCTTTAGCCTCATATGATTCTCTTGCAGAAAACATAAGGAACTTGGAAGAAAGAGGTATTATTTGACAGGTGCACAGCTCTTATAACAATCCTATTCTAGGTGTTCTTAAGCCCAATGGACAATGGCGTTTGTGTGCTGACTTAAGACAGCTAAACAAACGAGTGTACATGTCTGGCTGGCCTGTGCCATATATTGACCAGTGCCTACCACAGATGCAGGGATCCAAAATATTCACTGTCATTGATTGCACGCAGGGATATTGGACTATAAAGGTGCATGAGGAGGACCAGTATAAGCTGACATTCTCATTCCAAAAGGTCCAGTTTGTATTTCAGAGACTTCCTTTTGGATATATAAATTCTGGACATGAATTTGCTGTATTCATGCACAAGGCTATGCCTGATGCACTGGAAAGGGGGACCTTATCTTATGTTTATGATGTAGTAATCAAAAGCACAGACTTTGAAAAACACATTGCATAGCTTAAACACGTCCTCAGCCAACTTAAAAGGGCAGGTGTCAAATTATCCCTACAAAAAGCTCAATGGTGCTGCACTCGTGTAAGTTACTTCTGAAGGGTTAAATCCTCAGAAGAAAAAGGTGGAAGCTATAACAAATTCTAAAAACCCAACTAACTTAAAATAATTGAGATCATTCCTGGGTATGCCAAATTATTCTCCAAATTCATTGATAATCACGCAGAATTAGCTAAACTACTACAACTTCTTCTAAAGAAAGATGTGAAATGGCACTGGAGTAAGACTCAAGAAACAGCTATCAGAGAGCTGAAGAGAAAACTCACTCAAGCATCTTGCTTAGCGTACCCTGAAGGTGGTAAACCTTTCTTTTTAAAGACAGGTTACACAGATATAAGCATGAGTGCTGTTTTATACCAAAAGCAGGATAATTTAGGCAAAGTCATTGCTTAGGCAAGCAAAACTCTATCCCCAGTAGAAATAAAAATTTAGAGATTGCGAAAAAGCCCTCTTATCTACTGTATGGGCTCTACAAAATTCCGCAGCTACATACAGGGCAAGAAAATTATTGTAGAAACGGCCCATCAGCCTTTCCTATATCTGCAAATTGAGAGAATAAGAGATGAGAATTTGTCTAGTAGCCGCATAACAGCGTGGACCCTTTCTGTCAGGATTTCCTAACTTACATCAGTTCTGCTGTCCCTTTAACTGCAGACCTAACCTCACCAGAGGTTATTTAAACTTGCCATGCCCCTATCTCCTTGCTTCAGAATTGTTTGGTGCAGGGATTGTATGCAGCAATCCTGTCCTATTGATTATTTTTGGATTATAACCGCTACCAGCTTCATCCTAAAACTGTTTTTTGCCTGCAAAGTTGTGAACTCTCTCTGTACATAGAGCAAGCTAGCCAAAAGGGAATATTTGAAGTCTTAACAGATTCCTTTTATAATTAAGAGCTGCAGCAACAGAGTGGAACCGCTCTGACAGGCTCCCTGCTTGTTCAGCAGAGTTCAACCTGTGAATTACACTGAGCTGCCAGGGTATTCGCAGCATGCTCAGTGTAAAACACTCTCCTAACTGAACATTGCCACGTGAGATCCACGGGAGTGATTATTAATATTCCTCACAGCCAATGCTTCCATCCACTCTGCAACATATCTCAGAGCACTCCAGTCATTGCAGTAATGGTAACTCTGACAGGCTGTTTCCTTACTCAGCATAGATATACTGAATCAGTCCTGTGAATTCTTCCTAACCCTGTGTGGTTCTACCTTATCTGACTGGATAGCAAACTATCTTATTAACCTGCCTTTACTAACGTTACTTTTGCCAGTTCCATAGTAACCATTGTACTTAAAGGCATACAAACCAAAATTATTATAGGGCTGCAGTTGTGATCCACAACGTTACTGGACTAACGGAACATTACACTTTCCTTACAAGGCTGGGCTTTAGAAATTCGCTACAAGCAGAATAAAAAGAATCCAGTCACACAGGGGCTTGCTGAGCTCCACGACTGTACTGCTAAGGATCCTGGGGAGGAATTATCAGAAGATGATTTCCTGGAGGAACAATTGCTTTCCCTGTATAAGGTATACAATGAGGACCATTGTCAAAAATTACCTTGGTATATGTTGATGGTTGTTCTTACCATGCCACTATTGATAATGAGTGCAGACTAGTCGCTGGCATTGGTATAACTTGGGCAAATGGATTCCAAAATATATCTATAGGTTTAAACATTGGACCAAGATCCAGTCAAGTTGCAGAACTCACTGCTGTTCTAAAAAACATTGAAATGGCTATTGAACAAAATATTCATGAATTTGTGATCATTACTGACTCAAACTACGTGTGTGACAGTTTTGTTGAATACCTGCCAACTTGGAAAAGGAATGACATGCAGAAAAGTAACAACAAACCAGTCAAGCATGGCAAATTATTCTGTGAGATTGATAATCTGGTGGTATCCAATAATTTAGCCATACACTGGAAAAAGACCAGGGGTCATTCCAGGGTTCTAGGTCCTGATAAGGAAGGCAATGATCTTGCGGATTCATTAGCCATACAAGGAGCCATAACTGGAGACTGGTTAATATCGACCACTTAATGGGTGCAATTCAGGTAGAAGCAATTACCAGAAACCAGGCAAAATAAAAGAGTGAGCATAACCTGGTACAAGGGAGTCAGGATTCTCCTAGTGAGGACCTGATCACTAGTCAAAAAGAAGACCCCATTGTAGGCATCATCTATAAACACACAGAAGATCCTGAAAACAACCCCATCTCAAACGATGATTGTATTGGCAAAGAAGATCTTAGAATCTTAATGAAATCCAGATCACAATTCAAGTTACAGGATGATTTGTTAACTAAAACCTCCAAAACTGGCATCCAGCAATGGGTAGTACCCATCAAGTTCAGAGGTCTAATGCTTCAACATGCCCATGATGCTCCCACATCTGGTCATCGTGGTGCCAAACTCACGTATGAAATATTGCGTAATTATGCCTTTTGGCCACACATGTTGAAAGATGTTCAAACTTACTGTCAAGGTTGTCTAATCTGTCCAGAGTTCCAACCCACTGCACCAACACATAGGGCGCCATTGTAGAAAAGGGGGATGGTAATGCCATTGTCAGATATACAAATTGATTTTATTGGTCCAGTAACAAGGTCATCAAGAGGTAACAAATACATGTTAACAGTGACATGCCTGTTCACTAAATGGGTAGAGTGCACCAGTGCACCTAACAATAGTGCTGAAACATGCGCAGCATTGCTCATCAACCACGTGTTTTCCAGATTTGGTTTACCCCAAAGAATCAAATCAGATCGAGGAACCCACTTCACTAACGAAGTGATGACCAAAATGTGGAAAATACTAGGGGTTAAAAGAAAACTCCATATTGCATATAGATCTGCCTCAAGTGGTGGTGTAGAGCGTTACAACCATTCCATTGTGAAAATTCTCAAAAAGTATGTGAGTGAAATGGGTAAAAACTGGGATGTAAAACTACCCCTAGTCCTAATGGCATTAAGAGCAACTCCAAGTAGTGCTACCAAGATGTCACCTTTTGAACTGATGACTGGTAGAAGAATGGTTCTACCTCAACATCTACTGTACCATACATCAGACCAGAACTTGATAAACGCTGACAATATGCATCAATATGTGGAGAACCTCAGCAAACAAAAGCTGCAACTGCCACTAAAACTTATTGCATCCAAAAAGGAATATGAAATAAATGATAAAGTTTACTTTTATAACTTTGGAAGAGATCATTTTAAGGAGAAGAAATTTCTTCCATCATGGAAGGGTCCTTTGTTATCACTGACAAAATATCTCCAATTGCCTAAAAAATGATGCTTTTATGGATAAGTGGGTCCACATTAATCAGTTGTGAGCGTGCCATCCTAGATCCCAACTACAAGTTATAGAGGGAAAATGAAATGTCATATCCCCAAATGCACAAAAGAAATATTGTAGTTTAAAGATGCCTAGCTGATAAGGATAAGGGCTCAAAAATAATGGACTCTCCTCATAGAAGACTGTCTATGATAGATACCATCAATACACTCACCAAATACCACTGACCTCAAGCCAATTTGAATAGATGTGTCCTACATCTATTTAAAATTGGAAGGGGGATTTATGTCAAGGTATCTGAAATATTATTAGATGATGTACACAGGTATACTTATTATTATTTAATGGTGATGTGGCTGTGTACATCAAATAATTCATTTAATTGCTAAAACTCCAAAATGTCACTGTGTGTAACTGAGCCTCACTTCTTTTGATTACACAGGATGAATCATAAAGGTCACTTCAAAAGAAACATTTTCTTGCTAAGGTGTAAAGCTGAAATCCCTATCAGATTGTGACTGAACCTTTCTTCTGGCCCTAAAACATTTGGTCAAGCAGTCATTTCAAAGAAAGGCAAAAACTTAAAAAAGAGATGGCCATCTACAGTTTGTATATTGTAAATCTATGATCAGACATAAGATACGCTTCTCCTAATTAAGAAAACATTTAAGTTACATCAAAGAGGGAACATCTATTTCATTACCTAGATCATATGAATCCCTGGAGTGACAGAGACAGAAGGTCTAAGATTTTAATTTGAAGCTTAATGAAATTTGTAAAGCAAACCAGTTTTTAGCTGAAGAAATGACTATGTGTCACCTATGTGCTAATTGCCCCTACTAAGACTAAATACACATAGAACATGGACATTAGATTTTAAATAGCAGAATGTATACTTAAAAAGTCATATAACTGATTTGTCTATAATTTTCAAAAATACTCAGGTAACACCTATAGGTATATATGTATTCATATGGGATATATTATATTAAATAAATAATTGCTATATTTAATAATAACTACATTGATATATATACAAATACTGACCCATTGAATTAAAGATAAACACATTTTTCTCTGTTTTCCAGAAATCTAGTGAAGATTATAGGAGCAACTGATGTGGAGATGGGATCTCTAAATAAATATCTATATAATAGATGTATAAATGTTAGAATTATTTCAAAATAATATCTGTCCTTTGTTTTTCAGAGAAGATGTCCTATGAATAGTAGCCATAAACAGACATATATGGATATTTTCTATTTTAACATAGAAATTGATAAAGTAATGATATTTCGTATCAGATTGTACATTTTCTGTTATGCTAAATGAAATGTGGATGCTGAAAAGAGAATTTTATGACTGCAAAAGGTTATGGTGTGATAAATAATCACTTTGCAGATCATGTCCAACAGACCTCGCTGAATGTGGAGAGCAATACGCTCTCCACATTCAACATTGCACCAGCAGCTCTTGTAAACTGCTGGTGCAATGCCGCCCCCTGCAGATTCGCAGCCAATCGGCCGCTAGCAGGGGGGTGTCAATCAACCCGATTGTATTCGATCGGGTTGAATTGCAGTGATGTCTGTCCGCCTCCTCAGAGAAAGCGGACAGGTTATGGAGCAGCCGTCTTTAGACCGCTCACCAGAAACAAGGGGCTTCAAGCTCCATACGGAGATTGATAGATAGTCCGCTTGGTCAAAGGCTTCTAACCTCCTGAGCCAAATTTTTGATAAAATGATTTGTTTGAATCCTACTCAAGTTCTGCTGCATGAACCAGTATCAGGTCTTAATTCCAAGGCAAACAAATTTGTAGCCATGATATGCACTATTGTTAGAATAAATTTAGCAAGATATTGGAAAACGGTAATACCAACATTTAAAATTGTTGAACGTAAGATCAATTTTTATTTTCAGATGACTAATGCTTCTGCAGACATTCTGGATACTAAAGATCAGTTTTTTTTTTTTGTTTTTTTGTTTTTTTTTTTTAAATAATTTTTTTATTGAGGTATTGGCATAAAACATAAATAATATACAATACACCTTTTTGTCAAAAGAATAGGATACAAACATAAGAAACCAAAACAATTTGGCGTCTATATAATACATTGACTAAAGGCAAATGAAACCTCGATTTTTCAATAATATAACATGTATAACTGACCAGTTAGAAATATGTATTTAGTCCTCAAGGACCAAGAATATATGAAGTAGGAGTTATCTGATGGTCAGGAATCTAGCTCCTTAGGAGCTTCAAAAAGAGCGTGAACAAGGGGGAAGGGGATATTCAGCGGGTAAGCACCGCTATAGATAGAAGGGAAAGGGTGGAGGGCGGAGCCATATTTAGATGCTAATACTTTAGGGAACTTGGAGGGGGGTTTTTAGTCTTGCCAATGAAGTGAATTGAATGGGGCATGAAGCAGGGTCAACTATCTATTCCTAGATAGTTATGCAAATATATAGTAGGGGTATATATAGAGGTTAACCTTATATTGGAAGCTCTATCAATACTGTTTTGACATTAATACATATTCTGACCCTATAAGGCTGGATCCTGAAATACAAAAACAATGCTTCTTTTACCATTCTATATCAATGGTTCTAAGTTACCCAAGTATATATAAAACAGCTTATGAGCTATCAGTGGAACTATAGTAGTTTTAACATGGCTATATGCGAAGGATCTAGTTAGTAGATTAGGGATATTACAACAATAGATTATATAATGAAAGATGATCCCATGTATCATGTCTCTAGGCCATTTAAACTAACTTATATTTACACCCTTGAGGCTCAGACTCCAGATTTAGGCATCATGTATAAAGATATTGTCAACAAGTGGAGCTCTAAAACACATTATCAGCCAGAGAAGCATAGATTATGTAAAGAGGCTTTGCACATTATTTCCATGCTGGGAGTTTACGTATAATAGGATGATTAATGTAAAAACATAAAACAGTGTATACCTTAAGTGAACAGCCTATCTATAGATAGATCTATGCAAAGTGATTTCAACTTTTTTGTAAAAAAACTCTATATAAAACTAACATTTAACTTGAAGAGATTTGGTATAAATTAGTATCTAGCGTTTTCATTGTAAGGCATTAGTTAATATAGGTGCTGAAGTAACAGATTTAACTAGGTAAGTAATCCTCAAATATATCAATGCTCATAATAAGAGTGGTAGCTAGGCTAAGTGACACTCCAAATATATGTAACTGTAGTGTATTATCATAAAATTAATTAATCAAGCAGATACTTTCCAGAAGAATTACATGTGTCCATATCGCAACTAAAAGCTAATATCATGGCTAGATGTGACGTAGACAAATATAACATATAAGATATAGGCTCTGAAAAACATGTACCTGTCACTAGCAAGGCGGTACTTAATATACCTTTACAGATATCTCATGCCTTATAAATAATTTAGCAGTAGTTGAGATGTTCCCTTTATAGGCAATGCACAATAAATACAAATGCTACATATTATAAAGATTATTAGGAGCGTGCGTGGGTGTAATTATATATCCCATACCTTAAGTCAACATTTGTAAATAGCACCTGTTATAAGTGAGATTTGTCATAACATTTAGAAGCATAGATAAAAAAGTAAGTACTGTAAATCTTATCAGCTCTTATAGGTTGATGAGGGAAATCACGAGATTAGTAAGTGAAAACAATTGAAGCTGCTATATTACATTCATGCTTTTAAGTTAAGTGGTATCCTAACACCCCTCAAGCTAAGTAGAAGTATATATATATATCAAGCACATCTAAAGAGAAAAACAATTAGCATGGGAACTAAAAGGATCAACTAGTCAGGTGTTTGAAGTAGCGACTCAGAACCCTGTCCAACATAACCCTATAACCAAGGTACTAGTTCAGACTATGGTGTCAGAAAATATAGGGTTAAGGTGTTCCTAAGGGCACAATTGCGACATGTGTGTATCAGTATAAGAAGAAGCTTATATATAAACTGTCGTGCACACAGATAGACATTCATATTGTCCATAGTTAACTGCTAAACTCTAAAAAGCCCTAATCACAAAAGCTGTACTAGATTGGCTTGGTAGCATATGCAATTGTTGTTGAGCCATATGGGAGGTAGAATATAGTGTAGTACTTTTATAGGCTATCTAGTACCTCTTAATAATAATAGCGTCGTCCTGAACAATGACACACATGTAGATAAAGTATATAATTGCAGTGCAATGTAAAGTTCCACTATAAAAACATATGTCTAAAACTACCACATAAATAGTTTCAGCTAGTGCAGTATGTTTAAACTATAACATAGTATAATTGAACAAGGTAGCTTACTAATAGGGAATAAAAACTTTTGTGAGCTTTTAAGCTAGAAAAGTACCATTGGGAATAGCCTCACTGTTCTGAAGGCAAATACAGAATGTATATGGATGTGTAAAAAAGCATCAATGTGAACATCAAACAAAATAATATGAACTGGGATTATACATATACAAACAGAGAGCAATCTACATCATGGAGGGCAGCCCTGAAAGAGTTAACTCGAGTGTCACATATTAGATAAACTAGGTAGTGGGAATAGATAGCCCATGCTAGTTCTGTAGCGTAACCAGCATGTCCCATTAAAGGCAGGGGAGTGATTCAGCCAATACCCCTTCGTAGGAGCGTTAAATAATGCAGTATTGATGCTATATCTAAAGAAAGTACAAAGTCCACATAGTCCGGTCAGTGAACCGCTCGAGCCCACTGGAGTTCACAGGGCTTCGGTAATAACATAGTTTATGTAATCAACCAATTCCGGACCTGGGTCTGCATGAAACAACAATCTGAGCGGCCTGAAAATTGGGGAAGATTGAGCGGAGCTTTGGAACTGGGGAGCCAAATACAATTACCACTGGGGTTGTGAGTGGAGTTACCAGGTCGGTGTCAGAGATCGAGACTGGGTTCAAGGGATCCATAGTCCATTTGCGGTTGACAATTACAGGTCTCTGATGAGGTGCCAGAGATAGCAGAGGAGTTTCCCCAACCGGGCGGGAAGACTGGCTAGTTGGTGAAGGTGCTATGCTCCGCCTGGTGATGTGCCGCTTCTCTCCGGGGCCTAGAGTGGATGTTGTGGATGTCTGCGTGGCTTCACCCGAAGTGGGTGAACTGACTGGGAGGGATGTCTTGTGCATGTCCATAGACCCTGCAGGCCGATGCAGACTTGTTCCCGCCGTCGCTCTCCGGGGTATGATAAACTGTGCCGTCTGTATCGGGGGTGTCTCTCTTTGGGCTAAACGATGTGGCTCCAATTTTGATATAGCAGCGGATGGCTGCGAGCGCCGTTCAGCAGTGATCTGTGGGGTTTTCCCTTGTTGTAGGTAATCACCAGCCATGTGGTGTAAGTCTACTGCTAGTAGAGGTGCCGGGTTTCTTCCTGTTAGAGTAGGCAGGTTGTCAGCTATTCTCCAGCTGGGACTCCCCTCCAGCAGTGGATCTGGAAGGTATTCTGTGGATAGCATAGCCTCAGTAAAATCCCCCTTACTAGGGCCCGAACTCGGTGAGGGTGAGACGCCATCTTGAGTGCGCAGCTCTGTAAAGACAGCTTTCAAGCTATAGAATTGCCTGTCAGCTTGCTCGCTAAGTTCTACAAGTAGAGAAACAAGGTGCAGGGAACAGGCTGCCATTCTAGGAATAGATTAAGGGACAAATGTAGGCACAGGAGGTTGTTTAAAACAGGATTTTAGTATTCTATCTTCAGGAGCTCCATTAATGTGCGTCTTCTCTCTTAGGCAGTTGGCTCCGCCCCCCTAAAGATCAGTTTTTATCAATCTGGGAACCCTGGATTATGTACACAGAAAATAGAAATAGATGACATACTCACGAACCTGATACTTAGTTTGATTACCAGTGAGCATTAGATGTAAAGTGGGATTTTGTGTGATAAGTATAACGTGGCTGGGCCCCTTACCCCATGAAAATGGGAAGTGCTTGTTCTTTGTTGAGATGAGAATGGGCATACCAAAATAAGATAAGAGGGGGCTTAGTATTACTTATTATTAAAAATTAGACTGTCAAAGGTTCCATAATATGTATCCTAAATATGTTTTCCAGATTTGTATTCTCTTGAATTTTCTTGTATGTATAAATTTCATTGAAAAACGGAATAAAAACTTTTTTCAACAAAAAAACTGCTATTTCCACTGAGAAATTAAATCCAAAAAATAATTACATTTTCTTTAAAAAATTAAAAAAACTCAAATCATAGGTACTAGAATCAAACTGACACAGCTGCCTGAAGAACCTTTCTACCAAAGGCTGCTTACGAAGAAGCAAACACATCAAAATGGTAAAATTTAGTAAGCGTATGCAAAGAAGACCAAGTTGCTGATTTGCAAGTTTGATCAACTGAAGCTTCATTCTTGAAAGCCCAAGATGTAGCGACTGATCTAGTAGAATGAGCTGTAATTCGGTGATGCAGAGACTGCCCCACCTCCAAATAAGCTTTGTGAATCAAAAGTTTCAACCAAGATGCCAAGGAAATGGCAGAGGCTTTTTGGCCTTTTCTGGAACCAGAAAAAAACCCAAATAGACTAGAAATCTTTCTGAAATCTTTAGTAGCCTCAAGATAATATTCCAAAGCTCTTACCACATCCAAAGAATATAAAGACCTTTCAAGAGTATTCTTGGGATTAGAACACAAGGAAGGAACAATCATTTCCCTATAAATGTTGTAAGAATTCACAACTTTAGGTAAAAATGTAAACAAAGTCAGCAAAACAGTTTTATCTGGATGAAAAATCAGATAAGGAGACTCACAAGAGAGAGTAGACAATTCAGAAACTCTTCTAGCAGAAGAGATAGCCAAAAGAAATGACACTTTCCAAGAAAGTAGTTTAATATATAAAGAATGCATAGGCTCAAAAAAAAGCCAAAATCTTTAAAACCAAATTGAGACTCCAAGGAGCAGAAATTGATTTAATAACAGGTTTGATACGAATCAAAGCCTGAACAAAACAGTGAATATCAGGAAGCTTAGCAATCTTTCTATGAAATAAGACAGAAAGAGCAGAGTTTTGTCCTTTCAAAGTACTTGCAGACAAACCTTTATCCAAACCATCCTGTAGAATCCTAGGAATTCTCAAAGCATGCCAGGAATAATCATGAGTGGAACACTATTAAATATAGGTTTTCAAAACCCTATGGTAAATTTTCCTTGAAACAGACTTACAAGCCTGTATCATAGTGTTAATTACTGAGTCAGAGAAACCTCTATGACTAAGAACTAAGCGTTCAATTTCCAAGCCTTCAAATGTAGAGATTTGAGATCCTGATGAAAAACTGAGCCTTGAGACAGAAGGTCTGGTCTTATAGGAAGTGACTAAGGATGGCAACTGGACATTTGGACAAGGTCCGGATACTAAAACCTGTGAGGCCACGCTGGTGCTATCAGAAACACATAAGATTGCTCCATTATGATTTTGGAGATCATCTTTGGAAGAAGAACCAGAGGTGGAAAAATTTAAGCAGGTTGGTAAAACCAGGGAACTGCTAGAGCATCCATCATTTCCGCCTGAGGATTCCTGGACCTGGAAAGTTAGCTGCAAAGTTTCTTGTTCAGACGAGAGGCCATCAGATCTATTTCTGGAAGACTCCACATCTGTACAAGTTGAAAAAACACATCTGGATGGAGAGACCATTCCCCCGGAAGTAGAGAATGACGGCTGAGATAATCCGCTTCCCAATTGTCTACACCTGGGATATGAATCACAGAGATTTGAGTTGGATTCCACCCAAGAAAGTATCAGAGAAACTTCTTTCATTGCTAAAGGACTGTGAGCCCCCCCCCCCCCCGATGATTGACATATGCCACTGTTGTGATATTGTCTGTTTGAAAACAAATGTAAAGTTCTCTCTTCATTAGAGGCCAAGCCTGAAGAGCTCTGAAAATAGCACAGAGTTCTAAAATATTGATTAGTAACCTCTCCTCTTGAGGATTCCAAACCCCTTGTGCTGTCAGAGACACCAGACAGCTCCCCAACCTGTAAGATTTGCATCTGTTGTGATAACAGTCCAGCAATAAGGTGATGGTTTAACCACCAAGTCAGAGAGATCTGAGTGTTGGGATTTAAATATATCATTTGTGATATCTGAGTATAATCCCTGCACCACTGGTGCAACATTGAAAGATGTAGAGGTCTCACATGAAAAGGAGCAAAGGGGATTGCGTCCGATGCTGCAATCATGAGACCTAAAACTTCCATGCACATAGCCACTGAAGGGAATGATAGAGACTGAAGGTTTAGACAAGCTAAGCCCAATTTCATTTGTCTCTTGTCTGTTAGAGAAAGAGTCATGGACACTGAATCTTTCTGGAAACCTAAGAAGGTGACCTTTGTCTGAGGAATCAAGAAACACTTTGGTAAATTTATCCTCCAACCATGTCTTTGAAGAAACAACATTGGTTGTTTTGTGTGAGATTCTGCTAAATCTCTCAAGACAATCTTGTATTTCAAAATTCATACTTGCTGTGGGAAACAGTGGCCTGTCCATACCAGGAAGATGATTTAGACAGAAGTAACGAGCTCTGCTTGCAGGTGACACATGTTTATCGTCAATCATCAAAGGGGTTGCGTGCAGAATATGGCTGATGGCCCCTTATTCACATGTTTGTCCAGAGCCACAACATTTGCAAACAGCCAGAAGAAAGGTCGTTTCTCACCAGCCTAAGTTGAGCTTCATTTAAAAAATGCTGATATTCAAAAAAATAGACAAACAGTGCCTTAAATAACACATTTGCGATATGGATTCACCAGAGCAAGGTCATTGCAAGTACTAAGTTCCCGCGATAACAAAATTAAAATGCCACAACTAGGCAATCTTCACCTTCAGATTATTATTGTCACACTCCATTGTACTCCTATGCCCAGCTCCCTGATCTTGTTTTTGTTGAGGGTTCTGGAGCCTCTGCTGAAAAGGCCTATGGATAATAAAGTGTACTGGGCGTCTGTTCAATTTTTTTTCTTGATTTCCCGGTTGCAAGTAATTATCTCAGTGTTTCTAAAATCAATGCCTTTCCTGTAATCTATAATTCAAAAAGATTGACATATGTCCTCTTTCATGCTGTTGTTTCAGTTGCGGCTCCAGGACCCTCGTATTAACAAGGCCTGAGGATAAATAAGTGTAACAGGTGTCTAATGAATGTTTTTTTCTATTACACGGGTCATATAAATGATCTGTGGGTTTCTAAAATCAATGCCTTTCCTGTAATCTTTTATTCAAAAGTATGACATATCTCCTCTTTCATGCTGTTGTTTCGGTTGAGGCTCCGGGACCATCGTATTAAAAAGGCCTGAGCATAAATAAGTGTCACGGGTGTGTAATCAATTTTTTTTTCTAATTTCACGGTTGCAAATAATGATCTGTGGGTTTCTAAAATCAATGCCTTTCCTGTAATCTTTTATTCAAAAGGATGACATATCTCCTCTTTCATGCTGTTGTTTCGGTTGAGGCTCCGGGACCCTCGTATTAAAAAGGCCTGAGCATAAATAAGTGTCACGGCTGTCTAATCAATGTTTTTGTCTAATTTCACGGTTGCAAATAATGATCTGTGGATTTCTAAAATCAATGCCTTTCCTGTAATCTTTTATTCAAAAGGATGACATATCTCCTCTTTCATGCTGTTGTTTCGGTTGAGGCTCCGGGACCCTCGTATTAAAAAGGCCTGAGCATAAATAAGTGTCACGGCTGTGTAATAAATTTTTTTTTCTACATTCACGGTTGCAAATAATGATCTGTGGGTTTCTAAAATCAATGCCTTTCCTGTAATCTTTTATTCAAAAGGATGACATATCTCCTCTTTCATGCTGTTGTTTCGGTTGAGGCTCCAGGACCCTCGTATTAAAAAGGCCTGAGCATAAATAAGTGTCACGGCTGTGTAATCAATTTTTTTTTCTAAATTCACGGTTGCAAATAATGATCTGTGGCTTTCTAAAATCAATGCCTTTCCTGTAATCTTTTATTCAAAAGGATGACATATCTCCTCTTTCATGCTGTTGTTTCGGTTGAGGCTCCGGGACCCTTGTATTAAAAAGGCCTGAGCATAAATAAGTGTCACGGCTGTGTAATCAATTTTTTTTTTCAAATTTCACGGTTGCAAATAATGATCTGTGGCTTTCTAAAATCAATGCCTTTCCTGTAATCTTTTATTCAAAAGTATGACATATCTCCTCTTTCATGCTGTTGTTTTGGTTGAGGCTCCGGGACCCTCGTATTTAAAAGGCCTGAGCATAAATAAGTGTCACGGCTGTGTAATCAATTTTTTTTTCAAATTTCACGGTTGCAAATAATGATCTGTGGCTTTCTAAAATCAATGCCTTTCCTGTAATCTTTTATTCAAAAGGATGACATATCTCCTCTTTCATGCTGTTGTTTCGGTTGAGGCTCCGGGACCCTCGTATTAAAAAGGCCTAAGCATAAATAAGTGTCACGGCTGTGTAATCAATTTTTTTTTCTAAATTCACGGTTGCAAATAATGATCTGTGGGTTTCTAAAATCAATGCCTTTACTGTAATCTTTTATTCAAAAGGATGACAGTACTACCAAAATACAGCCAATGAAGGGCCTTAGGAAGACTGAGCCAAGGTTGGATTGTAGTATTTGGTTAGGCTAATCATGATGGCCATGTAGACCACCACCACCAAGAGTCCTGGAAGTAACAGGGATGATGAGATGAAAGAGCTAAGAATAGTAGAACTTGAAACAACAGAGTTAGCCATGGGTGTTAGTGCAAAACCGCTTGGCTTTTTTTTGGCTTTGGGTGCGGCTATTCATGCAGGCCATATAGAGCTGACAACATTCGGTGTCGTATCAGCTATTAAACTAATAAGAACAGTACTACCAAAATACAGCAAATGAAGTGCCTTAGGAAGACTGGGCCAAGGTTGGATTGTAGTATTTGGTTAGGCTAATCATGATGGCCATGTAGACTACCACCACCGAGAGTCCTGGAAGTAACAGGGATGATGAGATGAAAGAGCTAAGAATAGTAGAACTTGAAACAACAGAGTTAGCCATGGGTGTTAGTGCAAAACCGCTTGGCTTTTTTTTGGCTTTGGGTGCGGCTATTCATGCAGGCCATATAGAGCTGACAACATTCGGTGTCGTATCAGCTATTAAACTAATAAGAACAGTACTACCAAAATACAGCCAATGAAGGGCCTTAGGAAGACTGGGCCAAGGTTGGATTGTAGTATTTGGTTAGGCTAATCATGATGGCCATGTAGACCACCACCACCGAGAGTCCTGGAAGTAACAGGGATGATGAGATGAAAGAGCTAAGAATAGTAGAACTTGAAACAACAGAGTTAGCCATGGGTGTTAGTGTAAAACCGCTTGGCTTTTTTTTGGCTTTGGGTGCGGCTATTCATGCAAGCCATATAGAGCTGACAACATTCGGTGTCGTATCAGCTATTAAACTAATAAGAACAGTACTACCAAAATACAGCCAATGAAGGGCCTTAGGAAGACTGGACCAAGGTTGGATTGTAGTATTTGGTTAGGCTAATCATGATGGCCATGTAGACCACCACCACCGAGAGTCCTGGAAGTAACAGGGATGATGAGATGAAAGTGCTAAGAATAGTACTACTTGAAACAACAGAGTTAGCCATGGGTGTTAATCCAAGACCGCTTGGATTTATTTTTGTATTGGGTGCAGCTAATCATGCAGGCCATATAGAGCTGACAACATTCGGTGTTGTATCAGCTATAAAAATAATAAGAACTGTACTATCAAAATACAGACAATGAAGGGCCTATGAAGACTGAGCAAAGGTTGGATTGTAGTATTTTGTTCGGCTAATCATGATGGCCATGTAGACCGCCCGTAACAGGGATGAAAGTGCTAAGAATAGTACTAATTGAAACAACAGAGTTAGCCATGGGTGTTAGTCTAAGACCACTCAGCTTTTTTTGGGGTTTGGGTGCAGCTAATCATGAAGGACAGATAGACCTGCCACCATTTGGTGTTGTAACAGGTATGAAAATGCAAAGAACAGTACTACATAACACAACCTACTTAACATGGGTCCCAGAACATATGTTTGGTTGTTATATTTTGTAAGGGTAATCATGCAGGCCATATAGACCTCCACCGATAGGGTGAGTATGAGTAACAGCTATTAAAATGCGAAGGACATTACTAATTAACACAACATAGTTACCATGGGTCGCAGACCAAGAGCAGATGTCTTATTATTATATTTTGTATGGGTAATCATCCAGGCCGTATAGACCTCACCAAATAGGGGGAGTTACAGAGATTAAAGTGCTAAGAATGGTAGTATTTAAAACACAACCTCGTTAAAATAGGTAGCAGACCACATGTCTTATTATTATAATTTTTCAGGGTAATCTGGCAGGCCATATAGAACTCCCACGATAGGGGGGGGGGGGACAGGGATTAAAGTGCTAAGAAAAGTACTAATTGACACAAGCTAGTTGGGTCCAAGAACGCATGTTTGATTATTAGAATTTATTAGGGTAATTATATATCTAACAAATATATCTATTTCTCTTCTATCGATTCTATCTAACTATCAGTCTATGTATATCTATCTATCCTATCTATCACTATCAATCTATCTTCTGTCCGGGATGTTTTGAGACAGCCACTTTGGGAATGTTAGTTGATTTAGACGCATTATGGCTTAAAAGCAGACTCTGCATCAACTATGTAATTTTCCATGGGAGTTTTGCCAGGGATCCCCCTCCAGCATGCAACAGTCCAGGTGTTAGGACCCTTGAAACAACTTTTCCATCACTATTGTGGCCAGAAAGAGTCCTTGTAGGTTTTAAAGTTCGCCTGCCTATTGAATTCAATGGCGGTTCGCGCGTTCGCGAACAATACCGGAAGTTCGAGTCCGCGGTTCACGAACCGAAAATTTTAGGTTCGCGACATCACTATCTATGATGTGGGCATTATGTGTCATAATTTGGTTGCAATTCACCCCTGAGACGGTTACCCTCTCTGAAAAAGTAGGAGACATACCAGCAACAACCCGCTCTTCCTGTGAGTGCGATGGATTACTCACTGGGTTCTCCATTGAGGTGATGTCATCTACCGAGCCCTGCCTCGGCTGTTCCACCGAGTTTGTCTTGCTTTCTTGGCTCCTGGAATAGATAGTTGTACACCTGCAGTGTTTCCTACCACCCATCGACATCCGAATCCTCAGTCAAAAAACACGCTGACGATTCTAACTCACTCTGCGAGTCACCGGGTATGCAATGCTTGTCGCGTCTCTGATGTTGGAATTGCAGTTTAGGGGGCCGCCCACATCTGACTTCTGCGACCACCGGTAGACGTTACCCAGAATGTAATCTTGTTTGTCCCACATGAATTTGATACGTTTTCTATCTTACAGTTTTTTTTGTACTCATTAACAGACTTAGATATTTTCTGAACCAGAGCTTTATATTCATCAAGCGGCATACTCAGTTGCAATTTAGTGTAAGCAACCCATGCAGCTGGAGCCAACGCGGACCGAATTAAGGGACAGAATTAAGGGAGGAAGGGCTGACCAATCTCTGCAAGCTGCCAGAGAAAAGGTGGACAAATAAATCCTGTAGCTGCTGCCTGAGGGGCCAGCAATCTAAATTGTGTCCAATTAAAATGGGAAAGGGCATCGGCAATGTCATTATTCACCCCGTCACATGTTGTGTAGAACTAGATACCTGAGGTAACGCACTACTACTGGTGGAGCCGCTGAGAGGTTATTGATAGAATGTACAACACTCTGGTTGTCACACCAAAATGCTAACTCTATTCGCTAATTTCTCTGCCCAGATTTCCAATGCTACCACTATAGGAAAGAGTTCTAAGAGAGTGAGATTCCTAGTCAGCCCCCTACCGATCCATTTGCGAGGCCAGATGCCCATACACCATTCATTTTGGAAAAACGATCCAAAGCCACAAGCTCCTGCCGCGTCAGTGAACAAGTGGAGGGCCGGACTCTAAACCGCAGTCACCGGCCACAATCTCACCCCATTAAAGTGCATAAAAAATCTCTCCCAGACCTGCAAGTCTTCATGCATATCCCTGTTTATCGTGATCCAACTGCCCTACCCCACCCCCTCTTTAAGTGAGAAATCCAATCTTCGATTGAACACCCTGCCCATGGGAATCACTCAGGACCTGAAATGCAACAAACCTGAAGCAGAAACAGCTGTTCAAACCGCCTCTAGAATCTTAGTGACCTTGTCGTCGGGCAACCGACACAACTTCCTGACCGTATCTATCTCTATCACAAGGAACGTCAATCGCGTACAAGGGCCTTCAGTTTTATCTTCCGCCAAGGGGACACCAAATTTGTTCATGAGCATGCGCATAACTTTTATAAACCTGTTTAAATTGCTTGTTCCAGCGGGCCAAATAAGCAGAAAGTCGTCTAAGTAATGGGCAATGCTAGCATCCTGTGCCACCTCCTGCACTGTCCAGTGCAAACATGTGCTAAACATTTCCAAATAAGCACATGACACTGCACAACCCATAGGAAGACACCTGTCTACCAAAAATTGCCCCTGAAATTTGCAGCCCATGAGATGTGAATAAGGTGAATAGGCAACAATCTAAATGCTGACTCAATATCTAGCTTAGACAGCACTGCTCCTTCCCCGGCCGAATGGACAATAGCCATCACCTCCTCAAAGTATTGGTAACGCACCAAACTCAGCTTGGGATCAATGGCATCATTGACAGACTGTCCTTTGGGATAGGATAAGTGCTGGATCATTCTATACTTCCCTGCCTCCTTTTTCGGTACAACCCCCAATGGAGAGACCACTACATTTTTTACAGGGCAGGTGTTAAAAGGCCCAGCCATTCTCTCTAGGCTCACCTCCTTGACCAACTTTTCCCTCAAGGCCTGCGGAAACTGAAATGCAGATTTCCGGTTACTATGAACTTTGGAGCCTAAACCGAAGGTATTGATGGGGATTACAAAACCCTTGTTTAGGCCCGACAGGAGCACTCAGGCTGCGTGTCTGTCTGGGTATAATCTTAACCATGGTTCAAGGGCTGCCACCCTCAGAGAAGTGGGCACCCTTGTTCTCAGCTGTTCCCCTACCGCCTCCCCTAATGGGAGGCGTGTCTCTATGGCATTTGCATTCCCAACCCGAATGCCCCCCCCAGCAGTCTTTGCACTAGGGTTGGCTCCAAGGGGGGGCATTGACGGTCAATGCTCGTCCAAAGGGAATGCTGTGCCCCCTCAAAAAATGTTTTTATTATTATTGTTATTGTATAAATAAGTGTAGAAAAATGAGGAGTCTTCTTCTTAAATATGTATATTCCAGCTTATTAGCTAAATCATAAAAAACAGAGTAGAAAGAATACTAATTTAAGAAAAAGACCCCTCATTTTTCTATACTTTTTTGCGAGTGGAGGAACTCGCTTCTCTTCTTCGAGTTGTAGCAGCTCTTTGGATTCATACTCCCTCTTGAATTAAGATCCGGTAATAACACCAGCCAAAGATTGGAGTCGAATACACGTAACCGGCGGCATTTCACGGAGACGCTATGCCTACTTCCTATGTGGCCGATTTTAATCCCTTTTGGGACTGGAGTTCTTTTCTCTCTGGTGCTAAAAGCAGGAAGGATTTAGCGGTAATCTGGGCTGAAGATGTTATAAAGATTTGCTTCATTCTCGGAAGCCAGAAGGCCATGTGAGTAAAACGGCTTGATCCTTTTGGTTGCTCCATGCTTATCGCTTACTTTGTGTTTTGTGCTGGGTGTTGGATCTTGGTCAGGTATAGGCTTATATAGTCGTCGCATAAAGACATTTTGGTTCAAATATTTATCCACCTGTCCACTGAGCCTCTTGGCCTTGAAAACATATTCCTACAAGTAGCCGTCATGTGCCGCCCTCGGACCCATCCCCACCCCCTATTCATAGTGTGAAATTGCAACGGCTCCTTTCCACCAACATACACCCCACGGGGGCCCAGTACTCCCGACTTACTTCTGTACCGGCATCCACTCTCACAGCAGGCCTGCTGCATCCTCCACTTTCATGCACCACCTCCGAATGATGCACCAGAAGTGCATTGCCGGAAGGGTCGGAGCCAGCCGCGTATCCTACTGAGAAGGCCACAGACACGCGAGGGACGGCAGATAGGATCGCACTGGATTTGGGCACTTTGCCTGCTGCAGCCCCACCAGCAGAGCCCCTGGCTGACTGACCATAGCTACAATGGATTGCAGCAGGACCACAATAGCTGTCAAGGCCTTCGAAAACAGGCCCACCACCGGAAGTTGTCTGGCAACCATTTCAGGTACCTGAGGCCTACTAACCTCCCTATCCATCTGAGCTCCCCTTCCTATGCTTCTGGTTCTAGGCCCTCCAGCCCTGTTAGTCCTTCTAGGGGATGGAGATGGGGATGGGAATTGGCTACCACTCACCATGCCTGGCTTAGGCCTAGCAGCCCTACTACCACTAAGCTGGGCCTTTGAAGAGATAGGGATAATGTCCCCAGATTCCCCACTACTTGCAGGCTTCACACTCCTCGGGAATTCGTCCAGAAAATGCTTTGGGGGAATCATCTATCTCCTAGCACAATCCATGGTAAGCATCCAGCAGATAGAAACTTCAGGATCTTCACAGGAAGCAGAAAGAGTACTGGGATCTTCCTGCATCACCTTTTAACCGGCTGGTAAGACCAACATCCATAACTGCAACATTGTTGCTCTCTCACCTCTCTTCATGCCGCCTTCATTCCTATCCATCCAAGCCTTAACTCTTAGTGCCTTTCCAATCCCAGTCTGAGCTTTACACTATCATTTTGTGTATGTGTCTGTGATATGTGTGTGTGTGTGTCAGGGTGCCAGGAATCAGACTGAGACGAGAAGTGCAAAAATAATCACACCTTTATTAATAGCAAAAAATAATACAAAATCCACAAGTCAAATAACAAGCCAAGGATCAAAACCAGAGCAGGTAGTCAGACGAGCTGAGTCAGGAGCCAAAGCGAGTAGTCAGACGAACCGGAATCAGGAACAAGGAGAACAGCAGAGTCAGGAACAAGCCAGGGATCAGGAACCAGGAGGGACGTCAGACAGCCAGGTAATACACAGGAGTTCTCACAAACAGGTCTGAGACAACGCAAGGGCAAAGCATACTGAACAGAGGCCCTTTAAATAATAAGTGATGACATCACAATTCTGAGATTGCATCCTGTCTCACACAGATGATGTACACCAGTCTGGCCATAAAAGGAAGTGCAGGAAATGAGCAGCATCACACAGTATGCACCAGAGTCAGCAAGAGAGGTGAGTAAAATGGCTGCCAGCAGAACATGGCAAACAAAAAAGGGAAAAAACCCTGACAGTACCCTCCCCACACCGACCCCTCCCCCACAGGAGGACAAAAGGCTTATTGGGGAAATGGGCATGGAAGGCAAGGAGGAGGGCGAGAGCATGAACATCAGAGGAGGGAACCCATGAACGCTCCTCCGGACCATAGCCCCTCCAGTGTACCAAATACTGTACGCGGCCCCTGGACATACTAGAGTCAATAATGCTGCTGACCTCATACTCCTCATGGTTGTCAACAAAGATAGGATGCGGATGAGGTAACACAGTGGTAAACCGATTACAAAACCAATGGTTTCAAGAGGGAGACATGAAAAACATTGGAGATGCGCATTGCAGGAGGAAGGTCAAAAGCGTAGGCCACAGGATTGACTCGTCAGAGTATTCGAAAAGGACCAACATAACGGAGAGCCAGTTTATTGGAAGGCACATGAAGATTCAAGTTACGGGAGGACAGCCAAACTCTCTCACCAACCTGGTAGGAAGGCGCGGGCAGACACCTACAATCAGCCTGGAAGTTTTGGCGCTGCATAGAACGATGAAGACATTCCTGAATCTGCACCCACGTGAAACGGAGTTGCCGGAGATGCTCCTCCAAAGCTGATGGTCAACCATCCTCCAAAGGATGGTTGAAACCCATAATTCGCCATGAACGGGGATAACTTGGAGGAAGCATTAATAGCACTATTACAAGCAAACTCTGCCCAAGTAACAGTTCAGATCAATTATTGTGGTGATCTGAGACATAGCAACGGAGGAACTGTTTCAGAGCTTGATTAGACCGTTCCACAGCCCCATTAGATTGAGGGTGATATGCCGAGGAAAAGGAAAGCTGGATCCCCATTTGAGAACAAAAGCAAAGCCAAAATCTGGAGACAAACAGGCTACCCTGGTCCAACACTATCTTTTTGGGTAACCCATGTAAATTGAAGACCTCCCGGGCAAAAAATGAAGCAAGCTCCTGAGCAGTAGGCAACTTCTTCAAAGGAATGCAATGAGACATTTTAGAAAAACGGTCAACCACCATAAGGATAACAGTATTGCCATTGGAAACAGGGAGCTCGACAATGAAGTCCATGGAAAGATGTGTCCAAGGACACTCACCATTAGCAATAGGTTGAAGAAGACCCACAGGAAGATGTCGAGGAGTCTTACTCTGTGCACAAACTGAGCAGGAGGCAACATATGCAGCAACATCAGAACGAAGACCTGGCCACCAGAATTGTCGAGTGACAGACCAAATCATTTGGTTCTTCCCTGGGTGACCTGCGGCTTTAGGATAGTGGTAAGTGTGCAAAAGTTTAGTTTGAAGATTCTCAGGAACAAAACACTTACCACTAGGTTTCTCAGGAGGTGCATTGGTTTGTGCAGCCAGGATCTCCTCCCCCAAGGGAGAAGTCAAATTAGTACATATGGTAGCCAAAATATGGTCAGGAGGTATAACAGGAGTAGGTACAGACTCCTCTTTGGACAGAGGGGAAAATTGTAAAGAGATGGCATCAGCCCTAACATTCTTACTACCAGGCAGGTATGAAACCAAATAATTAAACCGAGACAAAAATAGCGCCCATCTGGCCTGTCGGGGTGACAAACGTTTTGCTTCAGATAGATAAGTTAAATTCTTCTGGTCAGTAAGAATGAGCACTGGCACGCTAGTACCCTCGAGAAGATGCCTCCATTCCTTGAGTGACAAAATTATGGCCAGTAATTCCCTGTTGCCAATTTCATAATTGCACTCAGCTGGAGATAATTTCTTAGAGAAGAAACCACACGGATGCAAGGAACCATCAGGCATAAGACATTGAGACAAGAGGGCAACTACTCCAGTCTCAGATGCATCGACCTCAAGAAAGAAAGGCAGGTCAGGGTTAGGATGAGCCAGAACTAGAGCGGCAGCAAAGGCAGTCTTAAGACTATCAAAGGCCTTAATGGCAGTAGGTGACCAATGGAGTGGATCATTCCCTTTACGGGTCATGTCTGTGATAGGTTTGACCAAGGAAGAAAAGTTTTTAAAAAACTTTCTATAGTAATTGGCGAACCCCAAAAAAAGTTGAATAGACCGAAGACCAACTGGACGAGGCCACTGCAAAACTGCAGATAACTTGTCAGGATCCATGGAGAACCCTGCAATAGAGATAACATAACCTAGGAAGGTTACTTGAGTCTGATGGAACTCACATTTCTTGAGTTTACAAAACAGACCGTTCTCACATAGTCTCTGAAGAACCCGTGTAACATCAGAACGATGAGCCTCAAGTGTGGGTGAGTGTATGAGGATGTCGTCCAAGTACACCACAACACACTGTTTCAACATATCTCGTAGGACATCATTAATAAATTCCTGGAAAACAGCAGGAGCATTACATAGGCCAAAGGGAATTACAAGATACTGATAATGACAGCTCTTGGTGTTAAATGCTGTTTTCTATTCGTGGCCCTCCTTGATCCTAACGAGATTGTACGATCCTCTCAAATCAAGTTTAGTAAAGACCGTAGCTCCCTTGAGGTGGTCAAAGAGTTCTGTAATGAGCGAAATAGGGTAAGCATTCTTAATGGTAAGATGATTAAGACCCCTATAATCGATGCATGGTCTTAACTCGCCACCCTTTTTCTTCACAAAGAAAAAGCCAGCCCCTGCAGGAGAGCAGGATTTGCAGATGATCCCCCGTGACAGAGCATCGGCAACATACTCCTCCATAGCACAATTCTCTGCAACAGACAGAGGGTAAACCCAGCCCTGAGGAGGAATGGCTCCGGGTTGCAGGTCTATGGCACAATCGTAAGACCGGTAAAGAAGCAACGTACCGGCACACACCTTGTCAAAAACATCTAGGAACTCTCAGTACTTCTCTGGCAATTGAGATACCGAAGAAGTGCAAAAGACTTTAACTGGTTTCCGAAGACAAGTGTAAATACATTGCAGAGACCACGACAAAATCTCGGACCTGTGCCAGTCGAGACTGGGATTGTGCTTTTGGAGCCAGAGATAACCCAGAACAACCAGAAAATGCGGAGAGCTAATCACCTGGAACTGGAGGGTTTCAAAATGGAGAGCCACAACAGCCATGGATAATGGAGCAGTTTTGTGAGTAACGGGCCTGCCATCAATGTCCTCAATACCAAGTGGAACGGACCGAGGCAAAACAGGAATGGAGTGTTTTGATACAAAAGCACTGTCAATGAAATAGCCCGCAGCACCAGAGTCAACAAGAGCCTGGGTAACTATGGAGGAGTCCACCCAGGAGAGGACAACCGTGACCAAAGGTTTCTCCTTTAGCGGTTCCGGGGAGGAGGATAAACCACCCAAGGTCTGCCCCCGACAGGACCTTAGGTGTGAGCGTTTCCCGGCTGTGTAGGACAAGACTTCAAAAGGTGGCCCTGTAACCCACAAGAGAGGCAGAGCCCTTCCCTCCTCCTAAAGGCCCTATCCGTCGCGGAGAGAGGCGTGAATCCCGACTGCATCGGCTCAGCAGTACCTGGTGACTCGGGACCAGGAGGCATGGGAGGAGAGGGAGGCATGGGTGGGAATGAACATGTAGGAGACAATGGAACAGGAGGCTTCCGCAAGCACTCCTTGAAAGAGGGCCTCTCACTTAGTCTGATGTCAATTAGGATCAAAGAAGACACCAATGCCTTGAGATCTTCTGGTAAATCTCTGGCAGCAACTTCGTCTTTTATCGCATCAGAGAGCCCATGAAAGAAGGCGGCAACAAGGGCTTCATTGTTCCAACTTACCTCTGCGGCAAGCGTATGAAACTCAATAACATACAGATCTTGTACCTTGCTGAATGGACATGAGTCATTTAGCAGCAGAGGAGGAGCGAGCCAGAACATCAAATACCCTTTGAAAGGAGGCCACAAATTCAGGGTAGTTTGAAATCACAGGTTTATTAGTCTCCCACAAGGGATTAGCCTAGGCAAGAGCTGTGTCAAAGAGTAACGAGATGAGAAATCCCACCTTAGCTCTGTCAGAGGGAAACGCCTGAGGTAACATCTCAAAGTAAATGCCCACCTGGTTCAAAAACCCTCTGCAATGATTAGGATCACCTCCATAACGCTGAGGTAGAGGTGCAGAACCGGACATGCTCCTGGTAGGACTAGGTGCAGCAGCAGAAACAGGAGCAACCATAACTTGCGGGACACTTTGGTCCAAATGTGCAGTGTGAGTCAGCAGGGTTTGCAGGGCTAGTGCAAATTGATCCAAGCAGTGATCCTGTTCATCCATCTTGGAAATTATGTCTGGTAAAGGTGGATTATTAGCACCATCAGGATTCATGGCCCTTGCATAATGTCAGGGTGCCAGGAATCAGACTGAGACGAGAAGTGCAACAATAATCACGAAAAAATGTAGCAAAGTCCCAGTTGTGGATAAATAAAAACAGAACTTTATTAGTATCGGATTAAAACATGGAAAAATGTTTGTAAAAACCTAGAAAGGTCTAACGCGTTTCGGCTAGCTCTTGCCGTAATCATAGACCATGTCTAATGTATGTTTTACAGAGGCTTAAATAGGTGTCGAATTACATGTGAACCCAAATCAGCTGAATACTTAACCCTATCTAGCAATATGGATAGCTGCTCTCCATGGTAGACTGTTCACCATATCTGAGATACAATCTCTCTTTATCTTAATCAATTAATTAACTCCATATATGTGTCTAGGAATATGTTACATATAAATATATGCAATTATCCTTAACTCTCATATTATTAACAACGTTTACATTCTATGAGAATATATAATCAACTAATAAACTTTAGTATGTTATATATATAAATGATCTGTTGAATATTGTATTGTAGCAAAATTTAACTTATAGATATTCTTATTACAGAAAATACACTTAAATGAATATTGGAGGTTATAAACAAAACAGAACATGGGTAATAATCTACAACATCGGGGACCATATAGCATATGCAGATATGTGGACATACAGACTGGATACTTATAGTGAACTTTCTTATTCAAACAAAAAAAGAAAGAGAGGCATTGGTAGCCCTAGAGAAAAATGAAAGTATCGTGATAAAACGGGCTGATAAAGGCAGCAGCATAGTGGTCTGTGACAAAACCTGGTATATAGCTGAGGCACACAGACAGTTGGATGATACCAATGTCTATGAAAAAGTTAGTTACAATCCACGAATAGAGTTTCAGAGACGTCTATTTAAGATCTTGAGTGAAGGTAGAAGACATGGGTTCATAGATCAATCAACATTTGAATATTTATATGTTGAATATCCAAGGACTGCTGCGTTTTATCATCTACCAAAGACTCATAAAGGGCTTGAGAATGTCAAGGGGAGACCCATTGTGTCGGGCAATGGCTCCCTGCTTGAACATTTGTCCGAATGGGTCGATGACATACTGCAGCCATATGTCCTTAAATTAAACAGCTATGTAAAAGATACTACCCACATACTCAATATCTTTAAGAACTTCACTTGGAAGGATAACTATAGTTGGCTCACAGTAGATGCCACATCGTTATATTCCTCAATACCACACTCTGTAGGCTTATTAGCAATAGAGTTTTATTTAGACAAAGATGGTAATTTAAATGTAGACTTTAAAAACTATGTACTTAAAATTATTAGGTTTCTGTTAGAACATAATAGTTTTGTGTTTGGAAATGATCACTATATACAAAAACAAGGGACGGCGATGGGGGCGAAATTTGCGCCCTCATACGCAAATCTCGTGATGGGTTGGTTTGAAGAAACCTACATTTATGGTGATACAAATCCCTACCGTGAACATATAACTCAATATAATAGGTTTATTGACGACCTTATAATAGTTTGGAAGACAGATGAAACATCAGCTGATAAATTTGTTCAACATCTAAATAATAATAAAATGGGATTAAACTTCACCAAAGAATGGAATAAAATAGAGATAAATTTCTTAGACATTACACTATATGGGAATTCTAAATCCAACTCTGTAAACACAGCACTTTACCGTAAACCCATAGCAGGTAATGCACTGCTTTATGCTACCAGTGGACATCCAAAACATGTCTTTAAAGGCATTATCAAAGGACAGATGATGAGAGTTAAACGTAATTGTTCACTTAATAATGATTACATTAAAGAAAGTGAAGAATTAGCACATAGGCTAATAGCCAGAGGTTACTCTAAAACTGAGGTTATAAAAATTAAAAAAGAAGTTGATAGATACAACAGAGAGGATTTACTATCCCCTAAAAGGAAGGACAAAACAGATAATAGACCTACATTCGTCACCAAGTATTCGAATCAATACAATGATATATGCAATATTGTAAAGAAATACCTCCCTATCTTGTATGGGGATGAAATATTGAAAGAAGTAATTGGTGACGGATGTAAATTTGTCTATAAGAAAAATGATACACTTGCTAATTCACTCTCACCTAGCGTGCTAAAGAATACACAGATACAAACCAATGAAAGCTCATGGCTACGATGTAATGGCAGCTATAGATGTGGCAGCACTCGCTGTAAAGCCTGCGACTACCATAATGTTACTAGCACATTCAAATCATATACAACAGGAGAAACCTTTCAGATACATGGTTGTCATAATTGTAGCTCAAATTTTGTGATATACTTGGTAGAATGTAATTTATGCAAGGGTCAGTACGTAGGACTCACTACACGGGATATAAGGACACGTATCAGAGAACATCTGGGAGATATAAGAAACAAAATTCCCTGTTCTGAGCTAAGTCGTCATTTTATTGAGGTCCATAACCAGTCAGTTCATTCATTTAGTAGGAATATAATAGAAGCAATTAAAACTCCACCTAGAGGAGGAGATAGGTCGCAAACATTAGGTAGACAGGAAGTCTATTGGATCTTTAGACTAAAAACCCAGATTCCTAACGGTTTTAATTCAGAATTCGATCTGGTAAATTTTTGGGAATAGTTATTTAAATTACAAAACAAAAAGTTTCATGATATGTGTATATTCATCTAGACCTATAATAATTACTGGTATATACAAAATTTTGTTTGAATAAGAAAGTTCACTATAAGTATCCAGTCTGTATGTCCACATATCTGCATATGCTATATGGTCCCCGATGTTGTAGATTATTACCCATGTTCTGTTTTGTTTATAACCTCCAATATTCATTTAAGTGTATTTTCTGTAATAAGAATATCTATAAGTTAAATTTTGCTACAATACAATATTCAACAGATCATTTATATATATATATAACATACTAAAGTTTATTAGTTGATTATATATTCTCATAGAATGTAAACGTTAATAATATGAGAGTTAAGGATAATTGCATATATTTATATGTAACATATTCCTAGACACATATATGGAGTTAATTAATTGATTAAGATAAAGAGAGATTGTATCTCAGATATGGTGAACAGTCTACCATGGAGAGCAGCTATCCATATTGCTAGATAGGGTTAAGTATTCAGCTGATTTGGGTTCACATGTAATTCGACACCTATTTAAGCCTCTGTGAAACATACATTAGACATGGTCTATGATTACGGCAAGAGCTAGCCGAAACGCGTTAGACCTTTCTAGGTTTTTACAAACATTTTTCCATGTTTTAATCCGATACTAATAAAGTTCTGTTTTTATTTATCCACAACTGGGACTTTGCTACATTTTTTCTTGATACTTTCTTTGAGAGTAGAGGAACTCTCTCCATTAAGTCCCAGAGTATATCGGCATACAGAGGAGCATTGGCCTATTCAAAAGCACGGATTGGATACAGACCGGTGAGAATGTGAAGGAGGTTCTGACGTCACATCCGATCGGTAAGTCCCGCACACGCTTGCAGTGGAACCGGAGTTGGAGAGAGAGTGATGGTCGTGCTTCACAGCGTGACTACCCTTTCGTCTACACAGAGGTGAGCCTAGCCGAGAGAAGTGGAAGACTTCCGCCTTCACGGAAAGGTAAAGAAGGGCTAAGGTGAATGCGAGTGTGCGGGTGAAGTATGTGATAAGACCGCCGTGTCAAGTGTTTGTTACAAATTGCTAGATTGCATTAATCTCACCTGTGTAGTGTTATATGTATCCTTATATGTATCCTGGTATACACCATTCCGATGCTTACAAAGTATTTTACCCACTGGGTAGCGTTATACAAACTTTGTCATAATTTTTGAAACAATAATCACACCTTTACTAATAGCAAAAAATAATAAAAAGTCCACAAGTCAAATAACAAGCCAGGAATCAAAACCAGAGCTGGTAGTCCGATGAGCCAAGTCAGGAGCCAAAATGAGTAGTCAGACGAATCGGAATCAGGAACAAGGAGAACAGCAGAGTAAGGAACAAGCCAGGGATCAGGAACCAGGAGGGACGTCAGACAGCCAGGTAATACACAGGAGCTCTCACAAACAGGTCTGAGACAATGCAAGGGCAAAGCATACGGAACAGAGGCCCTTTAAATAATAAGTGATGACATCACAATTCTGAGACTGCATACTGTCTTACACGTATGATGTACACCAGTCTGGCCATAAAAAGAAGTGCAGGAAATGAGCAGCATCACACAGTATGCACCAGAGTCAGCAAGAGAGGTGAGTAAAATGGCTGCCAGCAGCACATAGCAAACAAAACAAGGAAAAAACCCTGACAGTGTGGAAGTGTTTTGCAAGCCCAGGTGAACAACAAAGGAATAAAAACCTTGAAGGGGGTTCAGGGGGTAGGGGCAGCAGAATTTTGAGTGCCTAGGGCAGTACAAAACCTAAATATGGAATGTGAAATATTTACAGAAAATACATAGTTAAAAGGACAGTAAAGTCAAAATTAAACTTTCATGATTTGGATAGAGCATGCAATTCTAAACAACTTTCCAATTTAATTCTGTTATCAAATTTGCTTAGTCTCTTGGTATCTTTCATTAAAGAGTAAAACTGGGTAGGATCATAAGAGCTCAGAAGTGTGCATGAGTCTTTAGTACTCTATGGCAGCAGTGTTTTGCAACATTATTTGTAGTTTTGTTATACAATGTTGCAAAACACTGCTGAGCCTACCTAGTTTTACTTTTCTATAAAAGATACCAAGAGATCAAAGCAAATTTTATAACCCAAGTAAATAAAAAAATTGTTTAAAATTGGTGTCTATCCAAATTATTAAAGTTTAATTTTGACTTTACTGTACCTTTAAACACATTATTAAAAAATGTATTCCTTTGGTGCCAAATGCAATTGACTCTCCAATTTTTGCTTTTAAATATTAATGTGTGCTTGCTAGTGGTTGCCCAGTTTTCTGTGAGTTTTTTTTAATTTTTGTAAGTCTCCTTTTGGGCCTGTCACCCAGGCTGCTCAGGGTTTAACTGCCTGGGTTGCTGGGATCTGTGCAGCTGCCTGTAAGTATTCAGGGCTGTGGGTTTCACAGTGACTCGGGATGTGTACCCTGTCCAGTCTGAGGGTGTGGTCCATTTCTGTGTTTTTATATATATATATATATATATATATATATATATATATATATATATATATATATATATATATATATATATATATATATATATATATATATATATATATATATATATATATATATATATATATATATATATATATATATATATATATTGGGGCAAAAAAGTATTTAGTCAGCCACCAATTGTGCAAGTTCTCCCACTTAAGAAGATGAGAGAGACCTGTAATTTTCATCATAGGTATACCTCAACTATGAGAGACAAAATGTGGAAACAAATCCAGACAATCACTTTGTCTGATTTGGAATTTATTTTCATATTATGGTGGAAAATAAGTATTTGGTCACCTACAAACAAGCAGGATTTCTGGCTCTCACAGACCTGTATCTTCTTATTTAAGAGGCTCCTCTGTCCTTTACTCATTGCCTGTATTAATGGCACCTCTTTGAACTTGTTATCAGTATAAAATACACCTGTCCACAACCTCAAACAGTCACACTCCAAACTCCACTATGGTGAAGACCAAAGAGCTGTCGAAGGACACCAGAAACAAAATTGTAGACCTGCACCAGGCTGGGAAGACTGAATCTGCACACTGATAATTTCCCTTGATCTGGGGCTCCACACAAGATCTCACCCTGTGGGGTCAAAATGATCACAAGAATCGTGAGCAAACATCCCAGAACCACACGGGGGGACCTAGTGAATGAACTGCAGAGAGCTGGGACCAACGTAATAAAGGCTACCATCAGTAACACACTACGTCGCCAGGGACTCAGATCCTGCAGTGCCAGACGTGTCCCCCTGCTTAAGCCAGCACATGTCCGGGCCCGTCTGAAGTATGCTAGAGAGCATTTGGATGATCCAGAAGCGGTTTCAGAGAATGTCATATGGTCAGATGAAACCAAAGTAGAACTGTTTGGTAGAAACACAACTCGTCGTGTTTGGAGGAGAGAGAATGCTGAGTTGCAACCAAAGAACACCATACCTACTGTGAAGAAAGGGGGTGGCAACATCATGCTTTGGGGCTGTTTCTCTGCAAAGGGAACAGGATGACTGATCCGTGTACATGAAAGAATGAATTAGGCCATGTATCGTGAGATTTTGAGTGCAAACCTCCATCCATCAGCAAGGGCATTGAAGATGAAACGTGGCTGGGTCTTTCAGCATGACAATGATCCCAAACACACTGCCCGGGTAATGAAGGAGTGGCTTCGTAAGAAGCATTTCAAGGTCCTGGAGTGGCCTAGCCAGTCTCCAGATCTCAACCCCATAGAAAACCTTTGGAGGGAGTTGAAAGTCTGTGTTGCACAGCGACAGCCCCAAAACATCACTGCTCTAGAGGAGATCTGCATGCAGGAATGGGCCAACATACCAGGAACAGGGTGTGACAACCTTGTGAAGACTTACAGAAAACGTTTGACCTCTATCATTGCCAACAAAGGATATATAACAAAGTATTGAAATGAACTTTTGATATTGACCAAATACTTATTTTCCACCATAATTTGAAAATAAATTATTTCCAAATCAGACAATTTGATGGGTAGTGTGAATACAGACCCCACATAGAGAATATGCTTCACTCATTCTGTGTGTAAATGATAATTACTCCCCAACTCTTCACACTAACACTCCTGAAATTGCTAGATAACTTAGTTAATTTAAAGACTCATATTCAATGCAAGAGGATAATAAGAAAACACTCAGATGCCAGCAATAATATTTTATTCTTAAATGGAAAGAGTCCACAGCTGCATTCATTACTGTTGGGAAATAAGAACCTGGCCACCAGGAGGAGGCAAAGACACCCCAGCCAAAGGCTTAAATACTCCTCCCACTCCCCTCATTCCCCAGTCATTCTTTGTCTTTTGTCCCAGGAGGTTTGCAGAGAAGTGTCAGATTTTTTTTTGTTTCTTATGGAGGGTAGTACTCTTTGGCATGGGACAGGAGTTTTAAGTAATCCTGTAAGTCTCTCAGTGAAGGCTTGGATGAAAGTTAGAGTCCGGAGATGCAGGAAGAGTCTTTCTGCGAAACCATCCCGACTCATGTTAACAGCTCTTCAAGCCATCAGCGTTGTTGAACTTCGCACCGCTGCCTGTTTTCTTCTCTCAAGTCCATGGCGGAGGCAATGCTACTATCCGTCACACTTGAAGGGCCGTGTTCCTGTTCCACAGCGTAGATTCCGGTAAGATCGTTTTCATTTTCTTAATGAATGTACTGTACTAAAAATGCGTTCCCGAGAGGCTACCACCTTGCGGGACTAACTTAACATAAGGGTCTCAGTAAATCTTCTTTAGTATATTGGAATCAAGGGTTAATATCTCCTGAGGGGGGTTATTGAACAAGGGGGTTTATAATAATCTTTGTTATGTGATTCAACCTGCTTATGTGTGGTGTTTACGAGGCTCGTGTTTGGAACATTGAGGCCTTTGGAAGTGAAAGTGACGCAACCTTATGGTTGGGCGTGCTTTTTTGGACTATACGGGTCACCCTGTGGTCGGGCATGGTTACGCTCCATCTTCAATTTTCCCATTCCTTAGCATGTGGCGAAGGAGAAATTCTAGTCTGCAAGGGTCTGGTGATAGGAAGTGGTGAGTGCCCCAGCCATTGTGGGTGTCAGGTGCCGTTTTTGTTTTACTTCTTTAGTCCATATTTGCATATCCTCTATCCAGTTATGTAGGATTCTGATGCTGAGACTGTGCAATTTTCAGATTCAGTTATGGAGGATTCTGATACTGAGACCATTTTAATTTCAGATTCAGATTCTGCGTCCGATGAAGAATCCGGAATGGCCTTGTTGACATATGTCAACCAGTTTTGTTCTGTATGCCATATGAGAGTGCCTTGTTCCTCGGACTCGGGGAATCAAGGGACAGCTGAGCCATCCGACTCTGGGGGTTCCCTCCTCAGAGAGGTGAGTTTCCTACCGCTCCATACCTCTACACATGCGGGTAACCCAGTTTATGATTATTCCTCCATGCAGGGCGGCGTGTTTCCCCTGGAGGTTGCAGCACGTTTTCACTTCCACATATTTTTGGCGATCATTAGTCTGCAGAGTCCAGACATTTATGCGCGTTTGTGCTCGTGCCCTATTGTCCCAGGTCTACTACCTTGGGGAGGGCCTGTACAGTTCCCTGTGGGTGTAACTGTCCCTGAGTGTTGTGCATTTCCTTATAGAGTGGCACGTCTTCGCGTCTTACTCAGACATGTTTTTCAGTTATTGAATGATCCTATTCTTCTCGGATACGGGAAGATTTATGCAGCTTGACGGTTAGGACCCGAAGGCAGGCTGGTCCTGTTGGGTTTGGTTCTGTCTTGTGGCTGTTCAGACACGTGACGCTGTTCTGATTGGCTGGTCCGGTCAAGGTGCCGAGTGCTCATGTTATCATTTGTTTTACATTCAAATAAGCATTCTAGAGAAACTGTGGGTCTACAAGGCAGGAAGGATTTTCTCAGTCCTTATAGCCTTCAATTTGGATGACTGGGTCAGTGGCGTTTACGCTGTGTCATTTTCTTGGCGTCTGGTATTGCTGGACCCTAGTGTTCCTTTCCCATGGAGAATTGGAGGGCTTAGCGCCTTCTTCCTGCTGAGTGAGTGGTTTAGCATTTTTCTTTTGAGGCTTGAGGATTGTCTTTGGACTTGGTCCTCAGCAGCTAGTAGTTTGAAGGGTAGTTCAGCTTCCTTGCAGCGGTTAGGGTTGCAGAACGTAATCAGCTGCAGCTATTGCACATCGACTGTGTACTGTCTAACTGTTTTTCTGAGACTTTTTGGTCTTCCTTTCTGGTCTCCTTGTTAGGTCTCCTTTTAGGGGCCTGGGAGATGTTTGTTCCCTGTTAGGGACAGTGGGCGTGGTCTCCTTGGGTTTGATTGGGGTTCCTCCTGGACCGGGGTTGGTTTGCACCACTTTCTCCTTGTGATCATCCACTTGTATGGAGGTGATGTGGAGACTAGCCTTTGCTCAAGTGGTTTTGACCTCGAGGTATCCCCTTGCCTTTTTGTCCTGAGGCTGTTAGTGAGTCTAGAGGCTCTAGCCTCGTTGTACAACTTTTTCCACCTTGGCTCCTTGGAGAGTGGGACTTTGGCAAGGGATGGTCCTAGGTCGGGACCTGTGAGTTGTTCTGGATATTGCATTAGTATCCCCAATAGTCTGGGTTGTTATTCAGACAGGATGTTAAGTTTGAGGGTTTTGTTTGTCTAAGCAGTTGGGGGTTCGGACCTGTTCTCCCTGGGGCTTCCAGTTGCTGGGCTTCATTCAGCATTTTCCCTTGTGGATCCCATTGTGGGTTTTACCGGACGTTTAGGCTCCAGGGTTGGTTTGGGGTTCCCCAGTTCTTGGAAACTTGGGCTATGTCCTTTTACTCGGTTTTCATGACCTGGTCTTGGGTGGCCAGGTTTTCTGAGTGTCGTTGCTCTTTGGGCTTGTGTTGCACCTTAATCAGTTTCCCTTGGTCAGCTTGCTGTAGTATCCATTGAAATCCCAGCTCTGCAGGTGAATGGACTTGCAGTGTCCCTGCTGCTACTATTGCACATTGGTTGCAAATTAGCAGGCTAGTTTTTAGGGGAATCACTTTCAACAGGGCTTTTGAGTTGGGGATTGATCTCTCCTTTAACCTGTGGCTTCGTAACATGTGGAAGGTGCTGCCTGTTCAACCTTTCCCCTTCTTGGGTGAGAGCTTAGTCTCCTTTCTCTGGAAATGTGGTCCTTTTCTTAAGGCTTCTCCTGCAGGAGTTGGGACCTGTGAGCTCCCTAGCTGAGAGAGATTTTCTCTCTGGGTTAATTTCCATTTCCTGGCTCCGTGTCAAGACTAAGTTGGACTTTTTTGCTAGATCCTTTGGGTCTACGGCCCTGTTGTCTGTTCTAAGGAGTTGGGTTGCACCCGTGCTCTGTTGGATTGGCTGTGGCCATTCTTCTGCTCATTTTTTAGCTTGTTTTGGGGTTCTTCTGTTCCCCTGTTTCAGACCTGCCGTTGCTTGGGCTGGCCCAGCTGGGAGTGGGTTCTGAGAGACATTGTCATCTTCAAAATCTAGGTGGGCATAGTAGCAAGCTGGCTCCCTAAGCTTACAAGCAGAGGGTCTAGGATTGCTTCACCTCAGGTCGGGGTGTCACTTCTCTTTCTTGGGGGACCTTGTGGAGGTTATATTACCCCTTTTTTGGAGGACCTGTGGGTAGGTCTTGCGGCTTGGATTGCCTGGAGTATGGGAGTTGTCTTTTGCAATCTGTTCTTTTGCTGGCCGCTTTTGCCCTCAGCAAGTATTCCCTGAGTCATCCTGAGGATGGGGGCGTGTTCTTGACTCAAGGTTTTTCGTCTGGGTCTGTTACACGTTTTTTGAAGCGGAATACTTCAGTATTCCAAGTTCAGACTATGTGAGGACTCTGTCTTCTGTTGTCTTTTGGTGCTTTTGCACGAAGTTTGAGAGAAAGTTTTCTCTGTTTCTATGCCTGGCCCTATACCTCTGGTTCCCCTGGTCTAGGTGTAGTCTCCCCTTGTCTGTCGGGACCCATTTGGGCCCCTGTGAGCTGGGCTCGCTCTGGGGTTTTTCCTTTTATGGATCTTGCGACCTTTCGTTTTTTTCATTCAGTTCTTCTTGGCCCTCTCCCTTTGGGAGTTTAGGCTGGTGTTCCCTTCTTAGTAAAGGGTGAGTGGGGAGGGACCGACTGTTGGGCGATGGTGTCTCCTGGAGGCCTGTTGGCTCAGTTGAGTCTGATTTTGCGGTTTCTAGCAAGGCTCTGGACTACCTGCGGGACAGTGTCCACGGGCTTTTCCTTTCAAAGATTTTTTGGCTTCGGACAAAGCAGGGTTTTTTGGGGGCAGTGGTTTCAGGCTTGGTGCCCTCAGAATGGGCTGCCTATTTTACCCTCCTGTCTTGGCATTCAGTGTCCACTATAGCATGGGTATTGTTTTCCCAACAGTAATGAATGCAGCTGTGGACTCTTTCCATTTAATAAGAAAAACATAAATTATGCTTACCTGATAATTTTCTTTACTTCTGATGGAAAGAGTCCACAGTTCCCGACCCATATTTCCTTATTTTATTCTTCTGGCACCTTTCACCCTGAAATTTCTTCTACTGTTCCTTGTTCCTCAGCAGAATGACTGGGGGATGAGGGGAGTGGGAGGAGTATTTAAGCCTTTGGCTAGGGTGTCTTTGCCTCCTCCTGATGGCCAGGTTCTTATTTCCCAACAGTAATGAATGCAGCTGTGGACTCTTTCCATCAGAAGAAAAGAAAATTATCAGGTAAGCATAATTTATGTTATTTTCAATCTAGGCAAACATGTTTTTCTAAAAACCAATCTGCTAAGCGGGACAACCAACTAAAGATGTGCCAGATCATATGAGGATTTTCAGTTCTCAAAACTTTCTGGCATCTGTTCGTTCTCTGACTTCCTTTTTCATTTGGCACCATACACCCCTGTGGCTGTATCAGGATTAACATAAATTTAATAATCTTAATTTTTTTGAAGAACAAGGTGTGTATGAGTGCATGCTTGTGTATATAATATATGTGTAATGTTGGGGGGGGGTATTGTATTTCTTTTTTTTACAGGTAAAAGAGCTGATTACTTTGGGGCAATGCCCCGCAAAAAGCCCTTTTAAGGGCTGGAAAAAGAGCTGATTACTTTGTAATTTAGTTTTGGATAGGGAATTTTGTTATTTTGGGGGGCTTTTTTATTTTATTAGGAGGTTTAGATTAGGTGTAATTAGATTAAACTTCTTGTAATATTTTTTTATTTTTGTAATATAGTTTAGTTTATTTAATTGTATTTTTTTTTAGATAATTGTAGTTAATTTATTTAATTAATTTATTGATAGTGTAGTGTTAGGTGTATTTGTAACTTAGGTTAGGATTTATTTTACAGGTAATTATGTAATTATTTTAACTAGGTAGCTATTAAATTGTTATTAACTATTTAATAGCTATTGTACCTAGTTAAAATAAATACAAAGTTGCCTGTAAAATAAATATAAATCCTAAGATAGCTACAATGTAATTAGTTATATTGTAGCTATATTAGGATTTATTTTATAGGTAAGTATTTAGTTTTAAATAGGATTCATTTATTTAATTATAGTTGTTTTATTTAGATTTAATAAAAATAGATTTAAGTTAGGGGGGTGTTAGGGTTAGAGTTAGACTTAGGTTTAGGGCTTAATACATTTTTTATAGTGGTGGCGATGTCTGGTCGGCAGATTAGGGGTTAATAATTGTAGTTAGGTGGTGGCGGCGACGTTGGGGGCGGCAGAGTAGGGGTTAATAACTATATAGTAGGTGTCGGCGATGTTAGGGGCAGCAGATTGGGGGTTCATAGGTATAATGTAGGTGGCGGCGGTTTACGGAGCGGCAGATTAGGGGTTAATAATAGTATGAAGGTGTCAGCGATGTCGGGGGCGGCAGATTAGGGGTTAATAAGTGTAAGCTTAGGGGTGTTTAGACTCGGGGTTCATGTTAGCGTGTTAGGTGTAGACTTAGAAAGTGTTTTCCCATAGGAAACAATGGAGCTGCGTTAGGAGCTGAACGCTGCTTTTTTGCAGGTGTTAGGTTTTTTTCAGCCAGCTCATCCCCATTGCATCCTATGGGGAAATCTTGCACGAGCACGTTTAGCCAGCTCACCGCTACCGTAAGCAACGCTGGTATTACAGGTAGAAGTGCGCTAAATTTGCTCAACGCTCAATTTTCTGAGGCTAACGCAATCATTCAGAAAACTTGTAATACCAGTGTTGTTTAAAGTGAGCGCTGGAAAAAAAGGAGCGTTAGCTCCGCAAGTTTTTACCGACAAAACTTGTAATCTAGCCGTATGTGTCTACTGTCCCTTTAACAGCAATTTTAATGTGAAAGAAAAAATCTGGCATACAGTATTTGACATGCTGCACTCACACAGTCTGCTAGTATCATTCTCCATACCTCTGGGAACTAAGTAACGTGTATTGATAGTATGGCAGCTGAAATACAGATGTAGCTTGACAGAAGCATTTACAAATTATCCCCAAAGGAGAAGGTGAAAGCCAGGGGTAGCTGCAGCTGCTGAATGTTACACTACTTTTTCTGGCAAAAATCACCTCTTGCAATCTTTAGCTGCGGCAGAACTACTGTAACTTCGGGGCCTATGTATTAAGCTCTGTATGAAGCTTGAAGCCCCGTGTTTCTGGCGAGCCTTCAGGCTCACCAGAAACACAAGTTATGGTGCAGCAGTCTAAAGACCGCTGCTCCATAACCTGCCCGCCTGCTCTGAGGAGGACAGCGATCATCAGAAATCAACTTGATCGAATACGATCGGGTTGATTGACACCACATGCTAGCGGCCAATCTGGCCGCGAATCTGCAGTGGGCGGCGTTGCACTAGCAGTTGACAAGAACTGCTGGTGCAATGCTGAATGCGGAGAGCGTAATGCTGTCCACATTCAGCGATGTCTGTCGGACATGATCCGCTGACATTTGATAAATAGGCCCCTTCTCCTTAATCTGTAACCCACCTGTACATACAAACTATTACAATGCAATAATCAAGAAATGCTCTGATCTGTTCAACACAATGCTACTTGCAGCTAGGTAAATTATATTTTATACACTATGCCATGACTTATTATATAAAATAGATTGTATGACTTAATATGACCTAATCATTAGGCTTCAACTTCAGATCAATGTTAATGGAAATAATACTCAGGGAACATTTTTTATTTTATTTCTAACAACATTCTAAAGATGTACTGTACATGTATGTGATGCTACTCCTGTTTTTGTAGATCTCTAAAATAGCCCACAACAGCAGCTCTAAATATAACATGAATTATTGCAATACAATTAAATGTATCAGTGATGTAAGTAAAGTCATATGGGAATGTTTAATAAATAATGAGCAATTAAAATCATTATCTGGAGAATGTAAGTGATCTAAGACAAATCAATAAATATAAATATATCAAATAAATGTACACTATATACTTTAATAAGTTTATTTAGGACTGTGGTCATATAATGTAATCAAATTTAATAAGTATTTTTTTAGACTAAGATGAATTTGTGATAGTTTGTGCGTGTTCTAGAACATGTGCCAATTAACACGGTTGTAAGAGAGCGTGGCACATCAAGAGCGGGAGATGCATCTCATATACTGTGCTACTACTCAGTGTCAGCTGCCTGTCATAGGAGAACTAGTGAAAGTGTGAAGTAGAATCAGCTTGAAGTAAGTGAAGTGCCCTGTAAATGACAGTCTTACCAGTAACGCTGGGCAATGTGGTGACTGCTTGGTGTTGTCAGCGGCAGCTCTGCATGTCTCCTGCCTGCAACACAGCTCCTTCTTTCCCACTAAGCAGGAAATGTTTCAGAGCATTGCCATGGTAACCCAAGCCAACGCTCTGATTTAAAACTGTCAGGAGGACTAGGAGTAGACAGCAGATGAAGGAGGGAGGGTTCCGCAGGGGGAGGGGGGCTCGGGGGGTTAAATAAATTGAAAAAAGAAAAAGAAATTGTGTTGAAGCTGGGGCCCCCTGATGGGGGACCTCCTGGGGTCCCAGTCACAACCGCAACTGCTGCATCACCGGTAGTTTCGCCCCTGTGTGTATGCTTTTGTGTGTGTGTATGTGCATGCGCTTGTGTGTGTATATATGTGTGTGTGTGCATGTGTGCATGCTCATGTGTGTGTGTGCATGAGCTCATGTGTATATGTGTGTGCATACGTGCATGCTCATGTGTGTGCACATGTGTGTGTGTGCATGTGTGTTTATATGCGTATGTTTCTGTATATGTATGTGAGTGTATATGTGAGTGTGTGTATGCATGTGTGTGTATATGCAGGGCTGGCTCAAGACATTGTGCTGCCTGGGTTACTCTGGTATACAAGTGGTCAATTTATGTTATAAATATATATGTTTGTGTATATATGTGTGTATATATATATATATATATATATATATACTGTACATACTGTGTGTGTATATATATATATATATAAGGTAGAATAATATAATTATGGAAATAAATTATCTGTAAAAAAAATATTTGAAATATACATTAGGCAGACAAATAGATAGATTTAATTTAGTTTCTTCCATACTTGCATATCAATGTTCTGTACTTTGCATACTAATGTTCACTGAAGAGGATGATTTTAATGATACTAACAATGATAATCATCATCATCAAAATCATGATCTAATTCAAAGCTATTCTATATGTACAACTCGGTTAAACTATGGGCGCGATCCGATATACATCGTAGTTTGCGGAGCAAGCAAGGGAACCCCTGCCGCCCGTAGTTTCAGCTCGCAACTCAAGCTATCCAATATACCCCGCCGGCAATTGCTAAAGTGCCGTAAGTCGGACAAACTAGCGATGTCCAGAAATCTGCGTAAGTACAAATTTCTGGAGTCACCAGTGACTTACGGCACTTTAGAAACTGCCGGCGCCTACAAAACCTGACTAAGTTATTAAATCTCCTGTACTGTCTAACATGCCTCCTAAACATAGCCCGACATGTATACCCCTCTATCCGCTATCCCCCCTCACTCTCCTAATAATAAATGTATTAACCCCTAAACCGCCGCTCCCGGACCCCGCCACACCTAATAAAGTTATTAACCCCTAAACCGCCACTCCTGGACCCCGCCGCTACCTACATTAACTACCCCCTAATGTAAGCCCCTTACACCGCCGCAACCTACATTAACTACCCCCTAATGTGAGCCTCTTACACCGCCGCCACCTACATTAACTACCCCCTAATGTGAGCTCCTACCCCGCCGCCAGCTATATTAAAATTATTAACCCCTAATCAAATCCCCCTACCCCGCCGCCAGCTATATTAAAATTATTAACCCCTAATTTAATCCCCCTACACTGCCACCAGCTATATTAAAATTATTAACCCCTAATTTAATCCCCCTACACCGCTGCCAGCTATATTAAATACATTAACCCCTAATCTAATCCCCCTAAAGTAATCAGCTCTATTACCAGCCCTTAAAAGGGCCTTTTGCATGGCATTGCCCCAAAGTAAAATCTCTATTGCCAGCCCTTAAAAGGGCTTTTTGCGGGCCATTGCCCCAAAGTAATCAGCTCTTTTACCAGCCCTTAAAAAGGGCTTTTTGCGGGGCATTGTCACAAAGTAATCAGCTCTTTGCCTCTAATCTAAATCCCCCTACACCGCCGCCACCTATAATAAATGTATTACCCCCTAATCTAATCCCCCTAACCCCCGCCACCTGTATTCAAATACATTAACCCCTAATCTAATCCCCCTAAAGTAATCAGCTCTATTACCAGCCCTTAAAAGGGCCTTTTGCACCGCCACCTATAATAAATGTATTACCCCCTAATCTAATCCCCCTAACCCCCGCCACCTGTATTAAATACATTAACCCCTAATCTAATCCCCCTAAAGTAATCAGCTCTATTACCAGCCCTTAAAAGGGCCTTTTGCATGGCATTGCCCCAAAGTAAAATCTCTATTGCCAGCCCTTAAAAGGGCTTTTTGCGGGCCATTGCCCCAAAGTAATCAGCTCTTTTACCAGCCCTTAAAAAGGGCTTTTTGCGGGGCATTGTCACAAAGTAATCAGCTCTTTGCCTCTAATCTAAATCCCCCTACACCGCCGCCACCTATAATAAATGTATTACCCCCTAATCTAATCCCCCTAACCCCCGCCACCTGTATTAATTATATTAGGGTTAATATAGTTAATATAGTTATTATATTATATATATTAACTATATTAACCCTAATTATATTAGGGTTAATATAGTTAATATCGTTATTATATTATATATTTATATATATATATTTATTTTAACAAGGTACAATAGCTATTAAATAGTTAATAACTATTTAATAGCTACCTTGTTAAAATAATTACCAATTTACCTGTAAAATAAATCCTAACCTAAGTTACAAATACACCTAGACTATCAATAAATTAAATAAACTACAAATATCTAAACTAAAATACAATTAAATACACTAAACTAAATTACAAAAAAAACAACACTAAATTACAAAAAATTAAAAAAGATTGCAAGAATTGTAAGCTAATTACACCTATTCTAAGCCCCTAATAAAATAGCAAAGACCCCAAAATAAAAAAAAATTTCCCTACCCTAATCTAAATTACAAAAGTTAACAGCTCTATTACCAGCCCTTAAAAGGGCTTTTTGCGGGGCATGCCCCAAAGTAATCAGCTCTTTTGCCTGTAAAAAAAAACACAATATCACCCCCCAACATTACAACCCACCACCCACATTCCCCTACTCTAAACCCACCCAAACCCCCCTTAAAAAAACCTAACACTAAGCCCCAGAAGATCTCCCTACCTTGAGTCGTCTTCACCCAGCCGGGCCGAACTCTTCATCCAATCTGGGCGATGTCTTCATCCAAGCGGTAAAGAAGAAGTCTTCCATCTGGGCGATGTCTTCATCCAAGCGGCAAAGAAGAAGTCTTCCATCCCGGCGATGTCTTCATCCAGTTTCCAATCAGATTGAGCTCGCATTCTATTGGCTGATCGGAAGAGCCAATAGAATGTGAGCTCAATCTGATTGGCTGATTGGATCAGCCAATCGGATTGAACTTGAATATGATTGGCTGATTGAATCAGCCAATCAGATTTTCTTACCTTAATTCCGATTGGCTGATAGAATCCTATCAGCCAATTGGAATTCGAGGGACGCCATCTTGGATGAAGTCATTTAAAGGAAACTTCATTCGTCGTTCAGTCGTCGGGCCAGCTGGATGTTCTGCGTCGGAGGTCGGAAGAAAGAAGATTGAAGATACCGCTTGGAGGAAAACTTCGCCCCGATGGAGGACCTCTTCTTTGCCGCTTGGATGAAGACATCGCCGGGATGGAAGACTTCCTCTTTGCCGCTTGGATGAAGACATCACCCGGATGGAAGACTTCTTCTTTGCCGCTTGGATGAAGACATCGCCCAGATTGGATGAAGAGTTCGGCCCGGCTGGGTGAAGACGACTCAAGGTAGGGAGATCTTCTGGGGCTTAGTGTTAGGTTTTTTTAAGGGGGGTTTGGGTGGGTTTAGAGTAGGGGTATGTGGGTGGTGGGTTGTAATTTTGGGGGGTGGTATTGTGTTTTTTTTTACAGGCAAAAGAGCTGATTACTTTGGGGCATGCCCCGCAAAAAGCCCTTTTAAGGGCTGGTAATAGAGCTGTTAACTTTTGTAATTTAGATTAGGGTAGGGAAATTTTTTTATTTTGGGGGGCTTTGTTATTTTATTAGGGGGCTTAGAATAGGTGTAATTAGCTTAAAATTCTTGTAATCTTTTTTTATTTTTTGCAATTTAGTGTTTGTTTGTTTTTGTAATTTAGTTTAGTGTATTTAATTGTATTTTAGTTTAGATTAATTGTAACTTAGGTTAGGATGTATTTTACAGGTAATTTTGTAATTATTTTAACTAGGTAGCTATTAAATAGTAAATAACTATTTAATAGCTATTGTACCTAGTTAAAATAAATACCAAGTTACCCGTAAAATAAATATAAATCCTAAAATAGCTACAATGTAATTATTTTTTTTTTAATTAATTTTTTTATTGAGGGTTTTTTATAATGACAACATGAAAATATGACATAAGAATATTACAGTACATAGCAATGATTGTCTCAACAATAATATGACAAAGAAAGGAAATATATAATAAGTGTCAAAATATAATTGAAAACCTCCTTTTATGTTTTTTATATCATAATGAATGTAGCTATTATTCCAGGCCATTGTGCTAAAGCACATTCTGAAGGAGCACTGTAGCTACTAAGAAGACCCAATTGATTATGAACTTCTTAAGAACTTAAATATCTCGTTCGTCTAAGAGTTGAATGCTTCTTATTATTAAAGGGTCTTGATACCAAGAACAAAATATAGAGCAAGGAGGAAGTTGGGGAAGTATCAGCGGGTAAGCACCGCTATATAAATAATTTTTCTATGTAACAATATTAATAGGTACTTGAGTTATATGATGAAAATAACAAAAGCAACAATGTAAATAGCAATGGTCAACAGCAATGGGGGGGCAGAAGACCATGAAAATGTTATTTGACTAGGTCAATTAGTTATCATAGAATAATGTGTGGGGTATATGGGATTATTACTTATAGGTCGAGGGGAGCCCCATTGAGGATAGCTTACATATATAGCTAATTAACATATATAATCAATAATACATTATACTCGGTAATCTGGGAGTGAAATGCAACCCGTAGTCATATTTCAGAGCAATAGACCAGACATATTATGACAAGAGATTAATAAACTATCGGCTAGATTTGGAGTTTTGTCGGTAACGACCCGAAAAACTAACGCCGGCTTTTTTCTGGCCGCACCATAAAAATAACTCTGGTATTGAGAGTCCACATAAAGGCTGCGTTAGGCTCCAAAAAAGGAGCGTAGAGCATTTTTAACGCAGCTTCAACTCTCAATACCAGAGTTGCTTACGGAAGCGGCCAGCCTCAAAAACGTGCTCGTGCACGATTCCCCCATAGGAAACAATGGGGCTGTTTGAGCTGAAAAAAAACCTAACACCTGCAAAAAAGCCGCGTTCAGCTCTTAACGCAGCCCCATTGTTTGCTATGGGGAAACACTTCCTACGTCTGCACCTAACACTCTAACATGTACCCCGAGTCTAAACACCCCTAACCTTACACTTATTAACCCCTAATCTGCCGCCCCCGCTATCGCTGACACCTGCATTTTATTTTTAACCCCTAATCTGCCGCTCCGTAAACCGCCGCTACTTACATTATCCCTATGTACCCCTAATCTGCTGCCCCTAACACCGCCGACCCCTATATTATATTTATTAACCCCTAATCTGCCCCCCACAACGTCGCAGCCAGCTACCTACAATAATTAACCCCTAATCTGCCTACCGCAAAGCGCCGCCACCTACGTTATCCTTATGTACCCCTAATCTGCTGCCCCTAACACCGCCGACCCCTGTATTATATTTATTAACCCCTAATCTGCCCCCCACAACGTCGCTTCCACCTGCCTACACTTATTAACCCCTAATCTGCCGACCGGAGCTCACCGCTATTCTAATAAATGTATTAACCCCTAAAGCTAAGTCTAACCCTAACACTAACACCCCCCTAAGTTAAATATAATTTACATCTAACGAAATTAATTAACTCTTATTAAATAAATTATTCCTATTTAAAGATAAATACTTACCTGTAAAATAAATCCTAATATAGCTACAATATAAATTATAATTATATTATAGCTATTTTAGGATTAATATTTATTTTACAGGTAACTTTGTATTTATTTTAACCAGGTACAATAGCTATTAAATAGTTAAGAACTATTTAATAGCTAAAATAGTTAAAATAATTACAAAATTACCTGTAAAATAAATACTAACCTAAGTTACAATTAAACCTAACACTACACTATCAATAAATTAATTAAATAAACTACCTACAATTACCTACAATTAACCTAACCCTACACTATCAATAAATTAATTAAATACAATTCCTACAAATAAATACAATTAAATAAACTAGCTAAAGTACAAAAAATAAAAAAGAACTAAGTTACAAAAAATAAAAAAATATTTACAAACATAAGAAAAATATTACAACAATTTTAAACTAATTACACCTACTCTAAGCCCCCTAATAAAACAACAAAGCCCCCCAAAATAAAAAATGCCCTACCCTATTCTAAATTACTAAAGTTAAAAGCTCTTTTACCTTACCAGCCCTGAACAGGGCCCTTTGCGGGGCATGCCCCAAGAAGTTCAGCTCTTTTGCCTGTAAAAAAAAACATACAATACCCCCCCCCAACATTACAACCCACCACCCACATACCCCTAATCTAACCCAAACCCCCCTTAAATAAACCTAACACTAAGCCCCTGAAGATCATCCTACCTTGTCTTCACCTCACCAGGTATCACCGATCCGTCCTGGCTCCAAAATCTTCATCCAACCCAAGCGGGGGTTGGCGATCCATCATCCGGTGGCTGAAGAGGTCCAGAAGAGGCTCCAAGTCTTCATCCTATCCGGGAAGAAGAGGCGATCCGGACCGGCAACCATCTTGATCCAAGCGGCATCTTCTATCTTCATCCGATGACGACCGGCTCCATCCTGAAGACCTCCACCGCGGACCCATCTTCTTCCGGCGACGTCCAACTGAAGAATGACGGTTCCTTTAAGGGACGTCATCCAAGATGGCATCCCTCGAATTGTAGGTAATTGTAGGTAGTTTATTTAATTAATTTATTGATAGTGTAGTGTTAGGTTTAATTGTAACTTAGGTTAGTATTTATTTTACAGGTAATTTTGTAATTATTTTAACTATTTTAGCTATTAAATAGTTCTTAACTATTTAATAGCTATTGTACCTGGTTAAAATAAATACAAAGTTACCCGTAAAATAAATATAAATCCTAAAATAGCTACAATGTAATTATTTTTTTTTTAATTAATTTTTTTATTGAGGGTTTTTTATAATGACAACATGAAAATATGACATAAGAATATTACAGTACATAGCAATGATTGTCTCAACAATAATATGACAAAGAAAGGAAATATATAATAAGTGTCAAAATATAATTGAAAACCTCCTTTTATGTTTTTTATATCATAATGAATGTAGCTATTATTCCAGGCCATTGTGCTAAAGCACATTCTGAAGGAGCACTGTAGCTACTAAGAAGACCCAATTGATTATGAACTTCTTAAGAACTTAAATATCTCGTTCGTCTAAGAGTTGAATGCTTCTTATTATTAAAGGGTCTTGATACCAAGAACAAAATATAGAGCAAGGAGGAAGTTGGGGAAGTATCAGCGGGTAAGCACCGCTATATAAATAATTTTTCTATGTAACAATATTAATAGGTACTTGAGTTATATGATGAAAATAACAAAAGCAACAATGTAAATAGCAATGGTCAACAGCAATGGGGGGGCAGAAGACCATGAAAATGTTATTTGACTAGGTCAATTAGTTATCATAGAATAATGTGTGGGGTATATGGGATTATTACTTATAGGTCGAGGGGAGCCCCATTGAGGATAGCTTACATATATAGCTAATTAACATATATAATCAATAATACATTATACTCGGTAATCTGGGAGTGAAATGCAACCCGTAGTCATATTTCAGAGCAATAGACCAGACATATTATGACAAGAGATTAATAAACTATCGGCTAGATTTGGAGTTTTGTCGGTAACGACCCGAAAAACTAACGCCGGCTTTTTTCTGGCCGCACCATAAAAATAACTCTGGTATTGAGAGTCCACATAAAGGCTGCGTTAGGCTCCAAAAAAGGAGCGTAGAGCATTTTTAACGCAGCTTCAACTCTCAATACCAGAGTTGCTTACGGAAGCGGCCAGCCTCAAAAACGTGCTCGTGCACGATTCCCCCATAGGAAACAATGGGGCTGTTTGAGCTGAAAAAAAACCTAACACCTGCAAAAAAGCCGCGTTCAGCTCTTAACGCAGCCCCATTGTTTGCTATGGGGAAACACTTCCTACGTCTGCACCTAACACTCTAACATGTACCCCGAGTCTAAACACCCCTAACCTTACACTTATTAACCCCTAATCTGCCGCCCCCCGCTATCGCTGACACCTGCATTTTATTTTTAACCCCTAATCTGCCGCTCCGTAAACCGCCGCTACTTACATTATCCCTATGTACCCCTAATCTGCTGCCCCTAACACCGCCGACCCCTATATTATATTTATTAACCCCTAATCTGCCCCCCACAACGTCGCAGCCAGCTACCTACAATAATTAACCCCTAATCTGCCGACCGCAAAGCGCCGCCACCTACGTTATCCTTATGTACCCCTAATCTGCTGCCCCTAACACCGCCGACCCCTGTATTATATTTATTAACCCCTAATCTGCCCCCCACAACGTCGCCTCCACCTGCCTACACTTATTAACCCCTAATCTGCCGACCGGAGCTCACCGCTATTCTAATAAATGTATTAACCCCTAAAGCTAAGTCTAACCCTAACACTAACACCCCCCTAAGTTAAATATAATTTACATCTAACGAAATTAATTAACTCTTATTAAATAAATTATTCCTATTTAAAGATAAATACTTACCTGTAAAATAAATCCTAATATAGCTACAATATAAATTATAATTATATTATAGCTATTTTAGGATTAATATTTATTTTACAGGTAACTTTGTATTTATTTTAACCAGGTACAATAGCTATTAAATAGTTAAGAACTATTTAATAGCTAAAATAGTTAAAATAATTACAAAATTACCTGTAAAATAAATACTAACCTAAGTTACAATTAAACCTAACACTACACTATCAATAAATTAATTAAATAAACTACCTACAATTACCTACAATTAACCTAACACTACACTATCAATAAATTAATTAAATACAATTCCTACAAATAAATACAATTAAATAAACTAGCTAAAGTACAAAAAATAAAAAAGAACTAAGTTACAAAAAATAAAAAAATATTTACAAACATAAGAAAAATATTACAACAATTTTAAACTAATTACACCTACTCTAAGCCCCCTAATAAAACAACAAAGCCCCCCAAAATAAAAAATGCCCTACCCTATTCTAAATTACTAAAGTTAAAAGCTCTTTTACCTTACCAGCCCTGAACAGGGCCCTTTGCGGGGCATGCCCCAAGAAGTTCAGCTCTTTTGCCTGTAAAAAAAAACATACAATACCCCCCCCCAACATTACAACCCACCACCCACATACCCCTAATCTAACCCAAACCCCCCTTAAATAAACCTAACACTAAGCCCCTGAAGATCATCCTACCTTGTCTTCACCTCACCAGGTATCACCGATCCGTCCTGGCTCCAAAATCTTCATCCAACCCAAGCGGGGGTTGGCGATCCATCATCCGGTGGCTGAAGAGGTCCAGAAGAGGCTCCAAGTCTTCATCCTATCCGGGAAGAAGAGGCGATCCGGACCGGCAACCATCTTGATCCAAGCGGCATCTTCTATCTTCATCCGATGACGACCGGCTCCATCCTGAAGACCTCCACCGCGGACCCATCTTCTTCCGGCGACGTCCAACTGAAGAATGACGGTTCCTTTAAGGGACGTCATCCAAGATGGCATCCCTCGAATTGTAGGTAATTGTAGGTAGTTTATTTAATTAATTTATTGATAGTGTAGTGTTAGGTTTAATTGTAACTTAGGTTAGTATTTATTTTACAGGTAATTTTGTAATTATTTTAACTATTTTAGCTATTAAATAGTTCTTAACTATTTAATAGCTATTGTACCTGGTTAAAATAAATACAAAGTTACCTGTAAAATAAATATTAATCCTAAAATAGCTATAATATAATTATAATTTATATTGTAGCTATATTAGGATTTATTTTACAGGTAAGTATTTATCTTTAAATAGGAATAATTTATTTAATAAGAGTTAATTAATTTTGTTAGATGTAAATTATATTTAACTTAGGGGGGTGTTAGTGTTAGGGTTAGACTTAGCTTTAGGGGTTAATACATTTATTAGAGTAGCGGTGAGCTCCAGTCGGCAGATTAGGGGTTAATAATTGAAGTTAGGTGTCGGCGATGTTAGGGAGGGCAGATTAGGGGTTAATACTATTTATTATAGGGTTAGTGATGCGGATTAGGGGTTAATAACTTTATTATAGTAGCGCTCAGGTCCGCTCGGCAGATTAGGGGTTAATAAGTGTAGGCAGGTGGAGGCGACGTTGTGGGGGGCAGATTAGGGGTTAATAAATATAATATAGGGGTCGGCGGTGTTAGGGGCAGCAGATTAGGGGTACATAAGGATAACGTAGGTGGCGGCGCTTTGCGGTCGGCAGATTAGGGGTTAATCAGTGTAGGCAGATGGAGGCGACGTTGAGGGGGGCAGATTAGGGGTTAATAAATATAATACAGGGGTCGGCGGTGTTAGGGGGAGCAGATTAGGGGTACATAAGGATAACGTAGGTGGCGGTCGGCAGATTAGGGGTTAAAAAATTTATTTGAGTGTCGGCGATGTGGGGGGACCTCGGTTTAGGGGTACATAGGTAGTTTATGGGTGTTAGTGTACTTTAGAGTACAGTAGTTAAGAGCTTTAGAAACCGGCGTTAGCCCAGAAAGCTCTTAACTACTGACTTTTTTCCTGCGGCTGGAGTTTTGTCGTTAGATGTCTAACGCTCACTTCAGAAACGACTCTAAATACCGGAGTTAGAAAAATCCCATTGAAAAGATAGGATACGCAATTGACGTAAGGGGATCTGTGGTATGGAAAAGTCGCGGCTGAAAAGTGAGCGTTAGACCCTATTTTGAGTGACTCCAAATACCGGCGGTAGCCTAAAACCAGCGTTAGGAGCCTCTAACGCTGGTTTTCACGGCTAACGCCAAACTCCAAATCTACGTCTATATGAGTTATAATATGTAGGTGAAAATACTGGCACGGCAATGGCTTGACTCTCATTGTAAAGTGTCATGTATCATAAACTTGCTCATTTGTATCCTGCACAGTATAATACTCCACGGTTGTAATAAGCATTTACTAAGTGGTACATCCTCCGTATTTCAAGGATCCATTAACATTAGTAGGCGTAGGCAGCCAACCTTTCTATTTGTTATGGATAAACTGTTAAATAAATACTATTAAGGGTTAGCCATGTTATGAAAAACTCAATGTGGGTGTTCAGGTATAAAGCCATTATTAAAATCATATTGAAAGAGAATATAGCATCTATGCACAAAATAATATAGAAAGTAGAATTCTATACTTAAGATATATAAGCATATTTATAGTAGATTGTAAGATGCAGTATTCTTGCATATCAAAAAGACCCCTATTTACAGAGTAAATATAGTTTGCATAAAAGTATACATCTGAATAGCAATACATCTCATGACTATAGAAGATGAAATCACTTTCATAATGGCTGCCTATATATACATATAAAGAATGTTGGGACACTCTAGTATTATACAAAGACCTCGGCAGGAAGATGTATCTGCTATAACATAAAGAAGAGGATAATTGCAGAGTCATACAATAAAACATAAGCAGGAATGGTATACATACAATATATAGCATGATCCTTTAAATAGACATAGTAGTTTACAAAATAACTATAGTATATAGTAACCCTAGGTTATGAGCTATATTTGAGCGCAAAGGATTCATTAGACCAAATCCTATTACATATGCTAGGTTGTATTATAGACATATCTATACTCTAAAACTTCAACTAATCAAGCTCATGCTAAGAAACTAAGTGCTTATACCACACAACCCCTACCATGACCGCAGATGCAAACAAGTAACAAATAGTATAATACGTAATATTAAATTATACGTAGCAAACCTAAGCCATATATGTTAATATCTATTGTGAGCACAAATATATTAGCGATTCATTATCTATCACACATAACCAATACTGAACCCATATGAACATATGAAGATAAATAACTTGAATATATGCACAATGTCAAGATTAAAACCAAGGATATATAGTCCCTCTTGTGCCCTAAGTATAAAATAGGAAAACAGTAGTATATGATTATAATGTTCAACAACTAACACATATCAACAGGCAACATGGTCAGCAATATATAATATGAATGGGTGATAGTCATAAATGCCATAATTTATGAGATACACTGCAATCTTCATCCTCAGACATATAGGTCTTCATCCAGGGAGCAGTGCAATTCAAAATAGGGCGTTGTAGCAACGTAACTGTCTGAGAGCTGAATAATATTTAGATGTACAAGTTCTAACTTTATTAACATGCAGCTGTTATGCGTTTTAGATAAGCTACTGAGAGATATATATATGCTGGTACTACAACACGATATTATCTCAAGGCACATAAGGGGTGTATAGGAGGTGTCTAGTGCAAATATATATTTATAAAAGTCAAATCCTGCTGTGTAACTGTAAAGTGGCCCATATCCCCTGGGGATTGCACTTTGTTGTTTGCGGTCAGAGGATAGGATTTGATTCCGTAACTACTGCAGTTAACCTAGGATTTATTTAGTAAATAAGAAGCTAGAGTGAGAAATACTAAAACATCAGTATTATTCCCCCCTCTATACAAATGGGGTCTTAAACTCTAAGAGGCATAGACATAAACAACTGTAATAGGGGCTATAGACATTAATTGCAAAGGGAAAAAAAACAGTACTCAGCCGAAAATCTAAGCACAACAGTCTTCATAGAGGACTACACCTCTGTGGGGAAAGAGAAGAGTCAGGTTCCACTGCAACATGTGGAAGAGTCCCCAGTTATGAATAACAATGGTCAACCAACACCAATTTTCCGGTTCCAGCGGGTCTGCAATTGGTATCCTATCCCAAGCTGTTTCAGACCGCTAATGATCTCTGGATAGGAGCTGAGACACGTAGTGAGGAGATGCTCTCGAAAACCCATCTCTTGCTGGGTCACAGTGGAGTGACAAGTAGTCGGTATGTATTGCAACAGGCGTCGTGTCTCCTGGAGTGGCTGAATGCTTATGGGGATCAGGCGTTTTTGATCGTGGAGTGACAACTCTGGCGTTTGAAGGAGTCTGCGCTCAAGGAGGGTATACTTTCGGTCTGGGACCAGCAGTGACAAAATGCCCGTTAGTGAGAATGTGCACCAGAATGCGGCGCTGCATAGTCCAAGCGAGTTGTGCAGATTGTTTTCACTGCGCGAGCCGCCGGGAAGGCTAAAGATGAGCAATGTTCCTCACAAGACACAGGGTACTGCTTGGAGTTAGGAGGCTGTCGCACCCCCTCACTCGGTAAGGTCCAGTCTGGTACTATGGGGATAAGCGTGGTAACTGTAATGTAGTCGCCAAGGAGCAGATCACGGCAGGTTAATGGTATATCTCCTGTGTCTGTATCACAAACACTTGGTAGAGGAGGCTGGGGAAGCGTAAGTGGAGCCTCCCAATTCAATTCCGCCCGTGTGTCATCAAGCTCCTTGTAAATTAGAGTTCCACTGTCCGTTCCCTTCAGTGTCGATTTTAGCGTGTCTGAAAGGTCTATAAAACAGTCTGTCATCTGCCGGTCCAGGCCCTGCAGCAAAGAACACAGTAGTTCACGATCCTCCTCCATTTTGTGAGGAGCCCAAGATTCCATTAAGAGACCGTATCAGGGAGAGTAGGCCCAGATATCCTCCTCCAGTAAAAAGCCGTTAATCACCCAATTAGCCCCAGAAGCTAGCTCAGGCAAGCTGTCCTTAGGGTAAGGGCTAAATTGTAAATATCCACATATAAGATCAGATCTGTCTTTGTTGAAAATAAGGATTATTTTTAGTTTGGGCATAGGAGCTCGATAATTGCACTTCTGGTTATCTCGGCTGTTGGCTCCGCCCCCACAATGTAATTATTAATTATATTGTAGCTATCTTAGGGTTTATTTTATAGGTAAGTATTTAGATTTAAATAGGAATATTTTAATTAATAATATTAATATTAATTAGATTTATTTTAATAAGAATTTAGTTAGGGGTGTTAGAGTTAGATAGGGTTATTATACTTAATATATATATAATATAATAACTATATTAACTATATTAGCCCTAATATAATTAGGGTTAATATAGTTAATATATATAATATAATAACTATATTAACTATATTAACCCTAATATAATTAGGGTTAATATAGGTGGCGGCGGTGTAGGGGGATTAGATTTGGGGGTAATACATTTATTATAGGTGGCGGAGGTGTAGGGGTATTTAGATTAGAGGCAAAAGAGCTGATTACTTTCTGACAATGCCCCGCAAAAAGCCCTTTTAAGGGCTGGTAAAAGAGCTGATTACTTTGGGGGAAAGCCCCGTAAAAAGCCCTTTTAAGGGCTGGCAATAGAGCTGTTTACTTTGGGGTAATGCCAAGCAAAAAGCCCTTTTCAGGGCTATTTGTAGGGTTAGACTTAGGTTTAGTGGTAGGGATATTTTAGTATTTTAGGGGTTAATTAATTTAATATAGGTGGCAGCGGTATGGGGGGATTAGATTAGGGGTTAATAATTTAATATAGGTGGCGGCGGTATAGGGGGATTAGATTAGGGGTTAATAATTTAATATAGGTGGTGGCGGTATAGGGGGCTCACATTAGGGGTTAATATAGTTTAAATAGGTGGCGGCGGTGTAGGGGGATCATATTAGGGGGTAACATAGTTAATGTAGGTGGCGGCGGGGTAGGGGGCTCACATTAGGGGGTAAAACATTTAATGTAGCTAGCGGCGGTGTAGGGAGCTCAGATTAGGGGGTGATATAGATAATGTAGCTGGTGGCGGGGTCCGGGAGTGGCGGTTTAGGGGTTAAACACTTTATTAGGGATTGCGGCAGGGGATCGCGGTTGACAGGTAGATAGACATTGCGCATGCGTTAGGTGTTAGGTTTTATTTAGCATTTCGCGGTTGACAGGTAGATAGACATTGCGTATGCGTTAGGTGTTAGGTTTTATTTTGCAGGTAGTTTAGGGAGTTACGGGGCTCCAATACAAAGCGTGAGGCTTACTACGCCTGCAATTTGTGGCGAGGTGAAAATGGAGTAGGATTTCTCCATTTTCACCACGTAAGTCCTTACGCTGTATATTGGATACCAAACTGCGCTGGTTTGGTATACCTGTCTATGGGCCAAAAAACTATGGCCGAAGGCAGAAATATATGAGCGTAACTTCTAGGTTACGCCGTATATGTGATACCGAACCAGCGCAAAATTTGGCGTCGCCGGCTTTTGCGGGCGACGCTGCATATCGGATCGAGGCCCTAATCTATAAAACATATAGAATTAGTCCACATTTCTATGTAACCAGAAATTGATCAATATCTTTGAATTATTTTAGATATTTGCTGTTCAGATTGGGTTGCCAAAGGGTCTAATGTAAATTCACATTTATGTTTTGTGCATCAAATGGAGAACTGTTTTCATTTTGTTGTTCTTGATACTGTTCTCATTCCTTAAACCTTTCCTGCCATTAGGACGTTATATGTTGTCCTAACTGCGCTGGGCTTTAGCGCCGTTAGGACGGCTTGGAACATCCTAACCGTTTGCCTGGCCTGAAGCCATAGCGGCATAGGCACTCCCCCCATCATTGAAATCACACGATCGTATAAACAATAGTGTTATTTCAATTTGTTTAACTCTGTCAGGAAAGGTTTAAGCTTTGTATAAAGTAAATAAGTTTCCCAGGCCTGGAGACAGCTGCTAGTGATAGATAGTTGATACAGGCACCTGCAGGTAACTCTGACATGGAAAACATTTACTGCAAGCATACCACAACATGGAAAACATTTACTGCAAGCATACCACAACATGGAAAACATTTACTGCAAGCATACCACAACATGGAAAACATTTACTGCAAGCATACCACAACATGGAAAACATTTACTGCAAGCATACCACAACATGGAAAACATTTACTGCAAGCATACCACAACATGGAAAACATTTACTGCAAGCATACCACAACATGGAAAACATTTACTGCAAGCATACCACAACATGGAAAAAAATATTATTGTGAGCAGAGAGCAACTACTGGAATAAAGTGGAAAAGGGAAGGGGTGAGCTAATTACCGACAAGAGACATTAAGATAAGATTGGATCACAGAACAAGTATTGCTGGCAATGATCTTAATGATACATTAATGACACTAAGTTCAACTTTAACCTGAAATCTACACATTTAGCTACATTTGTTTACGCACATCATCAACTGATGTTTTTTTAAAGGGACACTCACGTCAAAATAAACTTTTATGATTCGGAAAGAGCGTCTTTTTATAGTCACACTTTCTGGGGAACAAGATCCTACTGAGCATGTGCACAAGTTCACAGGGTATGCATATACTAGCCTGTAATAGGCTGATGTCTGTCACATGATACAGGGGGCCGGAAAATGGGGAAAAAAATACATTTGTCAGAAAAAAATCTACTGCTTATTTGAAATTTAGAGTCGGTGTTATTGCCTTGTCTTTTTTTATTATGTACTTGTTAATTATGAAATTCTACTGCATTGAGTGATCCTTTAACTAAATATGTAATCACAAGCTTTATTATAAACACATTGCTAACATGTGAGTTATAATAAAACTAAGAGTTCAAGTATCTTTTAGTTTAATTGATATATCTATGTAACTTTGTATATCTTGTTGTAAAGTAAACACAAAATGTAGAGTATTGCACTATGCATAGTCTCAATGTACCCTTATCTGGGTCAATTCCGAGATCCCTCAGTGAGCTTATCGGACTGAATAGTTAAAAAGCTATGCCAGGGTGTACAGTGTTAGTCAATAGATGCTATGGGATACACACTAACAGTTCCTTCTGGTTCGTGTATATCCGTAACCACGCTAGAAGACCCGCCTTCTCTGCTGGGCATGTATCTATCACATACAAACACCTGTGGGAGTGGAACCCCTAGAGCAGCCTGTGCCTAAAACAGCCTATGGCTGTGCCCACTCACCGTTCTCTGTGTGCCTGCTCGATAGCTTCCGTGCTGTGGTCTCCTGCATCCAGACTCACCACTTGTAGCGACATCCAAATCCAATGGGGATGTGTGTCCGATCACATGACCGATTCCAGCCAATCACTGTCTTTCAGCTCCGCAACTGATCTTCTCCTTTGCAGAGTGAGGAATTACGAGCTCCCTTTGTCTCAGGATCCTGGTCCAAATAAAGTGCTATCCCCCCTCACTAGCCTAACAATAAAATAAGTATTAACCCCTAAACCGCCGCTCCCAAACCCCGCCGCAACCTAATAAAGTTATTAACCCCTAAACCGCCGCCAGCTATATTAAATCTATAACCCCCTAAAGTGAGCCCCTAACACCGCCGCCATCTACCTTACCTACCCCCTAAAGTGAGCCCCTAACACCGCCGCCATCTACCTTACCTACCCCCTAAAGTGAGCCCCTACCCCGCCGCCATCTATTTTAAAATGAACCCCTAATCTAATCCCCCTACCCCGCCGCCATCTATATTAAATTATTTAACCCCTAAAATACTAAACTATCCCTACCACTAAACCTAAGTCAAACCCTACAAATAGCCCTGAAAAGGGCTTTTTGCGTGGCATTGCCCCAAAGTAACAGCTCTTTTGCCAGCCCTTAAAAGGGCTTTTTGCGGGGCATGCCCCAAAGAATTCAGCTCTTTTGCCAGCCCTTAAAAGGGCTTTTGGCGGGGCTGTGTCACAAAGTAAACTGCTCTTTTGCCTACAATCTACATCCCCCTACACCGCGGCCACCTATAATAAATGTATTAACCCCTAATCTAATCCCCCTACACCGCCGCCAGCTATATTAACTATATTAACCCTAATTATATTAGGGTTAATATAGTTAATATAGTTATTATATTATATATATATTAACTATATTAACCCTAATTATATTAGTGTTAATATAGTTAATATCGTTATTATATTATATATATTAAGTATAATAACCCTATCTAACTCTAACATCCTAACTAAACTCTTATTAAAATAAATCTAATATTAATATTATTAATTAAAATATTCCTATTTAAATCTAAATACTTACCTATAAAATAAACCCTAAGATAGCTACAATATAATTAATAATTACATTGTAGCTATGTTAGGGTTTATATTTATTTTACAGGTAAATTGTTAATTATTTTAACTAGGTATAATAGCTATTAAATAGTTATTAACTATTTAATAGCTACCTAGTTAAAGTAATTACCCAATTACCTGTAAAATAAATCCTAACCTAAGTTACAAATACACCTACACTATCAATAAATTAAATAAACTACAAATATCTATCTAAAAATACAATTAAATAAACTAAACTAAATTACAAAAAAAAACAAACACTAAATTACAAAAAATAAATAAAGATTACAAGGGGGGCAGAGCCTACACTTGGAGCGGCAGGACGTGTCTCTGTGAAGCTCCTGCTTATATTTTGCTAAAATCTGCTTTCTGGCTGACTACAGAGGAACATGCTATAGTATTACTTATCTATTTGGAAGTAGGAATTACTACTACACTTAACCAGCGTTTAGGAGCTGATAAACTGACAAGCCTGACCTATGCTCTCCAAGTAAGCAGCGCGCAACTTTTTGTTGCTAGGCCATATCTGACTTATCGACGAGAGGCGCGCAGCTGAGGATCCTGCACAGATCCCCCCCCCCAGGTTTCTGGGTTATAAAGTACACAGATACTTCTTGGCACATCAAAAATTTATTCAAGATTGACATTTATTTCTGGGGAACCTCAGACAGTCTCCTTATTGAAGCACTCATCTTACCGCTGTCTTTTCCCAAAATGGCGGCACTGGATACATGGGAACATTATATGCAAGCTACTCTAGACAGCTTCCTTTGTGATTTGGTGTGCGATCTGCACAGACTATTGAAGCCAATGCTCCGAAGTACAGCACCGAGGGGAGACTCGAGTTACATAGTCCCTCAGGAGAGGGAGGGAGACACTGGCACCAGAGGTCAGAGGAACACAGACGACCGTGCGATGAGACCGTGCTCACTGTTTGCCATGGCGGGCGATGATCACCCGGCTTACTCTTGCAATGCTGGTGCGGTTTCCATGGTAAGCGGCAAAATTACACAAGGGATCCACACTCGGCCACTTAAGAATCCCACGCATACAGCAGCTGTACTTACCTGGAGAGATCCTGCTGAGGGACAAACAGGAACTCAAGACCGGCTGCGAGGCTGCAGAAGCGGCTCATCTGATCTGGTGCTGCGCTACTTCAATGCTTTTATCAAAGGCACTCTACTTACACTGGGGACTTTTGCCCGCAAGGTACAGACCGGCCCAGAGACATATATCCAAAAGAGAGGGATCGGTTAGTACACCATCTACGGACTTTTAATGGCCAGTAACCTCTGGATAGAATTTGCTGGAAGAGAAGTATTTTAATGTTCTTTTAGCTGCCTACAGATCGATATTGGGACTGCTCTTCTATAATCATCCTTTCATAGGAACTCTTTACTTTGCAGCTACATTCTATTTGTTTGTTAAAATCTAGTATACATGAACTTTAAGGGCGGCACTGAAGCCTGAGACAGGAGTGACTGTAAATGTTGGGACATTTAACTCTGTATTGCACCCCGCGCTGAGTTAGATTTAGTGGTCCTGACTATTTCTACGTGGGTACATATTCTCCTCCCCTGCATATAATTGAAGGTTATGATTTGCATGTGAAGCAGTTAATATTGCTAGATATTGCATGTTTATAGGCATTAGTTTTCTGCTAGTCTATTTAAGAAAAGTTTGTGGAGGAGATATTTGTTTAATTCTGTCACTAGCAATTAGTTATTCGTTACTCATATAAGGAGTATTTTCCTATTTTATGAAATACTTAATTAGCAACATACACAATAGCCTAAATAAGCTTCTTTCTGTTTATATACAATGTTCTGTCTAGTTTAAGAGACGTTTTATACCATTAGACAGCTCATTCAATATTTTTACGTGTGAGCTGATGATGTGACAGATTATCTCCACTAGAGGGGAGTAGAGATCTTTCCATGTCCAGTTGGTGTATAGCTAATATAAATGTGCATCGAATCTATGCCTACTGCTCAGTTATTTTGAGACATATCATAACTGTAAGGTTACTGAAATATGAAACTTCATTGATGGCTAAAGTAAGTTTATTTACACTTCTAGAAACAATATGTGTGTTTACTGTTAAATTGATTATGCCAAGGGCTGTTAATATGCCTCTGCCTAACATCCTCCTGTAAGGTACTTATGCCTCATAGTCTCAATTGCGATTTAGGCAAGCTGGAATCTTATGGTTTACTAATATATTGATATGCTATAATCACACTAACATTCCCATACACCTTGCAAGGGTTGTGGTATAGTCACAACTCTTGCTACATAGAGTGACAAATTATAGACTACCAGATCTATATTTCTGTGCATAATTTTTATGAGTATTGAATTTGAGCATAATGACTGATGTTTCCTGTTATACCTATATCTTGCTAATGTAGAGTAATATAAATAACTACCTACTGTTGATGTACTGTCTGCGGCCGAGATGGTACTTTTATAGTCTATTGATAGAGAGAGGTAATTACTCAGGGACATACTTATACATTACACGGAGCACCCTATGGCTCTAACTCCCTAGAGCTTAAAGGGACAGTCTAGTCAAAATTAAACTTTCATGATTCAGATAGGGCATGCAATTTTAAACAACTTTCCAATTTACTTCTATTATCTAATTTGCTCAATTCTTTAGATATCCTTTGTTGAAGAAATAGCAATGTACATGTGTGAGCCAATCACACAAGGCCTTTATGTGCAGCAACCAATCAGCAGCCACTGAGCATATCTAGATATGCTTTTCAGCAAGTGATATCAAGAGAATGAAGCAAATTAGATAATAGAAGTAAATTTGAAAGTTGTTTAAAATGACATGCTCTTTCTAAATCATGAAAGAAAAAAATTGGGTATCATGACCCTTTAACTGCATAACTCTGGATTAACAGCAGCCATATATCTAGTTTGACCAAATCACACAAATATTTATGAAGATCTTATCTCATACCCACCATGGCAGGATTCTGCATCTTACTGAATCACTATAATATAGCACCTTATACAACTAATTACTTTACCAAGGTCAGCAATGATGGTTCCCCCTATCAAAATAAAGTTCAACACAACTTTTCTATGTCCCTAAGCTTTCAAATATACGCTTAACCATAGTGAAAATTGATAATCCCCTCCCTTACAATAAGAAAAAATAAGATTCACTGACTGAGACCCAGCGGCGGTCTCTTACAGTTTCTAATAGCCCTCTTTATCTTAATATACTTCCTATAACATTGAGAGATCCAAGAGAGGTAATCCACATATCTTGATTATACAAATGTCTTGTAACCTTATTTTTCTTGTTTTCATTTGTTTATGGATTGAATGTCTGGAAATTGCCTCTTTATTTACTCTGTTCTGACATTTCAGCACTGTATGCCTTAAAATGAATCTTAATAAAAAAAAAAAAAAATAAATAAAAATAAAAAGATTACAAGATTTTTAAGCTAATTACACCTATTCTAAGCCCCCTAATAAAATAATAAAGCCCCCCAAAATAAAAAAAATTCCCTACCCTATTCTAAATTAAAAAAAGTTCAAAGCTCTTTTACCTTACCAGCCCTTAAAAGGGCCTTTTGTGGGGGCATGCCCCAAAGAAAACTGCTCTTTTGCCTGAAAAAAAAAAACACAATACCCCCCCAACATTACAACCCACCACCCACATACCCCTAATCTAACCCAAACCCCCCTTAAATAAACCTAACACTACCCCCCTGAAGATCTCCCTACCTTGTCTTCACCACACCAGGCCGAACTCCTCATCCGATCCGGGCGATGTCGTTATCCAAGCGGCAGCAAAGTCTTCTTCCATCCAGCAGCATCTTCCATCAAACGGCATCTTCAATCTTCATTCATCGCTCCTCCGACGCGGAGCATCCATCCCGGCCGATGACTGAACGACAACTGAGGTACCGTTAAATGACGTCATCCAAGATGGTGTCCGTCGAATTCCGATTGGCTGATAGGATTCTATCAGCCAATCGGAATTAAGGTAGAAAAATCTGATTGGCTGATTGAATCAGCCAATCAGATTCAAGTTCAATCTGATTGGCTGATTGGATGCTCCGTGTCGGAGGAGCGACGAATGAAGATTGAAGATGCCGTTTGATGGAAGATGCTGCCGGATGGAAGAAGACTTTGCTGCCGCTTGGATAAAGACATCGCCCGGATCGGATGAGGAGTTCGGCCCGGTGTGGTGAAGACAAGGTAGGGAGATCTTCAGGGGGGTAGTGTTAGGTTTATTTAAGGGGGGTTTGGGTTAGATTAGGGGTATGTGGGTGGTGGGTTGTAATGTTGGGGGTGGTATTGTGGGGGGTTTTTACAGGCAAAAGAGCAGTTTTTTTTGGGCATGCCCCCACAAAAGGCCCTTTTAAGGGCTGGTAAGGTAAAAGAGCTTTGAACTTTTTTTAATTTAAAATAGGGTAGGGATTTTTTTTTATTTTGGGGGCTTTATTATTTTATTAGGGGGCTTAGAATAGGTGTAATTAGCTTAAAAATCTTGTAATCTTTTTTTATTTTTTGTAATTTAGTGTTTGTTTTTTTAATTTAGTTTAGTTTATTTAATTGTATTTTTAGATAGATATTTGTAGTGTATTTAATTTATTAATAGTGTAGGTGTATTTGTAACTTAGGTTAGGATTTATTTTACAGGTAATTGGGTAATTATTTTAACTAGGTAGCTATTAAATAGTTAATAACTATTTAATAGCTATTATACCTAGTTAAAATAATTAACAATTTACCTGTAAAATAAATATAAACCCTAACATAGCTACAATGTAATTATTAATTATATTTTAGCTATCTTAGGGTTTATTTTATAGGTAAGTATTTAGATTTAAATAGGAATATTTTAGTTTATAATATAAATTAGATTTATTTAATAAGAATTTAGTTAGGGGTGTTAGGGTTAGATAGAGTTAATATAGTTAATATAAATACTATAGTAACTATATTAACTATATTAACCCTAATATAATTAGGGTTAATATAGTTAATATATATAATGTAATAACTATATTAACTATAATATACTTAGGGTTAATATAGATAATATAGCTGGCGGCGGGGTAGGTAGATTAAATTAGGGGTTAATAATTTTAATATAGATGGCGGCGGTGTAAGGGGCTTACATTAGGGGTTAATACCATTAATATAGGTGGCGGCGGTGTAGGGAGGGCAGGTTATAGGGCAAAAGAGCTGTTAACTTTGGGACAAAGCCCCGCAAAAGGCCCTTTTAAGGGCTGCTAATAGAGCTTATTACTTTATGGATATTAGATTAGGGGTTAATAATATTAATATAGCTGGCGGCGGTGTAAGGGGTCAGATTAGGGGATAGATCAGGTAGATGGTGGCGGTTTTAGGGGCTCACATTAGGGGATAGATCAGTTAGATGGTGGCGGTTTTAGGGGCTCACAGTAGGGGATAGATCAGTTAGATGGTGGCGGTTTTAGGGGCTCACAGTAGGGGGTTAGTTTATGTAGATGGCGGCGGTTTAGGGGTTAAATACTTTATTAGGGTTTGCGGTGGGGGATCGCGGTTGACAGGTAGATAGACATTGCGGATGCGTTAGGTTTTATTTAGCAGATCGCGGTTGACAGCTAGATAGACATTGCGCATGCGTTAGGTGTTAGGTTTATTTAGCAGCTAGTTTAGGGAGTTACGGGGCTCCAACAGTCAGCGTAAGGCTTCTTACGGCTGCTTTTTGTGGCGAGGTGAAAATGAAGTAAGATTTCTCCATTTTCGCCACGTAAGTCCTTACGCTGTATATTGGATACCAAACTGCGCTGGTTTGGTATACCTGCCTATGGCCCAAAAAACTACGGGCGACGGCAGAAATATACGCGCGTAACTTCTAGGTTAGGCCGTATATAGGATACCAAACCCGCGCAAATATTGGCGTCGCCAGCTTTTGCGGGCGACGATTTTTATCGGATCGAGCCCTAAGTGCATAGTTGAAAACTCAAGTCAAACCATGGTGTTGTAAAGTAACATTTTGTTCCTTTCACAAAGCAGTTGTTACATTTCTTGGAAGACTTGACTTTCTGCCTCTGTTTATAGTAGCAACTACAGCAATTATCATGCTACAGCGCCACCTATGGTATAAAAGGGGAAATTATTAATATAATTTCTCTTTATGCTATGAGCAGAAAATGAGTATACTGCAACTCTTATCTTGCATAAATGCAGGTTTGTTTTTAAATTATTTTTATAACCACTGCATGCAATTAATCTTGTGGCACACCCTCCTATTATTAATGTGGTCTCTACTATATAGGTGGTCATTTATTATTCAATTCAAACTGCTATAAAGCTACTGCAGAACTGTATGAACTATGCAATGTCTGTGTGTATAGAGTGTGTGTATGCAGTGTGCATGTGTATACAGTTTGTGTATGCAATGTGTGTGTATACTGTTTGTGAGTGTGTGTATATAGTATGTGTATGCAATGTGTGTGTATACAGTTTGTGTACAGGGAGTGCAGAATTATTAGGCAAATGAGTATTTTGACCACATCATCCTCTTTATGCATGTTGTCTTACTCCAAGCTGTATAGGCTCGAAAGCCTACTACCAATTAAGCATATTAGGTGATGTGCATCTCTGTAATGAGAAGGGGTGTGGTCTAATGACATCAACACCCTATATCAGGTGTGCATAATTATTAGGCAACTTCCTTTCCTTTGGCAAAATGGGTCAAAAGAAGGACTTGACAGGCTCAGAAAAGTAAAAAATAGTGAGATATCTTGCAGAGGGATGCAGCACTCTTAAAATTGCAAAGCTTCTGAAGCATGATCATCGAACAATCAGGCGTTTCATTCAAAATAGTCAACAGGGTTGCAAGAAGCATGTGGAAAAACCAAGGCACAAAATAACTGCCCATGAACTGAACTGTGCAGCTGCCAAGATGCCACTTGCCACCAGTTTGGCCATATTTCAGAGCTGCAACATCACTGGAGTGCCCAAAAGCACAAGGTGTGCAATACTCAGAGACATGGCCAAGGTAAGAAAGGCTGAAAGACGAGCACCACTGAACAAGACACACAAGCTGAAACGTCAAGACTGGGCCAAGAAATATCTCAAGACTGATTTTTCTAAGGTTTTATGGACTGATGAAATGAGAGTGAGTCTTGATGGGCCAGATGGATGGGCCCGTGGCTGGATTGGTAAAGGACAGAGAGCTCCAGTTCGACTCAGACGCCAGGAAGGTGGAGGTGGAGTACTGGTTTGGGCTGGTATCATCAAAGATGAGCTTGTGGGGCCTTTTCAGGTTGAGGATGGAGTCAAGCTCAACTCCCAGTCCTACTGCCAGTTTCTGGAAGACACCTTCTTCAAGCAGTGGTACAGGAAGAAGTCTGCATCCTTCAAGAAAAACATGATTTTCATGCAGGACAATGCTCCATCACACGCGTCCAAGTACTCCACAGCGTGGCTGGCAAGAAAGGGTATAAAAGAAGAAAATCTAATGACATGGCCTCCTTGTTCAACTGATCTGAACCCCATTGAGAACCTGTGGTCCATCATCAAATGTGAGATTTACAAGGAGGGAAAACAGTACACCTCTCTGAACAGTGTCTGGGAGGCTGTGGTTGCTGCTGCACGCAATGTTGATGGTGAACAGATCAAAACACTGACAGAATCCATGGATGGCAGGCTTTTGAGTGTCCTTGCAAAGAAAGGTGGCTATATTGGTCACTGATTTGTTTTTGTTTTGTTTTTCAATGTCAGAAATGTATATTTGTGAATGTTGAGATGTTATATTGGTTTCACTGTTAAAAATAAATAATTGAAATGGGTATATATTTGTTTTTTGTTAAGTTGCCTAATAATTATGCACAGTAATAGTCACCTGCACACACAGATATCCCCCTAAAATAGCTATAACTAAAAACAAACTAAAAACTACTTCCAAAACTATTCAGCTTTGATATTAATGAGTTTTTTGGGTTCATTGAGAACATGGTTGTTGTTCAATAATAAAATTAATCCTCAAAAATACAACTTGCCTAATAATTCTGCACTCCCTGTATGCACTGGGTGTATATGCAGTGTGTATATACAGTTTGTATGTGTGAGTGTGTATTTGTGCAGGGGTCAAGTCGGGCGGGAACGCATGGGAACAGAGTTCCTGCTCTATTTTTGCAGGTGAAACTAAGTTCCCTTTGGACAAAGAACAGGAACACTTCAGTAAACACTGCTACTGCTGGTGGGAGGAGCTGAAGCACAGTCTAGTTAGAGGGATAGTGAGATCATCTAGTAATGGGCGGTAACACTTCCTACAATACACAAAATGCTTGCTCTGGGGTTATTTAGCTCCCCTCAGCAGAAACAGGACTGTTGCACCTTAAGTGGGTGAGACTCTGTGACAGAGGAGTCTCAGGCCAAAAGGCAACTATTTAACCATTCATTGGTTTTAATTTGCTGTCATAAAAAAAGGTGCATAGATTTTATACACATAAATACAGTGTGTGTATGTATGTATGTATAAAACAATATTAATTGGGAGTGGGGTGAAAGTCATATGGCCAGATTACGAGTTTGAGTTATGAGCTGTGCGGTGCTAACGTGCTGTTTTTTCTCACCGCTCACTTACCTGCAGCGCTGGTATTACGTGTTTTAAAAAACCCGGCGTTAAAAGACAAGAAGTGAGCATAGAGCAAAATTGAGCTCCATATCGCACTTCAATACCAGCGCTGCTTAAAGGGACACTGAACCCAAAATTTTTCTTTCGTGATTCAGATAGAGCATGTAATTTTAAGAAACTTTCTAATTTACTCATATTATCAATTTTTCTTCCTTCTCTTGCTATCTTTATTTGAAAAATAAGGCATCTAAGCTTTTTCTTGGTTCAGAACTATGGATAGCTCTTTTTTATTGGTGGATGAATTTATCCACCAATCAGCAAGGACAACCCAGGTTGTTCACCAGAAATGGGCCGGCATCTAAACTTACATTCTTGCATTTCAAATAAAGATACCAAGAGAATGAAGACAATTTGATGATAGGAGTAAATTAGAAAGTTGCTTAAAATGTCATGCTCTATCTGAATCACGAAAGAAAAAATTTGTGTACAGTGTCTCTTTAAGTCAGTGGTGAGCTGGTTATATGTGCTTGTGCACGATTTCCCCATAGACATCAATGGGGAGAGCCGGCTGAGAAAAAGTCTAACACCTGCAAAAAAGCAGCGTAAATCTCAGTAACGCAGCCCCATTGATTCCTATGGGGAAACTAAAGTTATGTTTACACCTAACACCCTAACATGAACCCCGATTCTAAACACCCCTAATCTTGCACTTATTAACCCCTAATCAGCCGCCCCCGACATCACCGACACCTACATTATACTTATTAACCCCTAATCTGCTGCTCCGGACACCGCCGCCACCTACATTATATTTATTGACCCTTAATCTGCTGCCCCCAACATCGCCGACACCTACATTATATTTATTAACCCCTAATCTGCCACCCCCAATGTTGCCGCAACCTACCTACACTTATTAACCCCTAATCTGCCGCCCCAACGTCGCAGCCACTATTCTAAACTTATTAACCCCTAAACCTAAGTCTAACCCTAACACCCCCTAACTTAAATATAATTTAAATAAATCTAAATAAAAATTACTATTATTACCTAAATAATTCCTATTTAAAACTAAATACTTACCTATAAAAAAAACCTAACCTAGCTACAATATAACTAATAGTTACATTGTAGCTAGCTTATTGTTTATTTTTTTTTACAGGCAAGTGTGTATTTATTTTAACTAGGTAGAATAGTTATTAAATAGTTATTAACTATTTAATAACTACCTAGCTAAAATAAATACAAATTTACCTGTAAAATAAAACCTAACCTTAGTTAGACTAACACCTAACACTACACTACAATTAAATAAATTACCAAAATTAAATACAATTAAATAAATTAAATTAAATTAGCTAAATCACAAAAAAACTAAACACTAAATTACAGAAAATAAAAAACAAATTACAAGATTTTTAAACTAATTACACCTAATCTAATAGCCCTATCAAAATAAAAAAATGCCCCCCCCAAATAAAAAAAACCCTAGCCTAAACTAAACTGTCAATAGCCCTTAAAAGGGCCTTTTGCGGTGCATTGCCCCAAATAAATCAGCTCTTTTACCTTTAAAAAAAAAAATACAAACAACCCCCCCAACAGTAAAACCCACCACCCACGCAACCAACCCCCCAAATAAAAGCCTAACTAAAAAAACCTAAGCTCCCCATTGCCCTGAAAAGGGCATTTGGATGGGCATTGCCCTTAAAAGGGCATTTAGCTCTATTGCAGGCCCAAAGCCCTAACCTAAAAAATAAAACCACCCAATACACCCTTAAAAAAATCCTAACACTAACCCTGAAGATTCGCTTACTGGGAGAAGTCTTCATCCAAGTGGCAAGATGTCCTCAATGAATCCGGCAGAAGTGGTCCTCCAGGCGGGCAGAAGTGGTCCTCCAGATGGGCAGAAGTCTTTATCCAGACGGCATCTTCTATCTTCATCCATCCCGCGCGGAGTGGGTCCATCTTCAAGACATCCGACACGGAGCATCCTCTTCATCTGACGGACTAACGACGAATGAAGGTACCTTTAAATGACGTCATCCAAGATGGCGTCCCTTAGATTCCGATTGGCTGATAGAATTCTATCAGCCAATTGGAATTAAGGTAGAAAAAATCCTATTGGCTGATGCAATCAGCCAATAGCATTGAACTTCAATCCTATTGGCTGATTGGATCAGCAAATAGGATTGAGCTCGCATTCTATTGGCTGTTCCAATCAGATAATGGAATGCAAGCTCAATCCTATTGGGTGATCCAATCAGCCAATAGGATTATTTCTACCTTAATTTCGATTGGCTGATAGAATTCTATCAGCCAATCGGAATCTAAGGGACGCCATCTTGGATGACGTCATTTAAAGGTATCTTCATTTGTCGTTAGTCCGTCGGATGTCTTTAAGATGGACCTGTTCCGCGCCGGAAGGATGAAGATAGATTAGGTGTAATTAGTTTGAATATCTTGTAATTTGTTTTTATTTTCTGTAATTTAGTGTTTGGTTTTTTTGTGATTTAGCTAATTTAATTTATTTAATTGAATTGTATTTAGGTAATTTATTTAATTGTAGTGTAGTGTTAGGCGTTAGTGTAACTTAGGTTAAGTTTTATTTTACAGGTAAATTTGTATTTATTTTAGCTAGGTAGTTATTAAATAGTTAATAACTATTTAATAACCATTCTACCTAGTTAAAATAAATACAAACTTGCCTGTAAAATAAAAATAAACCCTAAGCTAGCTACAATGTAACTAGCGGCAGATTAGGGTTTATAAGTATAATGTAGGTGGCGGCAATGTTAGGGGCGGCAGATTAGGGGTTAATAATATTTAACTAGTGTTTGACTATTTAACTAGCGAGGCGGGAATGCAGCGGTTTAGGGGTTAATATGTTTATTCTAGTGGCGGCGATGTCCAGAGCGGAAGATTAGGGGTTAAAAATGTTATTTTAGTGTTTGCAATGCGACAGGGCCTCGGTTTAGGGGTTAATAGGTAGTTTATGGGTGTTAGTGTACTTTTTAGCACTTTAGTTATGAGTTTTATGCTACAGCGTTGTAGCGTAAAACTCATAACTACTGACTTTAGAATACGTTAGGAATCTTGGAGGTAGAGGGTGTACCGCCCACTTTTTGGCCTCCCAGGACAATACCAGCGCTATGGGAAAGAGTTTATGAACTTTAGGTAAGACGGTTTGCGATAAGGCCAAAAACGTGTGTGGTGCCCCTTAACCTGCAAGACTTGTAATAGCAGCGGTAGTGAAAAAGCAGCGTTAGGACCTGCTAACGCGGCTTTTTCAGCTTACCGTAAAACTCATAATCTACATTATACTTATAAACCCTAATCTCCGTTAGGGAGTTCACACACTTTTCTTTGTAGGACTTGACCCCTGTATGTGTGTCAGTATGTATATGGAGAGAAACATTGTTGGAGAGATAAAGAGAAAGAGAGTGGGAGATGGAGGGTGTAGAGAGAGGATGGGAAAGATAAGTATAGAGAGAGAAAAGGAGAAGTAGCGAGAGGGATAGGGATGGAGAGATAGTGAGAAAACATAATCTATGTAAGAACTTACCTGATAAATTAATTTCTTTCATGATGGCGAGAGTACACAAGCTAGTTACTGATGGATATATATTCCTACCAGGAGGGGGCAAAGTTTCCCCAACCTCAAATGCCTATAAATACACCTCCCACCTCACTCATACCTCAGTTTAACGTATAGTCAAGATAGTGAGGTGTATAAGGAGTAAAAGCAAAAAAAAAGGGGAACAGGATAAATAATGTGCTTTATACAAAAAAATCATAACCCAAAAAAAATGGGTGGGTCTCATGGACTCTCGCCACTATAAAAGAAATTAATTTATCAGGTAAGTTCTTACATAAATTATGTTTTTTTTCATATAGGTAGTGAGAGTCCACAAGCTAGTAACTGATGGGATATAATACCCAAGATGTGGAAGTCCACGAGTAACTATAGAGGGAGAGATAAAATATAAACACTTATTTCCGCTGAAAAATTAAATCCAAAAAAATATTTTGTTACCCAAAAAAATTCAAAAAACTAAAATCATAGGCACTAGAATCAAACTGAGACAGCTGCTTGAAGACCCTTTCTACCAAAAGCTGCTTCCAAAGAAGCAAAAATGTCAAAATGGTAATATTTAGTAAAGGTATGCAAAGAAGACCAAGTGGCTGCTTTGCAGATTTGACCAACTGAAGCTTCATTCTTAAAATGCCCAAGATGTGGCAACTGATCTTGTAGAATGAGCTGTTATTCTCTGAGGTGAAGACTGCCCCGCCTCCAAATAAGCTTTGTGAATCCGAAGTTTCAACCAAGATGCTAAAGAAATGTCAGAGGCTTTCTGACCTTTTCTGGAACCAGAAAAAAATAACAAATAGACTAGAAGTCTTTCTGAAATCTTTAGAATCATCAACATATTATTTTAAAGCGCTTACCACATACAAAGAATGTAAAGAACTTTCAAGAGTATTCTTAGGATTAGGACACAAGAAGGAACAAAATTTTCCCTATTAATGTTGTTAGAATTCACAACTTTAGGCAAAAATTTAAACGAAGTCAGCAAAACAGCTTAATCTTGATGGAAAATCAGATAAGGAGACTCACAAGAAAGAGCAGATAATTCAGAAACTCTTCTAGCAGAAGAGATAGCCAAGAGGAATAATGCCCAAAGAATGCATAGGCTCAAAAGGAGGAGCCTGCCAAGTCTTTAATATCAAATTTAGACTCCAGGGAGGAGATATAGATTTAATAACAGGTTTTATACGAGTCAAAGACTTTATGAAACAGTGAACATCAGGAAGCTTAGCAATCTTTCTGTGAAATAAAACAGAAAGAGTAGAGATTTGGCCTTTCAAAGTATTGGCAGACAAACCTTTATCCAAACCATCCTGAAGAAACTGAAGAATCCTAGGAATTCTAAAAGAATGCCAAGAATAACCATGAGTGGAACATCATGAAATATAGGTTTTCCAAACATTGTGATATATTTTCCTTGAAACAGGCTTACGAGCCTGTATCATAGTGTTAATCACAGTGTCAGAGAAACCTCTATGACTAAGGACTAAGCGTTCAATTTCCATGCCTTCAAATTTAGAGATTTGAAATCCGGATGGAAAAAACGGACCTTGAGACAGAAGGTCTGGTCTTAAAGGAAGTAACCAAGGTTGGCAACTTGACATTTGGACAAGATCTGTACCTGTGAGGCCATGCTGGTGCTATCAGAAACACATAAGATTGTTCCATTATGATCTTTGAGATCCCTCTTGGAAGAAGAACCAGAGGCGGAAAAATTTAAACAGGTTGGTAAAATCAAGGAACTGCTAGAGCATCCATCAATTCTGCCTGAGGATCCCTGGACTTGGAGAGGTACCTGGGAAGTTTCTTGCTTAGACAAGATCTATGTCTAGAAGACCCAACATCTGTGCAATCTGATAGAATACATCTGGAAGGAGAGACCACTCCCGCGGATGTAGAGTCTGATGGCTGAGATAATCCTCTTCTCAATTGTCTTCACCTGTTATATGAATCGCAGTGAGTTGGATTCTGCCCAAGAAAATATTAGAGATACTTCTTTCATTACTAGGGGACTGCAAATCACCCTTGATGATTGACATATACAATTCTCTCTTTAATTGTCATATCCATTGTTATTTAACAACATATAAGACTCTTATCTTCTAATACTCATATGAATAATTTCTTGTATGCCTTTAAGGGGAGGTACCACTAACCTCTTAACTGGTATAAAGGTTCATCTCATCTTCTAATCAGAGCTTGGTATTGATACTTTCCCAGAAGTATTACTTTCCCCTGAGCCATTGAACTTAAAACTCCAGGAATTCTATTCCGCTTACTGCTGCAAAAAAACAGACTCCATTACTTCCAACTCTGCTACAGCTAACCGAGAATCTCGTCTGAAGCTTTCATCTGTCACAGTGACGTCACTCGCCGACATCCGAACTCGACACAGAACACCGGTGAGTCCATTTGCTTCTAGACGGATCATTCAGCTCTCCCCAGCAAGGTATGATTTTGGGACTTATGTGTTAATGCTTGCATTTAGGATCCACATCATCCGTGAACAGCTTGCCCGTGACTTGTTGCGTGTCGCCAAAACTACTTTCCACTACAAACACCTACTGCTCTGTTTACACAGATTTACATCACAGTAAGAATTTATGATTTGAGCTTTATAAACAAACGTATGTCATATTATAACAAACTGTGTTACTCATATATGCCACTGCCGTATCATGAATGTTGCCACCTATACAGCCATAGAGGTCTAGTATAGAGTAACACCTAAATTAAGGGAGTGTTTCTGCTTCATATGTTATATATAATTCTAACATAACTCAATCTATATGTGCCAGTAAGCAGGAGTACTACCACACTTCTTTAACTACATTGGGGTTCTACTTACCCAAACTATATAAAAAACACCAAATCTACAGTTGCGGTTCACAATCCTAATTGGAAGTGTATGATTTTGGGACTTATGTATTAATGCTTGCATTTAGGATCCACATCATCCATGAACAGCTTGCCCGTGACTTGTTGCGTGTCGCCAAAACTACTTTCCACTACAAACACCTACTGCTCTGTTTACACAGATTTACATCACAGTAAGCATTTATGATTTGAGCTTTATAAACAAACGTATGCCATATTATATCTAACGGTGTATCTCATATAAGCCTCTGCCGTATCATGAATGTTGCCACCTATACAGCCATAGAGGTCTAGTATAGAGTAACACCTAAATTAAGGGAGTGTTTCTGCTTCATATGTTATATATAATTCTAACATAACTCAATCTATATGTGCCAGTAAGCAGGAGTACTACCACACTTCTTTAACTACATTGGGGTTCTACTTACCCAAACTATATAAAAAACACCAAATCTACAGTTGCGGTTCACAATCCTAATTGGAAGTGTATCTATCTCTTTCAGGGTATACAGAAATCAATATAACATATTCTAACCAACCACTGACATTAATAGAGCCCAAGCCTGAAGAGCTCTTAAAATAGCACAGAGTTCTAAGATATTGATTGGTAACCTCGCCTCTTGAGAATTCCAAACTCCTTGTGCTGTCAGAGACCTCCAAACAGCTCCCCAACCTGTGAGACTTGGATCTGTTGTGATCACAGTCCAGGTAGGACAAACAAAGGAGGCCACTTGAACAATAAGGTGATGGTTTAACCATCAAGTTAGAGAGAGTTGAGTGTTGGGATTTAAGTATATCAGTTGTGATATCTGAGTATAATCCCTGCACCATTAGTGCAACATGCAAAGCTGTAGAGGTCTCATAAGAAAACGTGCAAAAGGTATGGCGTCCGATGCTGCAATCATGAGACCTAAATCTTCTATGCACTTAGCCACTGAAGGGAATGATAGAGACTGAAGGTTTAGACAAGCTGAAACCAATCTCAAACGTCTCTTTTCTGTTAGGGATAGAGTCATGGACACTGAATCTATCTGGGAACCTAAAAAGGTGACCTTTGTCTGAGGAATCAAGAAACTCTTTGGTAAATTGATCCTCCAACCATGTTTTTGAAGAAACAAGAGAAGTTGTTTTGTGTGAAATTCTGCAAAATGAAAAGATTGAGCTTGTACCAAGATGTCGTCCAAATAAGGAAACACTGCAATACCCTGCTCTCTGATTACAGATAGAAGAGCACCTAGAAGTATTGAGAATATTCTTGGTGCTGTTGCAAGGAAAAATGGAAGATTGACAAATTGGTAATGCTTGTTTAGAAAAGAGAATCTCAGAAATCGATAGTGATCTGGATGAATCGGAATGTGAAGGTAAGTCTCCTATAAGTCTATTGTGGACATGAAGTGACTTTGCTGAACGTAAGGCAGAATAGTCCTTATAGTCACCATCTTGAAAGTTGGGACTAAAACGATTTAAAGTTTTCAGATCCAAAATTTGTCTCTCTCTATCTCCCCCCCCTCTCTCTTTATCTCCCCCCTCTCTCTATCTCCCCCCTCTCTCTCTATCTCCCCCTCTCTCTCTATCTCCCCCTCTCTCTCTATCTCCCCCTCTCTCTCTATCTCCCCCTCTCTCTCTATCTCCCCCTCTCTCTCTATCTCCCCCTCTCTCTCTATCTCCCCCTCTCTCTCTATCTCCCCCTCTCTCTCTATCTCCCTCCTCTCTCTATCTCCCCTCTCTCTATCCCCCCTCTCTCTATCCCCCCTCTCTCTATCCCCCCTCTCTCTATCTCCCCCTCTCTATCTCCCCCTCTATATCTCCCCCCTCTCTCTCTCTCCCCCCCTCTCTCTATCTCCCCCCCTCTCTCTATCTCCCCCTCTCTCTCTCTATCTCCACCTCTCTCTCTATCTCCCCCTCTCTCTCTATCTCCCTCCTCTCTCTATCTCCCCCTCTCTCTCTATCTCCCCCTCTCTCTCTATCTCCCTCCTCTCTCTATCTCCCCTCTCTCTATCCCCCCTCTCTCTATCCCCCCTCTCTCTATCCCCCCTCTCTCTATCTCCCCCTCTCTATCTCCCCCTCTATATCTCCCCCCTCTCTCTCTCTCCCCCCTCTCTCCCCCTCTCTCTTCTCCCTCTCTCTCTCTCCCCCCTCTCTCTCCCCCCCTCTCTCTCTCCCCCTCTCTCTCTCTCCCCCCTCTCTCTCCCCCCTCTCTCTCCCCCTCTCTCTCTCCCCCTCTCTCTATCTCCCCCCCTCTCTAACTCCCCCCTCTCTCTAACTCCCCCCTCTCTCTATCTACCCCCCTCTCTCTCCCCCCTCTCTCTATCTCCCCCCTCTCTCTCTCACCCTTCTCTCTCTATCTCCCCCCTCTCTTTCTCCCCCTCTCTCTCCCCCCTCTCTCCCCCTCTCTTCTTTTGCTCTCTCTCCCCCTTTTCTTTTGCTCTCTCTTTTCCCCTCTCTTTTGCTCTCTCTCTTTCCCCCTCTTATTTTCTCTCTCCCCCTCTATTTTGCTCTCTCTCCCCCCTCTCTTGCTCTTTACCCTCTCTTATCCTATCTTTAGCTCTTTCCCATCACTTTTGTTCTATCCCCTTCTTTCTATCTCTCCCCCCTCTCTATCTCTCTCCCCTATATCTCACGTGTGCGACCACGCCCGGCTCCGCCCCTGTCACACCCAGCTCCGCCCCTGTCATGCCCAGTCACCCCCCCCCCCCGCTCACGTCCGGTCATGCCCACTTCTGCCCGCACTGGCTGCAAACAGCAGATCAGGTAGGAACTCTAAGGCCAGGTGTGTTTGTCCTCGTGCTGTCTCTACTGTGCATGACTGCTTCAGACAAACACACTTGGCCTTTTATATAATAGGATTACTAGCTCAAAAAAAACAACCTGTATGTTTCACAGACTCTACCATGACAAACATTTAGCCACTAATTAAAGTTGCTAAAAAAGAGCACTGAATTATTGACTCAAGGGATGTATACAAATAATATACAACAACTTTACTTAAAGGGCCATAATACCCAAATGTTTAAACACTTGAAAGTGATGCAGCATAGCTGTAAAAATCTGACTAGAAAATATCACCAGAACATCTCTAGGTAAAAAAGAAAGATATTTTACCTCAAACGTTTCTCAGTAGCCACATCCATTGTAAAGGATTTCTAAGCAGCATATTAGTATGTCTGTCCCAGGACAGTGGAAGGGGCGAGCTTACGTGCACTCTCATCTTATTTCCCTATTCAGTTTAAAGGAAGTTTGCTATGAAATCTCATGAGAGTTAAGTGAAATCTCATGAGATCACAGTAAAAGAGTTCATGACCTCAGCAATGCTGATGCTGATTGGCTGCTGTTCATTTAATTTATTATTTTTTTTACCTGCAGCTGGGCTGCAGCTGAGTATAACTTTTTACACAGAACTTACTCTGCTGAGCTGAGGAAATTGTGAGGTAAAATATCTTCCTTTTTTACATAGAGATGCTCAGGTGATATTTTCCTGTCAGCTTTTTACAGTTATACTGCATCAGTTTAAAGTGATTTAGCATATGAGTATTATGTCCCTTTAAAAAGTGCCCAATTCATAGCTGAGAGTGTTATATATAATTAAAGTATATACTTACCATGACACACATTCACATATAGCAGACAGCCAAACCAGTACTTAAACATATCAGCAGAGGTAATGGTACAAGAATATATTGTGGATCTATAAAGGGAGGCAGCAGATGAATCCCTGCAACCAATTTACAGAGTGACTTATGAAAATTTTTCCCATAGGCGAAAACATGGTATCATCAGGCAATACTCGCTTCACATTCCTCAGACAAACACTACACTTAGAGAGGAACTGGGCTTCAATATGCTTAGAAGTGCTTTTCACTGAAGAAATCAAACACATCATGCTTCACCATCTCCTAAGGAGGCAAAGTTTTTAAAACTGAGGTATGAGTGAGGCGTATTTATAGGCATTTGAGGTTTGGGAAACTTTGCCCCCTCCTGGTAGGAATGTATATCCCATCAGTAAACTAGCTTGTGGACTCTCGCCACCTATATGAAAGAAAGAGATTGTGAGGGAGAGGTAGAGATTGTGAGTAATACAGGAAGGGTAAAGGAGTGGGGGACAGAGAGAGATAGGGAAGAAGAGGTATAAAGGGAAATAGGGAGGTAGAGAAAGAAATAGGGAGGAAGAGTGATGGGGATGGAGAAATAGGAGAACCCCCCCATATATGTAAATATCACATACTTTCATGTAGAGAGAGAGAAATATGGTTGTAAAGGTAAAGAGATAGAGGAGGGTGAAAGGGAGGGAGAAGTAGAGTGAGAGGAAAAGGTAGGGAGAGGTGAGAGAGGGAGTAGGGAGAGAGAGATATAGGGAGAGAGAGAGAGTAAGAGAGGAGGCAATAGAGAAATATAGAGGGAGAGGTAGAGAAAGATATAAAGGGAGAGGTAGAGTAGAGAAAGAAAGAGGGTGGGAGTAAGAAAGAGAAATATAGGAAGGAAGTTGTAGAAAGAGAGAAAGATAGGGAGGGTGAGGTAGCAAGAAGGGTAGAGATCAGGAGGGAGAGGTAGAGAGTTGGCAAGAGGTAGGCAGGTAATGTTAGAGACAGAGTTATAGATAGGCAAGGATAGTTTTTTTATTTTTTTATTTTTTATTAAGGTTTAATTTCAGGCATACATACAAGTATATGTCATTAGAAAATACAAAGAATAATTGTTTACTTATTTATATGACATGTTATGGAAATTTAGGATTATATATAATTTGCCTATCAAAACTGTATACCTTCTGGATGATATCTGAGGCCACTCTTGGAACTCCTAGTAATGTAGAGGGTACCAATCTACAGGAAGTAGTCCCAAATAAAAGGAGACCACTCTTGGATCTCAATTGGCGAACCTCCATTTTTTTTTTTTTTTTGTTATCTATATAATATAGGTAGTAAACATTTAAAATAATAACAAAATTTGTCCACACCAATTTTTCAAAACAGAACACAAACTGGAAGCTATTGTGTCCTACATTAACTGCAAGTCAGCATATACTATGCAAATACGCCCAAGTATCCGAAGCCAACATGGCATTGAATACTATTTATAGATGATAGAGAATAAAAGAGAAAAAAAGATCTATATGGGATCCCACCATGTCATAGGTAACCACATAATACACAAGCCAAAATAGGTATAGAAGGGTGGTGCCTATGTTAAGAGTCATCACGTCTGCAAAAATTATTTCTATAGTGACAATGTAATATAGTGTAAACAAGGAGAGGAAACTCACCTATCCACGTAATTAATCTGGTGTAAATTGGGGAGAACTATTAGTTTACTTTAATTCTATGTTCTCACATCTTTGGCCGCTAATGGCGAGAACTGGAGATTAGGGAAAATTCCTGCCCAATGGCTTAGTTGAAAGTAGATTACCTTTTTAAATTATGTCCAAGCATGTTGTCCAAGTAAATACCAAGTTAATTATATAGAAAAAGTAAGGGGGCTTAAAGAGGCACAAACATATAAACCTATATTAATATAAAAGGAGATGTATAAAGTCTAACAACACTAGTGTACCTAAATATAATTAGTTGTATTTGAGGTGTGAGATTATATTAAGACTAGCGTGTTGAAGCTTGCAATTATCTCTATAAGCTGTAGGTTGGAGCCTTACGTGAAACTGTGTCAGGGTGCCAGGAATCAGACAGAGACAAGAAGTGCAAAAATAATCACACATTTATTAATAGCAAAAAGTATTAAAAAGTCCACAAGTCAAAAAACAACCCAGGAATCAAAACCAGAACTGGTAGTCAGACGAGCCGAGTCAGGAGCCAAAGCAAATAGTCAGACGAGCCGGAATCAGGAACAAAGAGAACAGCAGAATCAGGAACAAGCTAGGGATCAGGAACCAGGAGAGACGTCAGACAGCCAGGTAATACACAGGATCTCTCACAAACAGGTCTGAGACAACGCAAGGGAAAAGCATACTGAACAGAGGCCCTTTAAATAATAAGTGATGACATCACAATTCTGAGACTGCATCCTGTCTCACAAGGATGATGTACACCAGTCTGGCCATAAAAGGAAGTGCAGGAAATGAGCAGCATCACACAGTATGCACCAGAGTCAGGAAGACCCCTCCCCTACGGGAGGACAAAAGGCTTATTGGGGAAACGGGCATGGAAGGCACGGAGGAGGGCGGGAGCATGAACATAAGAGGAGGGAACCCATGAACGCTTCCCTGGACCGTAGCCCCTCCAGTGAACCAAATACAGTACGCGGCCCCTGGACATACGAGAGTCAATAATGCTGCTGACCTCATACTCCTCATGGTTCTCAACAAAGATAGGGCGGGTACGAGGCAACACAGTGGTAAACCGATTAGAAACCAATGGTTTCAAGAGGGAGACATGAAAAACATTGGAGATGCGCATTGCAGGAGGAAGGTCAAGACCGTAGGCAACAAGATTAACCCGTCTGAGTATTCGAAAAGGACCAACATAACAGGGAGCCAGTTTATTGGAAGGCAAGTTGTGGGAGGACAGCCAAACTCTCTCACCAACCTGGTAGGAAGCCGCGGGCAGATGCCTACGATCAGCCTGGAACTTTTGGCGCTGCATAGAACGATGAAGGCAATCCTGAATCTGCACCCACGTGGAACGGAGTTGCCGGAGATGCTCCTCCAAAGCCGGAATACCCTGAGACATGAATGAATTGGGCAACAAGGATGGTTAAAACCCATAATTCGCCATGAACGGGGATAACTTGGAGGAAGCATTAATAGCACTATTACGAGCAAACTCTGCCCAAGGTAACAGTTCAGACCAATTATTGTGGTGATCTGAGACAGCAACGGAGGAACTGTTCCAGAGCTTGATTAGACCATTCTGCAGCCCCATTGGATTGAGGGTGATATGCCAAGGAGAAGGAAAGCTGGATCCCCATTTGAGCACAAAAGGAAGGACAAAATCTGGAGACAAACTGGCTACCCCGGTCCGACACTATCTCCTTGGGTAACCCATGTAAAGGAAGACCTCCCAGGCAAAAATTGAAGCAAGCTCCTGAGCGGTAGGCAACCTCTTCAAGGGAATGCAATGTGACATTTTACAAAAATGGTCAACCACCATAAGGATAACAGTATTGCCATTGGAAACAGGGAGCTCGACAATGAAGTCCATGGAAAGATGTGTCCAAGGACGCTCACCATTAGCAATAGGTTGAAGAAGACCCACAGGAAGATGTCGAGGAGTCTTATTCTGTGCACAAACTAAGCAGGGGGCAACATATGCAGCAACATCAGAACGAAGACCTGGCCACCAGAATTGTCGAGTGACAGACCAAATCATTTGGTTCTTGCCTTGGTGATCTGCGTCTTTAGGATAGTGGTAAGTGCGCAAAAGTTTAGTTCGAAGATTCTCAGGAACAAAACACTATGTTTCTCAGGAGGTGCATTGGTTAGTGCAGCCAGGATCTCCTCCCCCAAGGGAGAAGTCAAATTAGTATGTATGGTAGCCAAAAAATGGTCAGGAGGTATAACTGGAGTAGGTACAGACTTCTCCTTGGACAGAGGAGAAAATTGTCGAGAGAGGGCATCAGCCCTAACATTCTTACTACCAGGCAGGTAGGAGACCACATAATTAAACCGAGACAAAAATAGTGCCCATCTGGCCTGTCGGGCGACAAACGTTTTGCTTCACACTAGTACCCTCGAGAAGATGCCTCCATTCCTTGAGTGCCAAAATTATGGCCAGTAATTCCCTGTCGCCAATTTCATAATTGCACTCCATTGGAGACAATTTCTTAGAGAAGAAACCACACGGATACAAGGAACCATCATGTGTAGGACGTTGAGACAAGAGGGCACCGACTCCAGTCTCAGACGCATCGACCTCAAGAATGAAAGGCAGGACAGGGTTAGGATGATCCAGAACTGGAGCGGCAGCAAAGGCAGTCTTAAGACTATCAAAGGCCTTAATGGCAGTAGGTGACCAATAGAGTGGATCATTCTCTTTACGGGTCATGTCTGTGATAGGTTTGACCAAGGAAGAAAAGTTTTTAATAAACTTTCTATAGTAATTGGTGAACCCCAAAAAACGTTGAATAGACCGAAGACCAACTGGGCGAGGCCACTGCAGAACTGAAGATAACTTGTCAGGATCCATGGAGAACCCTGCAATGGAGATAACATAACCTAGGAAGGTTATTTGAGTCTGATGGAACTCACATTTCTCGAGTTTACAAGACAGGCCGTTCTCATGTAGTCTCTGAAGAACCCGTGTAACATCAGAACGATGAGCCTCAAGTGTGGGTGAGTGTATGAGGATGTCGTCTAAGTACACCACAACACACTGTTGCAACATATCTTGTAGGACATCATTAATAAATTCCTGGAAAACAGCAGGAGCATTACATAGGCCAAAGGGCATTACAAGATACTCATAATGCTCGCTCCTGCTGTTAAATGCTAATTTCCATTTGTGGCCCTCCTTGATCCTAACGAGATTGTATTCTCCTCTCAAATCAAGTTTAGTAAAGACCTTAGCTCCCTTGAGGTGGTCAAAGAGTTCCGTAATGAGCGGAATAGGGTAAGCATTCCTAATGGTAAGATGATTAAGACCCCTATAATCGATGCATGGTCTTAACTCGCCACCCTTTTTCTTCACAAAGAAGAAGCCAGCCCCTGCAGGAGAGCAGGATTTGCGGATGATCCCCCGCGACAGAGCGTTGGCAACATACTCCTCCATAGCACAATTCTCCGCAACAGACAGAGGGTAAACCCGACCCCGAGGAGGAATGGCTCTGGGTTGCAGGTCTATGGCACAATCATAAGACCGGTGAGGAGGCAACATACCGGCACGCACCTTGTCAAAAACGTCTAGGAAGTCTCGGTACTCCTCTGGCAATTGAGATACCGAAGACATGCACAGACTTTAACTTGTTTCCGAAGACAAGTGGAAATACATTGCAGAGACCACAACAAAATTTCGGACCTGCGCCAGTCAAGACTGGGATTGTGCTTTTGGAGCCAGGGATAATCCAGAATAACCGGAACTGGAGGGTTTCAAAATGGAGAGCCCCAACAGCCATGGATAACGGAGCAGTTTTGTGAGTAACGAGTGCAGGCTGAAGGGGCCTGCCATCAATGGCCTCAATAGCAAGCGGAATGGACCGAGGCAAAACAGGAATGGAGTGCTTTGCTACAAAAGCACTGTCAATGAAATAGCCTGCAGCACCTGAGTCAACAAGAGCCTGGGTGACTATGGAGGAGTCCACCCAGGAAAGGACAACCGTGACCAAAGGTTTCTCCTTTAGCAGTTCCAGGGACGAGGATAAACCACCCAAGGTCTGCCCCTGACAGGACCTTAGGTGTGAGCATTTCCCGGCCGTGTAGGACAAGACTTCAAAAGGTGGCCCTTTAACCCACAATAGAGGCAGAGCCCCTCCCTCCTCCTAAAGGCCCTCTCCTCCACGGAGAGACGCGTGAATCCCAACTGCATCGGTTTAGCAGTACCTGGTGACTCGGGACCAGGAGGCATGGGAGGAGAGGGAGGCATGGATGGGGACGAACATGTAGGAGACAATGGAACAGGATGCTTCCACAAGCGCTCCTTGAAAGAGGGCCTCTCACTTAGTCTGATGTCAATTAGGATCAAAAAAGACACCAATGCCTCCAGATCTTCTGGTAAATCTCTGGCAGCAACTTCGTCCTTAATCGCATCAGAGAGCCCATGAAAGAAGGCAACAAGGGTTCATTGTTCCAACCTACCTCTGTGGCAAGTGTACAGAACTCATTGGCATACTGAGCAACAGATCTTGTACCTTGCTGAATGAACATGAGTCGTTAAGCAGCAGAGAAGGAGCGAGCCGGAAAATCAAATACCCTTCAAGAGGAGGCCACAAATTCAGGGTAATTTAAAATCACAGGTTTATTAGCCTCCCACAAGGGATTAGCCCAGGCAAGAGCTGTGTCAGAGAGTAACGAGATGAGAAATCCCACCTTAGCTCTGTCAGAGGGAAACGCCTGAGGTAACATCTCAAAGTAAATGCCCACCTGGTTCAAAAACCCTCTGCACTGATTAGGATCACCTCCATATCGCTGAGGTAGAGGTGCAGAACCGGACATGCTCCTGGTAGGACTAGGTGCAGCAGCGAAAACAGGAGCAGCCATAACTTGCGGGACACTTTGGTCCAAATGTGCAGGGCAAGTCAGCAGGGTTTGCAGGGATAGTGCAAATTGATCCAAACGGTGATCCTGTTCATCCATCCTGACAATTATGGCTGGTAAAGGTGGATTATTAGCACCATCAGGATTCATGGCCCTTGCGTAATGTCAGGGTGCCAGGAATCAGACTGAGACAAGAAGTGCAAAAATAATCACACCTTTATTAATAGTAAAAAATAATAAAAAGTCCACAAGTCAAATAACAAGCAAGGAATCAAAACCAGAACTGGTAGTCAGACGAGCTGAGTCAGGAGCCAAAGCGAATAGTCAGACGAGCCGGAATCAGGAACAAGTAGAACAGCAGAGTCAGGAACAAGCCAGGGATCAGGAACCAGGAGGGATGTCAGACAGCCAGGTAATACACAGGAGCTCTCACAAACAGGTCTGAGACAACACAAGGGCAAAACATACTGATCAGAGGCCCTTTAAATAATAAGTGATGACATCACAATTCTGAGACTGCTTCCTGTCTCACACGGATGATGTACACCAGTCTGGCCATACAAGGAAGTGCAGGAAATGAGCAGCATCACACAGTATGCACCAGAGTCAGGACGAGAGGTGAGTAAAATGGCTGCCAGCAGCACATGGCAAACAGATCAGGGAAAAAACCCTGACAAACTGTTGGTGCAGAGGTAAATTCCCATAGTACTAGATAAAAATGTCAGGTCAGTGACTGTCATAGAATCTTGTGTCAGCAGTGTATTGCTCAAAATTTATGCTAACCCAACTTCAAGGTTTAACTGGAGGCCTGGCATACAATCATACTTTAAGTAAATGCTATCTGAAGTAATATTAGGTGTATTTGTATCAACAAAGTTTAGCAAAATAGTGAGCCAATATTAAGAGTAATATATGATATGACATGTGGGTCCACCAGACATAGAAGCAACAAAAAATATATATAGAATCCTATAAAAACATATGTTTACATACTGACAGTGATAGGTTAGAAGGTACCAGTGACATTCAATAGTGCACATTAAATTGAAAATATATAACTTGTAACATTGAAAGGCATACGTATATGTATAGAACTCAAAATACTAGAGATGCAAACATTATAGGTATTCAGCTCACAGGAGTGTGACATATGAATAGAGACAACCGAACTGTTCATAGAGATAGTTCCTTAAACAACTATCTGCCCAAGTGCTATCTTGCCCAAGTTCTCTTTAGTGATCCCACTCACAGAGGATAGTTAGTCGACACCTATTTTATTTAGGATAGTTCTCACCAAGATGCTTTCAGGAGTAATGCCATGGGGAACAGCTACAGAATTATACTTGCTGTTGTACATGCAATCTGTCGCCTGCAATGGACGGCCCAAAATCCAATTTCCTGCATTCTGCTGTGACATATGCAAGACTGTCAGACAAAGGAGAGAGTTCTTTGATCTAGACTTTGCTTGGAGTTCTTCCTCCCATGTAGGCTTGTCAGTTTCCATTTTTTCCCACAGGTAAGATACTACAGAGGGTGCTCTCATGTAGGCAGTTGGTGCAGCAAGGGATGTCATCTGCACAATAGGGTCTGGTGGCGTAGTAAATACAGTCTCCGGGAATAGTTCACATGTCTCCTCTGTTTGCATCACCTTATCACTTTGCAGTGTTGTGGAGTGACCGTCTCATAGTAGACCTTCCATTGTTTCTGTTGGTAGCGAAGGGGGTCTCTCCCCCCCCCAAACATAGCATACCCCAACTTGTCAAAGTGGGACTGTAGTAGATGCCTCATCTCAGTCTCCCATGTGTGCAACTCTATCTTATGTTTGAATCAGTCAGCTTGGTAGGCTATATGCTATAAGTTGTAGCACTATGAGTGCTGCGTAACAACAGGGCCAAAGGTACCCTGCCGGGGGGGCATGATGTAGGCCGAGGTCTTGTAACAGCTCCAAGCGCCAATGCCAGCAGCAATTCTTGCAAAACTAGGTAAAATAGATGCAGTGTCTAAAGTGTAAGTCAGCTCTAGTAGAATATTATACAAATCATTCTGCCTTAAAGGTGAATTTCTGAATTTATTAGAAAACAACTGTAGCAGCATGCAGCTATGCGACCAATCATGGCCGCTGCCTGGAAGTTCCCCCAGGTTAGGATTTTTAGAGAGTCAGAGATAGGCAAGGAGAGTCAGAGAGAGATATATTCATGAAGATTTAGAGAGAGATATGGAGGGAGAGGTAGAGAGGAAGAGAGGAAGAGAGGAAGAGAGGAAGAGAGAGAGAGAGATAGGGAGGTAGAAAGTGAGAGTAAGAGATAGGTAGGGAGAGTTAAAGAGAGAGTGAGAGATAGGGAGGGGTAAGATAAGTAAGAGGAAACAGAAGAAGGAAGAGAAGAGGACGTGGGTAATTTTACCTCATGCTCTGATTCAGGGGCTCTGTGTTTCAGCTCCCTGAATGCTTTGACTACATTTCCATCAACAGATCAACATTGCTGGTCCTAGATCAGTCTGAACATAATTAGTGGTTACAAACTACCACTCCTAAAGTAGAATAGGAGGGTGAAGGAGGAGTCTGCTGTTCAGATGTGTCTTTATCTGGATGCCGACCCAAGGCCATGAGCAGTATGCCGTTGTGAGGCCTATTGAGAAATCTGACTCTGATGGAGGGCCACAACAAAATGAACAAACGGCTGCATATGGCCCATTAGCTAATTGCTGGTTGTTACTGCAAGGTAGCTAATCTAAGATATATAGTAAATATGCTTCTTTGATTTAATTTCTTAGGAAAAAAATAGGAAATGAATAGACAAGAAATCCTACATGAATGCCTAGAAGTTAAGTTCATAATCAAATGTTAAGAAGTAAGGAAATTCCCAACTTAAACTGCCCCTGCCCTGGGTGCTTTGCATGACATCATAAATGACATCACTAGTGACATCACTTATGACATCATCAATGGCATCAGTAATGACATAACCCATGACATCATCCTACAGATGAGAGAAATTATCTTTTTTTAAATCATCAATGACATTACTAGTGACATCACCTATGACATCATCAATGGTATCAGTAGTGAGATAACTCATGCCAAAATCCTACACATTACAAAAATGTGAAATACAGGAAAACATGTATTTCAATGTATGTTAGATAACACTGTGCAATATTGTTTATGACATGACATATAATGTACAGCAATGTGTATCAATGTAGCAAGATATTTAGTATGTTGTTTGTATTGACTTCTTAGATTGTGTGAAATGTGTTAACTGTGTAAGGACAAATTATGTATGATAGGTGTAAGAGGGTTAGGAGGATGCTCTATGTTAAGGAACAGGAGAAAAATGCTGTGGGAAGTAGGGTGATCTTAAAGGGACACTGAACCCAATTTTGTTCTTTCATGATTCAGATAGAGCATGCAATTTTAAGCAACGTTCTAATTTACTCCTATTATCACTTTTTATACGTTCACTTGCTATCTTTATTTGAAAAGCAAAAATGTAAGTTTAGAAGCTGGCCCATTTTTGGTTCACAACCTGGGTTGTGCTTGCTGATTGGTGGCTAAATCTACCCACCATTAAACAGGTGCTGTCCAGGGTTCTGAACCAAACATTGGCTGGATACTTAGATTAGATGCCTTCTTTTTTAAATTAAGATAGCAAGAGAACGAAGAAAAATTGATAATAGGAGTAAATTAGAAAATTGCTTAAAATTGCATGCTCTATCGGAATCATGAAAGAAAAAAATGTGGGTTTAGTATCCCTTTAAGAAAACTAAACAAGGGATGTTGTGCAAGGAAATTCAAGAGGACAAAAGAGGAATGTGTGCTTGAGAAATAAGGGCAAGAAAGTGTAAAGGATGTATATCTCAGATCGGTTTGAGGATGAGAAGACTAATGTGCATAAGAGAGAAAGATGAGAGGGTGAGAAAGACAACATGATTAATGGAAAGGATGAGAATGACATTGTATGAGAAAAAGAAGGAGGAAGGGATAAAAACAGACTAGTGTGGGAAGGGTAAGTCAGCAGATTACAGGTACATAAAATGCTTGTGTATACAGATGAGGCTAGGGTGAGGAAAACAGAGTTAAAAAGCAGGAAGAAATTGCTGTGTATTGTGGTGGCTGTTAGTGAGTTATACTTTTATAAAATATGATTTTTTTCTGATTTTAAGAATGATTTGATGGGTTATGTCATTACTGATGTAATTGATGTCACTAGTGATGTAATTGATGATTTAGAAAATATAATTTCTTTCTGTAGGATGATGTTATGGGTAATGTCACTAGTGATGCCACTAATGATGTCATAATTGATGTCACTAGTGATGTCATTGATGATTTTAAAAAAAAATCTCTGATCTGTAGGATGATGTCATAGGTGATGTCACTATTGATGTCATTGACAATGTCATCAACAATTTCATGCATGATGTAAACAATGATGTAATTGATTATGTCATGTAAAGCACCAAGGGCGGGGGCAGTTTAAGTTGGGAATTTCTTTGCTTTGTAACGTTTGATTATGAGCTTAAACTCTAGGGATTAACGTAAATGTTTTGCCCCGGGAGCGAAATCACTAAATAGCGCGCCACTAGTAATCTGGCCCAGAAGTTGCAAAAAACTTATTAGTCAGAATCATAAGTGTGGAACAAGTTGTTCTAAAGATAAAAGAGAAGTTACATAAAGCAGCCAGCAGATGGCAGTGAAGTATCAAAAACAGATATCAAACAAAACCAATTTACAATTTATTTACAACCTTCTACACTTGTTCTCCCCTCCTGTTTTATACTCTCGTGTTTTTGCATTACACTTACATTTACATTACATTTAGAATAAAATACAAAGTAGGGTATATTTTGTCTCATATCCCTAGATAATACTCACCAGTAAGTGACTCAAAACATTGTGCTGCCTTGGTTCAAGAATGAAAAGAGGCCCCCAATGTTTTTCCAAGAAAGTTGGCAAGCCTAAATAGGGCCCATCAGCATGGTGTCAGTATGCTCTTATGGGAAATGTCAGCTAGCTATACCCAACCAGGGTGCAGCGAGCTGAAATTTCCCATAAGAGCATACTGACACCAAGCTGATGGGCCCTATTTAAGCTTGCCAACTTTCTTGTAAGAAAAATACCAACCATGCTCATTAGCGTACATTTGCATACATAATTATATGCAGCATAACAAAAAAATAAATCTCCAAGAACTGACTTTAAATAATTATTTGTTTAGAATTACAGCTGTCATGGCAGCACTAACACTTGTTGAGAGACATTCCTCATTTTAAAACAACACTTTGGGCTAGATTACAAGTGAAGCGCTATTTAATGTGCGCCCGTATAGTGGCAAATCTGCCCGTTTACGTGTGCACATTAAAAAAAACAGTCATTACAAGTGCCTGGTTAATGCTACCACAAGCTTGCGGTAAAACTTTCCACTAAGCAAAATTAACTAGTGGCCAGACCTCTGGTTAATTGAAAAAATGTCCCAAAATTGATCCCCAAATAAAGTTTGTTTATAAAAAAAAAAATATGAGCATCTTTTTAAAAAAAATTAAAATAATAATAATAATAACTGCACGAAGATCCTAAATCTTCTGAGTTAAAATAAATGTGTCACTTTCTTAATATTCCAACTGTGAGCAGGTTTTTCTCTATATTTATTTTCATTCCTTGGCCTTGAACTTTAAATCTTCCTCCTCTCCTTCACGTTGGTGAAAGTTTTTTTTAGGTGAGCCAAAGAAATGCCAAATGGCCACACCCTGTTTATACGGCATTCCTACTGCAAACCGTAACTATTGCATGTGATTCTGCCACTGGAATATAGATTAGATATTCTTGAGATCGATTGAAACAAGAAATGCATACAGAGGAACTGGTTTCACTACAGTTAATGGGTAACTAAACACCAAAAAAATGCTAGATGTGATGGATTCCAAGAAAGAAAGAAATAGGCTGAGAATAATATGCAGATTTTTTTTATTATATTAGTTGTTTAAACCCTAGACTGCAAAGGACAACACAATGTCATCCTTCCCACAAAGCCCAGACTGTCGAGGATGTCATTATATCCCCGCAAAGTAAACCAGGTTCTCTCTGTTGAGTCAGGGAATTCCAAGTTGTAAGTCGGGAATTTTGAAAGCCTATATATCAGTCCCCAGACCACTTACAATCATAAAAGACCTCTCATTTCAATTAATGAATCACATATCCCAGTAAGATACTGGTGATTGCTATACAAATGGCAATATGCTGTACCAAGACGTAAAGTGCGGTTTACTTAAAGGGAAGGGTGGCTTTATCTGCTTCCGTGTTGGTGCTAAAGAGACAAGTAGCCCCTCATTTGAAAGGTTATAATCCCCTCTTTCAAATAAGGCCCAAACAACCAAAAACAGCTCTATTGCATGGATGTGAAATGGCTTAGCATTGAAGGAAATATTCAAGAAATAAGTAAAAAGTTTTAGTTTCTATGAATTAATGGGTGGCATTCTGCATCATATTTTGAATTGTTTTGATTTTAACAGCAAATATACTGTATGTATTGATATACTCTAAATGTTACATACACCTTCCAACTGTCCCTATTTGAGAGGGACAGTCCCTGATTCTGAGCTGTGTCCTGCTGCCCCTCTAAGACAGCAATATATCCCTATTAGCAGAATTTTTTTAGACCCGCCAACCAGGGGCGAAACTACAGGGGGCGCAGAGGTTGCAATTGCGACTGGGCCCCCAAGGGTGGGGGCCAGCTTCAAAAAAGAATTATTATTTTTTTTAATAAAAAACGTTGACCTGCCACTGCCTGCACTGATATCATGTGTATGACATGATGCTTCACTAGTGTCTCTGACTACAGGGGTTAGTCTTTCTGTTTTACCCATTGGTGTTTATGCATGCGTGTGTGTGTGTATGTTTGTGGAACCAGCAAATTACAGACCTTGTTACTACAGGATGGGTATTATTCAGTGTCCAAATTTCGATCTACAGATATATATTTTTTAGTGAACTTGGATAAATGAGCTTCTACCAATACATTCAAAGACTTGCCAGCATAGGGAGAAATCATCAGTTTATCTTTCTGAGCATACATTGTAAAGTAAGTGTCTCTCCTAAATTATATTAGTGAACTCCCGCTAATGGAATACACAAAATTTTTCACAGGGTAAAAATTGCCTTTAAGATGGGCTTCGTAATACTGACAAGGCATTTTATAAAATGTTGGCAGACCAGAGGGCTTTAGAGAATTGAACCCAATGGCATCTATTTATCAAGCCGTCAACTTACCTGCATTCGACGGCACCAATACGCTTGCCTAAGATCGCCTAACATCGCTGCCGCAGACCTGAATACGCTCTCCAAAGTTACCAAAAAAGCTGTGAAAAAGCCGTGCACCAAGTACGGTGCAATGAGCAGCGGACTGTTGTTAACTAAAAGTCATCGAACTCGCTGCTCTTCTGCTTTTTTACAGCTTTATTGGTACACTGTCACTAAACACCCATACTATACTATACTGTTTACCCCCTATACCGCCGCTCCCGGACCCCGCCGCAACTCTAATAAATGTATTAACCCCTAAACCGCTGCTCCCGGAGCCCACCGCAACTCTAATAAATGTATTAACTCCTAAACCGCCGCACCCGAAGCCAACCACAACTCTGCCCCCCCCTGATCTGCCCCCCCTACACCGCCGCCACCTACATTATATTTATTAACCCCTAATCTGCCCCCCCTACACCGCCGCCACCTACATTATATTTATTAACCCCTAATCTGTCCACCCCTACACCACCGCCACCTACCTACATTTATTAACCCCTAATCTGCCGCCCCCAACGTCGCCACCACTATATTACATTTATTTACCCCCATAACTTAATTTACACCCCCTAACTTAAATATAATTTAAATAAATCTAAATAAATATTACTATCATTAAATAAATTATTCATATTTAAAACTAAATACTTACCTATAAAATAAACCCTAAGATAGCTACAATATAACTAATAGTTACATTGTAGCTAGCTTAGGGTTTATTTTTATTTTACAGGCAACTTTGTATTTATTTTAACTAGGTACAATAGTTATTAAATAGTTATTAACTATTTAACAACTTCCTAGTTAAAATAAATACAAATATACCTGTAAAATAAAACCTAACCTATGTTACAATTACACCTAACACTACACTATAATTAAATGAATTACCTAAACTAAATACAATTAAATACAATTAAAACAAATTATCTAAAGTACAAAAAAACCCCACTAAATTACAGAAAATAATAAAATAATTACAAGATTTTTAAAAAAATTACACCTACTCTAATTCCCCTAACAAAATAAAAAAGCCCCCCCCCCAAAATAAAAAAAGCCCTACCCTACACCAAATTACAAATAGCCCTTAAAAGGGCCTTCTGCGGGGCATTGCCCCAAAGTAATCAGCTCTTTTACCTGTAAAAAAAAAATACAAACCCCCCAACATTAAAACCACAACCAACCCTACTCTAAACCCCCCCCCAATCCCCCCTTAAAAAAAACCTAACACTAACCCCTTGAAGATCACCCTACCTTGAGAAGTCTTCACCCAACCGGGCCGAAGTCCTCCACAAAGCCGGCAGAAGTGGTCCTCCAGACGGACAGAAGTGATCCTCCAGACGGGCAGAAGTCTTCATCCAGGCAGCATCTTCTATCTTCATCCATCCGGCGCGGAGCGGCTCCATCTTCAAGACATCCGACGCGGAGCATCCTCTTCAAACGACGTCCAACTGAAGAATGAAGGTTCCTTTAAATGACGCCATCCAAGATGGCATCCCTTCAATTCCGATTGGCTGAAAGAATTCTATCAGCCAATCGATATTAAATTAGGAAAAATCCTATTGGCTGACGCAATCAGTCAATAGGATTGAAGTTCAATCCTACTGGCTGATCCAATCAGCCAATAGGATTGAGCTCGCATTCTATTCACTGATTGGAACAGCCAATAGAATTTAGGGTTTATTTTATAGGTAAGTATTTAGTTTTAAATAGGAATAATTTATTTAATGATAGTAATATTTATTTAGATTTATTTAAATTATATTTAAGTTAGGGGGTGTTAGGGTTAGACTTAGGTTTAGTGGTTAATAAATTTAATATAGTGGCGGCGACGTTGGGGGCGGAAGATTAGGGGTTAATAAATGTAGGTAGGTGGCGGCGGTGTAGGGGGGACAGATTAGGGGTTAATAAGTATAATGTAGGTGGCGGTGGGCTCTGGGAGCGGCAGTTTAGGGGTTAATAAGTTTATTTAGTTGCAGCGGGGTCCGGGTGCGGTGGTTTAGGGGTTAATACGTTTATTTAGTTGCGGCAGGGTCCGGGAGCGGCGGTTTAGGGGTTAATAAGTTTAGTTGCGACAGGGTCCGGGAGCGGCGGGATATGGGGTAATACGTTTTATATAGGTGGCGGCGGTGTCGGGGCAGCAGATCAGGGGTTAAAAAGTATAATGTAGGTGGCGGCGGTGTAGGGGGCAGATTAGGGGTTAATAAGTATAATGTAGGTGGCAGCGGTGTAGGGGGCGGCAGATTAGGGGTGTTTAGACTCGGTGTACATGTTAAGGTGTTAGGTGTACACGTTCCCATAGGAATCAATGGGATATCGGGCAGCAGCGAACATGAGCTCTCACTGCTTTCCGACTTCCATTAATTCCTATGGCATCCGTCGCCTCCAGGGCGGCGGATTGAAAACCAGGTACGCTGGGCCGGAATAGTGCCGAACATACCTGGTAGATATTTGATAACTTCCAAAAGTAGTGAGATTGTGCTGAACTTGCGTTCGGAACATCTGTAGTGATGTAAGCATCGATCTGTGTCGGACTGAGTCCGGTGGATCGTATGTTACGTCACCAAATTCTGCTTTTGCCGGTTTGTAGGGTTTGATAACTAAAGCGAATCAGGCTCGCCACAAATACGCTGCGGAATTCCAGCGTATTTGTGGTTGACGGCTTGATAAATACATGCCAATGTCTCTAGACTGCACACATGATTTCCAGCCATGTCAAGAAAATGCTTCTTAGAAGCTGAATCTCTGCTAAGAGGAAAGTGCATCAGTTGTGTAAAATAAAAAGAGGCTGATCTTCGCTTCTCGTAGGTACATTGCAGTCTAGTTTTTTTCTTTATTTCATGTAAAAGAAAAAATAATTTACAGTGGTAGATGCTGCTTTCTGCCCTGTGTTCTTGCTATAACATTGTAAACTTCCCAATGTTTAGTGAATGATGAAATTAACTTAACAGTGACTCCACTAGGCATTTGAGTTAACACTTTTTGCAGACTTTTGGCATTTATTCCCATTGTTTTTTTTATGTTTTGATACAAAATAAAAAAAATCATTAGCCACTTGGACCATTTCAGGACCAGGTGAATTAAGTCCACATAAAAAACTCTCGGCTAGATTACAAGTTTTGCAAGGCGGCTATTAATGCTGAAAAATTGGCCATTACGCTGGAATGGCCAGGAACGCATATTACGAGTTGTGGCGGTATAGCTATACCGCAAGCATTTTAGACTGTAAAGCAATGTCCATTCCGCACTCAAAATAATGACGTTTGAGTGCGGGATTTCCATAGCGCCGTATTACAGGTTTTGCGGTCCGGCTAAAATGCTTGCGTTACAGCCTATACCGACACGAGCCATGCCGTCATCTGAGACCAGTAGTTATGGATTTTGCGAAACAAAAATGTTCCACAAAACTCATAACTAAAATTTTACAATACAGCCAATAAGATGAGAGCTACTGAAATCCTATAGGCTGTTCAAATCAACCAATAGGATTTCAGTAGCTCTCATACTTTTGGCTGTTTTGAACAGAATTTCAGAAGCTTTCATCTTATTAGCTGATTTGAATTGGTGTAATTGTTTTTATTTTTGATAGTTTAGTTTATTATTTTTTGTAAGCTTAGATTTTTTTGGATTTTTTTGTAATTTTGCGTTTATTATTTTTTGTAATTTTAGATTTTTTAAATTTTTCGTAGTGTTAGGTTTTTTTAAATTTGTAATTTAGATTTTTTAATTGGTAGCTTTATTAGAGCAGTTATGTTAGGTTAATTTATAGTTTAAAATAAAAAAAAATGTATTTCACAGGTAAGTTTTTAATTATTTTAAGATAGTTATATTGTAATTTTAATTTAAAGTTAGGGGGGTGTTGGATTTAGGGGTTAATAGTGTTTAGTAATGTGGGGGGGGCAGGTGGTTTAGGGGTTAATAGGTTTAGTTTAGTAGTTACGATGTGGGGGGCTGGAGGTTTAGGGGTTAATACTTTATTATAGTATTGGCGATGGGGGGGCAGTGGTTTAGAAGTTAATAATTTTTATTAGTGTCGGCGAAGTCGGGGAGCAGCGGAATAGGGACTAATCATTTTTTGTTAGTGTCAGGGAGAGGCGGAATAGGGTTTAATAACTTTATTTTGTGTCGGCGATGTCAGGAGCGGCAGAATAGGGGTTAATCATTTTTACTAGTGTCAGCGATGTCGGGGAGCGACGGACTAGGGTTGTTTAGACTAGGGGTTTATGTTAGGGTGTTAGATTTAAACATACTTTTCTTTTCCCCATAGACATCAATGGGGTTGCGTTATGGCGATCTCCATTCCGCGATCGAAGGTGTTAGTTTTTTTTCTAACACTCTCTCACCATTGATGTCTATGGGGGAAAGCGTGCACGAGCACGTAAACTCAGCCCTTGGCTTTTGTGCAGTATGGAGCTTAACGCACCATAACGCACAGCACAAGGAGGCTTTTCAGTAACTTGTAATGGCAGCGATATGGAGAGTGCAATAACGCAATTTTTCTGGTGTTTCGCACCCTGTTTAGCACAAAACTCGTAATCTAGGCGTCTGTATGCAAATAATCCTCACTATTTCTGGTGCAAGCTTTCATACAAACTCAGTAGCAGTAGTGGGGCAAATTTTTATTTGAGGCCAGCAAAAGGTAACTTTGTATAATGATTTTGAGGATAGATAGATAGATAAATAGATAGATAAATAGGTAGCTACACCTGCAACCTACACTAATAAAAGTCTCACCTGTATTAGGATTGTTCACATTCTGCACAAGCCAATTTATAGACTGACTGCTGTGGGGCCCCCTAACCCTTTGGCCCCGGTGCCACTGCACCTGCGGCATCAATGGTAGTCCCGCCCCTGCGTAGTAGTACACAGCTAAATAAATATGGGGGTAAATCTTATAATATGTGCAAGAAGTATCAAGCTAGAGTCTGTAATAGAAATGGTGTAAAAATAATTTCCCTTACACATAGCTTTATTGCACGTCTGCGCTTATGGTTTTGTCTCTGGCTTTTTTTCACTTTTTGTAAATCTTTATATCTCAGCAATCACTGATAATTTTTTCACCAAAAAAATAAATAGAAAAACAAAAACTACCATACAACAAAATCTATCTGCATGTCATATTTCATATAGATTAATGCAGTGGTATTTGCCGTAGGTCAGGTTACTCAATTCAATACTAACAGACAGGAAATAAGTACAATTTGTTTCTTACGTCTGGAGATATGGTCTCCAGAACTGCACACAATACTCAAGATGAGGCCTAACAAATGATCTGTAAAGGGGCATAAGAACCTTACTATTTCTATTGGAAGAGGTATTTGCAGCAGAAATAGTAAGGTTCTTCTGTCACTTTACAGACCTAGGGCCCAATTTGATATGCAGCGTCACCCGCAAAAGCCGGCGACGCCGTTTTTTGCACTGTTTTGGTATCACATATACGGCATAGCATACAAGTTACGCCCGTATATTTCACCCGTCGCCCGCAATTTTTACTCCCAAAGGCTAACATGGGACCGCGTCGTAAGTCGGTATCCAATATCCAGCGCAAGGCCTTACGTGGCGAAAATGGAGAAATCTTACTCCATTTTCAACTCGCCATAAAATGCAGCCGTAGCAGGCCTTGCGCTGAGTATGGGAGCACCGTAACTCCCTAAAATGCCTGCAAAAAAAAAACTAACACCTAACGCATGCGCAATGTCTATCTACATGTCAACCGCAATCCCCCACCGCAATAACTAATAAAGTGTATTATCCCCTAAACCGCTGCTCCCGGAGCCCACCGCCACCTACATTATATGTATTAACCCCTAAACCGCTGCTCACGGACCCCACCGCACCTAAATAAAGTGTTTAATCCCTAAACCGCCACTCCCGGACCCCGCCGCCACCTACATTAAATTTATTAACCCCTAATCTGACCCCCCTACACCGCCACCACCTACATTAAATTTATTAACCCCTAATCTCCCGCCCCCAACGTCGACGCCACTATATTAAATTTATTAACCCCTAAACCTAAGTCTACCCCTAACACCCCCTAACTTAATTATTATTTAAATAAATCTAAATAATATTACTATTATTAACTAAATTATTCCTATTTAAAACTAAATACTTACCTATAAAATAAACCCTAAGATAGCTACAATATAATTATTAATTACATTGTAGCTATTTTAGGGTTTATTTTTATTTTACAGGCAACTTTGTATTTATTTTAACTAGATAAAATAGCTATTAAATAGTTAATAACTATTTAATAGCTACCTAGTTAAAATAATTACAAAATTACCTGTAAAATAAATCCTAACCTAAGTTACAAATACACCTAACACTACACTATCAATAAATAAATTTAATTAACTACAATTAGCTAAAATAAAATACAATTAAATTAAATAAACTATAGTACAAAAAACTCCACACTAAATTACATAAAAAAAATTACAAGAAGTTTAAACTAATTACACCTAATCTAATCCCCCTAATAAAATAAAAAAGCCCCCCAAAATAATAAAATGCCCTACCTTATACTAAATTACAAATAGCCCTTAAATGGGCTTTTTGCGGGGCAGGGGCATTGCCCCAAAGTAATCAGCTCTTTTACCTGTAAAAAAAAAGACAATACCCCCCCAACATTACAACCCACCACCCACACACCCCTACTCTAAAACCCACCCAATCCCCCCTTAATAAAACCTAACACTACCCCATTGAAGATCACCCTACCTTGAGCCGTCTTCACCCAGCTGGGCACCAGTGGTCATCCGATCCGGGCAGAAGTCTTCATACGATGGGGCAGAAGAGGACATCTGGACCGGCAGAAGTCTTCATCCTATCCGGGGCAGAAGAGGACATCCGGACCGGCAGAAGGCTTCATCCAAGCGGCATCTTCTATCTTCTTCCATCCGATGAGGAGCGACTCCATCTTGAAGACATCCAGCGTGGAGCATAATTCCAGCACGACGACTAATCGATGAATGATGGTTCCTTTAAATGACGTCATCCAAGATGGCATCCCTCGAATTCCAATTGACTGATAGGATTCTATCAGACAATCAGAATTAAGGTAGGAAAAATCCGATTGGTTGATTTAATCAGCCAATCGGATTGAAGTTCAATCCGATTGGCTGATTGGATCAGCCAATAGAATGCGAGGTCAATTCTATTGGCTGATCAGGTCTAGATGTCCTCTTCTGCCCGGATAGGATGAAGACTTCTGCCGGTCCGGATGTCCTCTTCTGCCCCATCGGATGAAGACTTCTGCCCGGATCGGATGACCACTTGTGCCCGGCTGGGTGAAGATGGCTCAAGGTAGGGTGATCTTCAAGGGGGTAGTGTTAGGTTTTATTAAGGGGGGATTGGGTGGGTTTTAGAGTAGGGGTGTGTGGGTGGTGGGTTGTAATGTTGGGGGGGTATTGTCTTTTTTTTTACAGGTAAAAGAGCTGATTACTTTGGGGCAATGCCCTGCAAAAAGCCCATTTAAGGGCTATTTGTAATTTAGTATAGGGTAGGGCATTTTATTATTTTGGGGGGCTTTTTTATTTTATTAGGGGGCTTAGATTAGGTGTAATTAGTTTAAACTTCTTGTAATTTTTTTTTATTTTCTGTAATTTAGTGGGGGGGGGTTGTACTATAGTTTATTTAATTTAATTGTATTTAATTTTAGCTAATTGTAGTTAATTAATTTAATTAATTGAATGATAGTGTAGTGTTAGGTATATTTGTAACTTAGGTTAGGTTTTATTTTACAGGTATATTTGTAATTATTTTAACTAGGTAGTTATTAAATA